>NC_071354.1:209686576-210048243 GCF_943734655.1 Sabethes cyaneus | reverse complement strand
CCGCATCGTGATAGACGACGAGACTTGCATCAAGGCGGTCACAAAGTAGTTACCGGGTTAGAGTCTTACATTGGTGCATCACGGTTGGCCGTGGTAGGTAAAAGTGGAGGTAAAGAAGCAAACAAGTGGATAAGTTTGCCGAAAAATTTTGGGTTTAGTAGGTCATTTATAGGTGTTGCAAGATGAACCAGCCGTACAGCGGGTAATACCAACGGACAAACCTACTGGTACGAGTGTCTCTAGAAGCGCCTACAACGCTTCTTGCGGTCTCACAGAGACGAGACCCTGCTTTGGCCGGATTTGGCATAATGCCAAATCTAGGCGCGGTCTGTGTTTGACTGGTAGAGATATATTCAATGTTGCTTTTGTACCAAAAGAGGTCAAGACGTCGTAAATAATCTGAGGTCTCACCAATGCCCGAAACCTTATGGGCGGTGTCAAAAGCAAACCCGTATTCAATTATAGAAAGAAGACCCAATAAAGCAATCAAGTAGAAACTAAATTTCTCTTCTTCCGCCTCTAGCGACACATGCAAGTTGGCCTTGACCTGGTCGAGCCATCTAGCATCTAGCATCCTCCATTTGTGGTACTGGTGGGGTTCTTGGAGAGAACAGTTTTCACTGCACAATTATTCGGTAATCTTCGTGTGGTCGTGGTCGATTTACCCTAGCGCCTCGAAATTCGCCAGGTGTGAGATGAGAATCTTTCCATATAGTGCCTATAGCTCGTGGTTTACACGTCTACGCCACACTCTGCTTTCCTTTTGTACTCCGCCAAAAATAATCCGCAACATCTTTCGTTCAAATACGGCATGTGCATCTTCCGTAAACAAAGTTGCATGTTGACCAAACTCGTGACTTTAGTCATGACCTTGAAATGCGGTCAGGCATATATTATTATTATTATTTTTTTTTTTTTGAAACGATGATTCTACAATTGATGGAGGCACGGTAAGGGAAAGTAATGAAGAAGGATTTTTTCGGGAATGAAGGGGAAGGGTGGAAAGGAAGGGGGGGGGTAATAGGTAGCTATGGTTAACAAGTTGTCGTTGTGACTCCTGTCTTTTGTCCAATGCTGGAAGGTGCATGGGTCGAACCAAGCTGTAATCAGAGATTATAACCGGATTTGAACCCACAACACCCGCCAGGGCGTGTCGCTCACTGGTACCCGTGTACCTTTGAACCTTTGGTTGTGAGCGACACGCCCTGGCGGGTGTTGTGGGTTCAAATCCGGTTATAATCTCTGATTACAGCTTGGTTCGACCCATGCACCTTCCAGCATTGGACAAAAGACAGGAGTCACAACGACAACTTGTTAACCATAGCTACCTATTACCCCCCCCCTTCCTTTCCACCCTTTCCCTTCATTCCCGAAAAAATCCTTCTTCATTACTTTCCCTTACCGTCCCTCCATCAATTGTAGAATCATCGTTTCAAAAAAAAAAAAAAAAAAAAGTTGCATGCTCGAGCAGTATTATAAATTATTGATTTTCTCACACGCACGTTGTCGTTCTAACGCACCCACGGTTGTCTCTCTTATTTGTCTCTGCAACCCAGCAGCCAATATTGCATCGCTCACGAGTGTCACCGGTGTGTATGAGGGAAGCATAAGATGAAAAAGAAAAAAAAAGAAGTAAAACAAAGTCTGTACCCATAGATCCTAGTATGCCTCCTAGTATGACTGTGCGGGAAGACGCTACGAAGCTGTGCTCTCATGAGTGTGCAGGTAGCAGAATGTATGCATACACTGCACCAACGGTATTGTTCGTAGGCATTCGTCAGTGGATTGCAATGTTTGCTACGCTTCTTACAGTCTTTGTCCGAGAGTTGCTCATGTCAATGATTACTTAACTGGATGCTGCAGATGGTGAACAAAATGCACTGACCAAACTCGTGTTTTTAGTCTTTGACCTTGAAATGCGGTCAGGCATTAATATTAATATTTTTTTTGAAACGATGGTTCTACAATTGATGGAGGGACGGTAGGGGAAAGTAATGAGAATTTTTTGGGTAAGGAGGGGAAAGAATGGAAAGAAAGGGGGGGGGGGGGGGGGGGGTAATAGGTAGCTGCGCTTAACAAGTTGTCGTTGTGACTCCTACCTTTTGTCCAATGCTGGAAGGTGCATGGGTCGAACCAAGCTATATTCAGAGATTATAACCGGATTTGAACTCACAACACCCGCCAGGGCGTGTGTACACGGGTACCAGCAAGCCACATTCTTTCCCCTCCTTTCCCAAAAAATTTTCATTACTTTCCCCTATCGTCCCTCCATCAATTGTAGAACCATCCTTTCAAAAAAAATTAAACAAAATGCAAATACAACTTTTGGCAAAAATTTCTAATGTTTTTCAGCGCTTTCATAGCCACTCGTTATAATTCACATGATTTCTTTTGGCTATTTTTTGCTGAGATATTAAATCTCTACTGATGTTCCCGCACAGTAAAATTCAAAATTTATTGAAATTTGAATATCGAGCTCCGCCATTAAAACGGTACAATTTATAATCAAATTCCGTTTTTCTCGCACGTTTAAAAAATCATTTGCCAATCGAAATCCTCCTCCCCGAGTGCCCAGTCAAATTTATTCGATCAACATCGACATCAACACGTTGTGCCGATGTGCATGTGCAAAAGGTTTTTGAACGATCGTACCGCCGTAATATTCCCCTGCCCGAATTGAGTGATTGAAATATTCGCGGCCAACATTATATTGCCGATGTCTCGAAATTTGCCCGCCAGCCTGATAACAGCATAAAAACACGCACACTGTGACGGGACCGCAATCTTGCGGCTGGCCTCCAGCGGCGCGAGGTTGTTCCCATGCATGCATTTCCTACTATTAATGGCCGATGGGGCGTAATTCGGTAGTCAAATTCGCTTACTCTCTTGTGCTTTCGTTTCGCACCTTTAAATTCGGCAGAAATCTGCCCGGCTTTGCCCCGAAGTGCCGTGTTTTTGCGATTATCACATTTTGCGTATGTATATAATAAGAAATTCATAAAAATTGAGGATACCCCGGGGCGAAAATTCACTGCTCTTCAAACGGTGTTGTTGCGAACGTTGAGTGGATGTCTGCCCCTGCAGCTAGATGCTCGATTGGTTCCCGTTTACGACCGGAGCAGTTTGCCAAAGGAGGGTTTGATTGCAAGTAAAAACGTGTCTATCGCAATAAATTTATTAGTTAGAATATTAGATGGTGAAAAATTGATTGCCAAACAATATTACCAACCTACAGTTTTGGTTTTAAATTGATACAAATTTGTCAAAATAGTAACTGATATACCTATATATAGTTTTAAACACTGATCGTTTCCCTTTGCCTAATGCCAGTGATCGAATTAGTTCGATTATCCCATACAAGGTGGCTCTAATAAATATTTCAATTGGGTTTTTCCACCTCCATCTAATGGCGTCCGGATTCGATCGGAATTGGTTACCTGTCTGGCTAGGAGTCCGGATTTCCCACACCGAAACCGGCCAGCCGCTCCGGGATAGAAACTACATACAATCGCTACAATATAATAATGGTAGGCCAATGTTCAGGCCAGATGTTCGCACAAGCAGATAATTATAATCGTCGCTAGCTATAATTTATACAAAACACATCTCGGTCGCCACTCTCCGTGTGACGTACGTCAAATCATTGTCACTGGCCATATAATGGCCATAATAGATGCACACTTGATTGAATTACAATATGTAGTTCGCCCGGTTTCCGGTTCCCGGTGTATCGATGTACTGTTTTGGCAAGCGGATTGAGCGGAAGAACCTTTTCCCGATTGTGCTTTGCATATATAGGCCAGAGCATACATATCGGACCGATATGACTAGACTAGACAGTGAGCATGGAATGGCAATTTTAATTATAATATGACCGTAAATAGTTAATCAGCGCAGTGAAAATTTATTAGATTCGTGTGACGGTGTCTAGCATTTGACAGCTGGTGCGATGTGACATCTGTGTATGCTCCATCGAAGAAAGTGGCAGGGAATGCTCGGTTTGCCATTATTTATGTTTTCAAACAATTCCAACTCCGCTATTTACAGTGTCTAAGCCTACATTCGACATGTGTGTATTTTCCTAGCGTTTCAGATTTTCCACCGAGATAGTTGTACAGCTTTGTCAAAGCATCAGCACAAAGCAAACTTTTCTTTAGTTCCACTTCAAAAACTCAGGTGAACGGCTAGCGTTATCATCAGTAAGATAAACAAAACTCGCCTCTCGAATATGACAGGGACAATACAACCCCTTTGGGCATCGGTTTTTGGTCCTCCCAGTCAAGCTTCCGAAATATGCCCAAACCTTACAGCCAGCTCGGGCCAATGGCACCTGTATGTGATTCTCGAAAACAGCGAAAGGCACAAAAAACTATAGATTTTGCATTGGCGAATGAGTAAAAAAATAACTCACAGTTTGGCGTTCGATTTTTGTACCGACAGATTCGAAGGTACCCGAAGCTTTCCAAATGTCGAGAATGGTACGGATACGGACATACACATCCTGGCCCGGTCGAAGAAACTAATCCTTCGAAATTCTGTTTGTCCGCGCTGTCACATGCGCGAGCTAGAATATATAAAATGCAACCAGGCTCGAGCTCACATCACACTCTTTGGGCTCTCATTGAAATTCATCCTTTCGCAATAAAAAAATAGGATAGAAAGATTCCACTGAGCTTTGTTTTCCACTGCTTCATCTTCCCAAACCGTTCTTTGTTGGCAATATTTCCAATCGACAACTAGTGCTGCTGCTTCGAGCGCTGCGGTGTCGAACCCGGCAGAGATCGGAAAAGATCTACACACCATCCCAGTGGTGCAGCATTTGCACACTTCTAGATGCAACTCTACAGAAAATACAGTGGATTGGAACGCGTTTCGCGGCACCAACATAATTCAAAAAATTTCTCATCCTTCCGGCGTAGGCATCAAATTCGACGCACTGGTATCTGTTGCACTATACTGCAGAGGAAAAAGCAAATTGGGTTTGGCAGTCGCGCGAAAACGCGTTGGAAAAACACACAAAACTTTGCCGAACAAAAGTAAGCTATTGAAATCATCGCGCTTTGGGATTTTCTGCACTCAAAATAGTTTACGCTGCTGCTAGTGTGCACAAGAGCCACTACATACGATGCAACTCCTTCGAATTGATCGTGTAATTTATGTCTGGCAGTGTGGCAGTACAATAACAAAAGAAACCCGTCAGATCATACCCTTCTTTTTCTTAGTTTTCCTCGAACGTAATCCAATATGTTACTGGTATTGGTGCACTCGTAATGGTGCAAAAATATATCCTTTTGATTGATTCTAGAGTTTACCATGATTTTTTAAAACAACGCAAAATTGCAATTTACGAAATAATAATTACGAAATTCTTTCCATCAAATGACGAAAAATTTTTTTCTAATTTTCTGACAGCATTGCATTTTGATTATGACGATTAAACCTAGATCAATTTGATGTCTGTCTGTGATTGTCCCAACAGGTCTAATATTCTTTACGATGATTAAATCTAGACCAATTTGATGTGTCTGCTTGGAAAGTACGTCAAAAAAGTAACAAACCCTCCCCACCGGCCCAACAGGTAGGAGATTTGTTACGTACCACGATTAAACCTATTCCAGTTTGAAATCTGTATTCAAGCTGTAGAGAGTACTACAGCTGTTGTTATTAGTTGTAATATGATTCTCTATGTATGCACATGTTTGTCATTTCATTAGAAGTGTAGTGAAAAGATAACGTATTGTGTTGTGGTAAGGATGTGCTACTCATAAAAAGGGATCGAATAGGTAAAATATCTTCAACGTGGGGAAAGAGTTGGTAATAAAAACAATCCTTGATTTCTGAAAGTAACAGTAAAGGAGATTTTGTTATAAAAAAACTTGTTATTTTTAACTCATCCTGTTATAAGTTTGTTATTTTCATTTGATTGTACTACTATAAAACGTTTATTTTCTGCTTTGTTGAAAGGTGGAAGGAGAAGTTAATTCGTTTATGTGCTCTAAATGTGAGTATTTTTTTCTAGGTTGTAAATTACCCAGCTAGCATTTTTATATACATATATACTAGCTGAGTACCCGATCTTACTCGGGGCGCCTTTGTCTCACAGCCATTTGTAAATTAGTTTTCGTAACCGAAATAGTTATAATGCAAAAATATAACGCTTGTTCCTCTTTTGGGCGTTCCTCCCCATTTATCAGCTCCCCCTCTTTTGTCTACCCTGCTACTTACACATCTGTTTTCTTTACGAAAGTCCCTATAAAACCCTACAAAGAAAGAGAAACAAAGATAGTTATCCTATTTGCACCTTCCGCTAACAATGGCCCCACCCATAGGTAATGTATAGTTTTGTTATTGTACTTTTCAAAAAAATAGAAGGTGCAACAGTGTTTCTTCCATGGATACAAAAAACCTGTCATTCCTTTCATCTCACTTCAAGACAAAACTTGTTTGTAAACAATGTTTTTAAATTCACCACCACGAGCAAGTATGCACAAATTATTGAAACATGAAACATGGGAAAAACATGGTGGTCTCAGATCAACTCCACACTGTTTGAATGATTTACCCTGTGACTCAAATAGAGTCGGCCAGCAACACTAATGGTCAAATACTTTTTATACGGGTGTACGGATAAATTGTTACAGTCATGTGGGCGTTACTCCCCCTTCCTGTCAGCAACCTCTTGTCATCAGCTCCCTCTTTTGTCCCACCGTCACTTAAGGAAGAACCATCCAAACATTTCGGAGTCTTCCCCCTGTTACCCCCTCTTTTATCAACCCCTTCAGTTCTGATTCCCTTATATCAAGGAACATGTATGAAAGTTTGATAAAGAACGGTCAAAGCGTTTCGGAGTTATCGTCTCCCCCTCCTCTATTAGTCCCATCCCCCTTTGTCAACCCCCGGTGCTGGCTCTCTGATGTTAAGGGACATGTGTGCCAAGTTTGATAAAGAACGGTCAAGGCTTTTCGGAGTTATGCCATTCAACCCTTCCCCTATTAGGGACCCTCCCCCCTATCAGGGAACCTCCCTCCCTGGTTTTTGTTAACCCCCCAGCGCTGATTCTCTTATGCCAAGGAACAATTGTGTCAAATTTGATTAATAACCGTCCAGGCATTTCGGAGTTATGACCTCCCCCTCTGTTACGAACCCCCTCCCACTTTTATTTCGAAGTTATGGTCCCCCCTCTATTAGTTCCCCTCCCCCCTTTATCAATCCCCGTGCTAATTCCCTGATGTCAAGGAACATGTGTGCCAAGTTTGATAAAAAACGGTCAAGGTGTTTCGGAGTTATGCCCCCCCCACCCTATTAGGGACCATGCCTCCATATCAGGGAACCTCCCTTCCTCGTTTTTGTTAACCCCCAGTGCTGATTCTCTTATGTCATGGAACATATGTACCAAGTTTGATGAATAACCGTCCAGGCATTTCGGAGTTATGGCCTCCCCCCGTTACGAACCCCCCCTTTTGTCAACCCCGCAGTGCTGATTCTCTTATATCAAGGAACATGTGTGCCCAGTTTGGTGGCGATCGGTCAAGGCGTTCTGGAGTTATGGTGGAACATACAAACATACTCACGCTCACTTTTATATATATAGATTAAAGTTAAAAATCAGCATTGCGTTCATACATACAAGCTAACAAATCGTATTTGATGCGCAAAATTGGCATATCCGTGCTATTTAGGAGGCGGTATGCGTGATGAGGAATAAATATACGCGTTTCATCTATATAAGTAATAATATATGATAATATCCGGTTAAGCACGACCCGCTCCGTAGTGCTACACAATTCTATGTTGAATTATTTACAATAATTTTCGGTTATTAATGTACGATTTGGTGCTAGCTGAGTAGCAGTAGGTTATAATTGGAAAACCACAAGTTAGGCTGTCTTGAGGCACGAACCCAGCTTTGACGCAGAACGAATTGTGCGATGGAAAATATTTTAAGAGTGGAATTCATAGATTGTTGTAAATATATCGAATTATAGCATACACTTCGACCTAATAATGGTCAAATTTGAAATTTTTATACAAAATCTATATAAAGGTCCATAGCAGCAACATTAAGGGGAGGGACTGTACTTATAGGTGCATACATTCGTTGTCTCACGCCGAGCTTACGTTTATGTCTTGCTACTTTTTTTCATTTTTCAATCAATTAAAGGTTTTATTAAAAAATCCGTTTCAGGAGTCAAACCGTACATTAAATGAAAAATAAAGCAAAAACTAAAACACAAAGCAAACAATAAATGAATGATTCAAAGATAGCAACAAAAGGCACAAAAATGTCACAAAACTGTCGAAACAGTCAAAAGAGAGATACAAGATCATCCACAGATCCACATCCCAGATATCATCCACAGATGATATAAAAATGATTAGAAAATGGTACAAAAATAACACAAAAATTATGCGAAAAGCGAAAACTGGTATAAAAATGAAAAATTACAATAGTGCCATAATTGATAAAAATATTCAAAAATTATACAAAAAATACAAAAAAAACGGACAAACCTATCACCTGTGTTTTAATACTTGTTGCTTTTATTTGGTATTGGTATTGTATTTACTAGAATTAGAATTATAAATTTTATATTAGAGGCTTTCACTGCTCTTTCATAGTTTACAACAGCCTGAACGACCAAAATTTCTGTCCTATGCATTCTGAACTATATAATATACATACCCAATATGCAAACAAAATTTGTTCGTACGAAAATATTTGAGCAATATAAAAATAGACCTACATTAACATTCCACAGTTGATGTAATTACCAGCACCGTTACCTGCTTTTCATGGGTTTTACGTCAAACTAGGTGAAACGATCAACAAACAGTCTCTTTATTCGCATAAATTGACATTGCATCGGGCTTTCAAACAAACACAATAAACGTGAAATAAATCACAAAACCTCAGCGGTAAGTCGACCAATAATCTTTACTAAATCGACAGATTGTTTGATTGAAAAAGTTATTAGATACGGTTATACGACTTTTAACATTTTTCACTATAAAAACGCGTTTCCCCTACAATTACGGCGTTGGCTGTTACGTCAACTATGGAACCATGGGCAGTTCAGTCCGCGGCAAGCTCTACATTTCTACTCAGTCAATCCACAGACAAACAGACATAACTCATGGAAGAACAATCAACAAACATAATCGTCACACACATTTTGCCTCAACACTAGCACCATCTATGATTTATATTCCCAAATATCAAATTACAAGGAGCATCCTTTGAATGAGCAAGTATTTCATGTGGGGCATTTTACTCCTATCGTTAAAAAGCGTCTTTTAGACGAATACGGAGAAATTTCCAGCCAACAATGGACCTATTGAAATGACTGTTACAGCATGCGGAGAATGGAATAGTGAGTTTCATGTCTGTTTGTCTGTGGGTAATCCGTTGATGTTGGTTTTGTCCTTGTCAATTTGAAATTGACTTTGACTTAACTTATTTCGTTTCAGATTGAGGTTGAGTTTTTTTAACAGCGTTATAATTGTACCTTAGCTTAGTACCTTGTAGCTGAACTTCGTTTCAATTGACTCAATTTCAGTTTTTTCTAAAATTGGATTTGGGATATTGTTTGAATCTCAACATAGTTAAATTTTACGCAGCAAGATATTTTCAATTCTAAAAGATTTACTGCTAGCCTTAGTGGAAACTTTACACTGAAATGGTAAATAGATTAAAAGAATATTTAAAGTATAAGAAGATGATACCTTGCACTTCAAATCACTCTTTTCGACACAAAACGATTTCTTTCCATCACATGGTCCATCAAATGGAAACACTGCCCCTCAGTAGAGAAGTAAAACAAATTGAAATGGATTACATTTTTGAACTCAAAACTCGCAACAAATACGTAATGCCAAATGTAATTCGAATCAAGTAGCAAATATTTCGTATCGAGTTACTCGAAACGAGATGCGCAATGTCCCCTCTGCCTTTACAATTGATTTGTCTTGCCTCTCAGTTAGTCTTGTTGATCCAACTGTTCTGTCCATTATTCTGTCTTGTACTTCGGTCAGTGTTATCCATCAGTCTGCCTTGCCCATCGGTGGCCTATCTTATCCAGTGGTTTGTCTTTTCCACCGGTTTGTTTTGTCGGTCGGTCTATCGGTCTATCAGTCAGTCTTATTCATCGGTCTATCTTGTTTAGTGATCTCTCTTGTCCACTGGTCAGTCTTATCCATCGCTATGTTTTATCCGTCGATGTATCTTGTCCATTGGTCTGTCTTGTCTATCAGTCAGTCTTGTCCGTCGATTTGTCTTGTGCGACGGTCTATATTGTCTATCGATATAATGTTCATCAATCTGTCCTGTCCATTGGTCTAGCTTGTCCATCGGTCTAGCATCGGTTTGTTCGTTTGTCTATCTTATCCATCGGTCTCCTTTCTCTGTCTTGTCTACCAGTCGGTCTTTTATTTCGGTCTGTCTTGTCATCGGCTTATCTTGTCCAGCGATCTATCTAATCCATCGCTCTGTCCGCGCATCTGCTCCGTCGATGTGTTTTGTCCATTGCATTGGTCGGTCTAGTCTATCAGCCAGTCTTGTTAATCGGTTCGTCTTGCCCATCTATCGATATATCTTGTCCATCAAACTGTCATGTTCATCTATCTGTCTTGTCCATCGGTTTGTCTTGTTAATCGGTCTATCTTCTCCATCGGTGTATATTATCCAGCGACCTCTCTCGTCCACTGGTCAGTTTTATCTATTGCTTTGTTTTATCCGTCAATGTGTCTGTCTTGTCTATCAAATCAATCTTGTCCATCAGCTTGTCTTGCCCTTCGGTCTCTGTTGTCTATCGACCTGTTTTGTCTATCAGACTGTCATGTTCATCGATCTGTATTGTCCAGCGATTTGTTTTATCTATCGGTCTATGTTGTCTATCAGTCAGTTTTGTCCATCGTTAGTCTGTCTCATCCATCGGTCTCCTTTGTCTGTCTAGTCTGTCAGTCGATCTGTCTTGTCCGTCGGTCTATATTGTCTATCGATCTGTTTTGTCCGGCTGTTATGTTCATCGATCTGTCTTGTCCATCGGTCTAGTTTGTCCAGCGGTTTGTCTTGTTTATCAGTCTATCTTATCCATCGGTTTATTTTGTCCAGCGATCTCTCTTGTCTACTGGTTAGTCGTGTCCATCGCTATGTTTTATCCACCGATGTGTCTTATCCGTCTTGGTCTGTCTTGTCTAGCAGTCAGCCTTGCATATCGGTTATCTTATCCAGCGGTCTGTCTTGTTCGTCGGTCTATCTTGCGATACTTTATCTGTCTTTTCTGTCAGTCGGTCCTGCACATCGGTCTATCTTGTTCAGCGTTCTCTCTTGTCGACTGGTCAGTCTTATCCATCGCTATGTTTTATCCGTCGATGTATCTTGTCCATTAGTCTGTGTTGTCTTCCAGTCAGTTTTGTCCATCGGTTTGTCTTGTCCATCGGTCTAGATTATCCAGCGATCTCTCTTGTTCATTGCTATGTTTTATCCGTAGGATCGTGGGATGAAGGCCAAATCTAAGTGAACAAAAGTAATTACGCTGAAACCGTTAGTCCTAGGTATATAGCATCTTCGGAGAAAATTTGTTATTTCAACTTCCGCATTTTTTTAATTATATGAGATTAAGGTGGTCATCATAGTAAGCGAGTTCAAAACATAAACTTTTTTATGGCTTAAGTTAGCTGCATAAAATGTTCAACAAAGTTAAAGAACATTAAATTTTGGGGAACTTTAACGAAGAAATGAAAATCCTATCTCTTATCGTTGACAGGCTGGAGCAATTTAAAGTTTTTTTTTGTCGGGGTGGACCGTTCGTTTTTTTTCTTTATATCTCCTTTCGTGTTTATTTCTCACAAATCATGCCTTCTGAGCACTTAACACCCATCAAAAACGCACATTTTGTTTGAACAAATCAAGTCGCTATCTCCTTTGTCTCTCTTGTCTACCAGTCGGTCTTGCACACCGGTCTGTCTTGCCCATCGGTCTATCTTGTCGTCTTGTCCGTCGGTCTATCTTGTTCAGCGATTTTTCTCGTTACACTGGTAAGTGACTGGTAAGTCTTGTTCATTGCTACGTTTTATCCTTCAGTCTGTCTTGTCCGTCGGTCTGTCTTGTCCATGTGTCAATCTTGTCCATCATTCTGTTTTATCCGTCGATGCGTCTTCTTCATTGGTCTGTCTAGTCCATCGTATTGTTTTGTATGTCGGTCTATCTTGTTTAGCGGCTTCCTTTGTCTATCGATCTGTCTGTCTTGACCATCGGTTGGTCTTGTCCGTCGGTCTATTTTGTCTCGCGGTCTTCTTTGTCTACCGGTCTGTCTTGTCTATCAGTCAGTTTTGTCCATGCTTGTCCTGACTCATTTGTTGCTCGGTCTGATTTGTCCATCGATGCCTTGTCTATTAGATTATATCCACCTTATTTGTCGTCCTGTCTTGATTATTAGCAACTCAAATAAACCTTGCGCAGAATAGGCTGTTTCATTTATGTTTATACTAGCCCTTGCCCGCGTGCTATGCCTTACATCGAACTGGGAGCGAATCGTAGGGATATAACCTAAATTTCGGTATATGTCTTGATGTGATAAGCTTGGTTCACTACCACAGAGATAGCCGAAATGTTTGCCACTAGTAACTCCATGTGATACAACCGTGCTGTTATCAATGTTTGTCTTGGTCGTAATTTAGATTTTGCAACGTAGTTATGATTTGTTGGAGTCTTTGCTATATAATGCTTATATTTTGCACTGTGGCGCTGCGGTTTTGGCCATGGATCGTGTAGGAAGTATTCTGCGATTCTAGCCAGCCCACGAATACACGTCCTGTCAGGGGCTTGGTTATGGCTACAGACCGAATAAGGCTCGTATATAGTAGATTTTCGTCTACCGGGATAGTATTCAAAAGATAATTGTACTTCTCTTAACTTTGAAAACAGAAAGAAACTAAATCTTTTTTCAGCTCAATCAGCTTTCCAAAAATTTACCATGGCAGCCTCCGATCGTCCTATCCTTTATTTCAATTGCTTCGCGGAGCACAACAATGTCCGGCGCCCGAGGTAGTTTCCTCAACGGAAATACACCGAACGCAGTTCGGTCAGCTCAGCTAGTCTCCATAGAAATTTCGAAAACACCATTCGGCTCCGTATTTACTATCCCGAGTTGCCGGAGTAGCCGTTTTGGCCGAGCTCCTCTTTTCAGCATTTATATTGATTTAGAAATACACCTCTTCCCATCCGAATGATCCCCTCGGCGCGGCGCATCGACGACATTCGTTTCGAGAAGAAGGCGTTCAAAACCATCCCACCCCACGTCATTTTCACAGTATAGTAGTGCAACGGTCGAGGCTGCTTGGTAAGTAAATGTGTGACCACAACCAGTGGACCAGCCTGTGCCTTGTTGTAGCGCACGGTAGAAATTCAACAAGGGAGCAACAAAAATCATTCGCTGTGGGCCTTTGAAAGATGAATAAATAGTGTTTGCTCACCAACAATGAACTGCTCGTTCGTACGCACAACTTAAGTTTTTGTTTATAATGTTTTGAACAGCAGTTGACTATGAATAACGTAGTTTGCAGAAGTAAAAAGACTAAACGTTTATCAATTGATAAATTCTCTCTGACCTGGTTTAAGGGCTGGCACCCTATTCCGATGAATTTGTGCAGAGAAATTTCAGGCCTGCATCATTCGAAAAAAATGCAGTTTTCCTATCGTCGATCACCACCCCCTGACATGGCTGTGGCCGTTGTCGTTAGCGTCGAAAGCACTGCCACTGTTCAGGGCCGCCCGCTTGAGCAGCAGTGGAATCGTCCTTTTTGCCTGCGTTGTTATTGTATTATATTTTAAAATAGAGAAAACGAACCGAACCGAAAAGAACGAACCTACCGCAGATCGGTAAGAGCACAACGAGAACGACGTCCACTACGATGACGACGACGACGACGTCGACGACGATGAGAAGGACGTTGCCGGTCAGTTGGATTGGAAATGAAATTGGAGCCCAGCGGTTCTCGATTTGAAATTCGAGGATTTATTGTTTCGTGTGTTTACTTGCATGCACTAGCCGATGCAGGAGCGCTGCAGAAGCGGTGCAGTCGATGGGAAGTGGAAGCGGGATGTTTCAGTTCGGTCCGGAATCGAACGGCAACGGAACGGAATCGAGTTGCAGGTTCCTCCTGGAGATACACACCGGGTTAGGCATTTTCTGGGTAGATATTTCACTCGCCATCGTTATTATCAACAAGAGAAAACTAGAAATGCAATGTTGAACGATCTCTGTATGTGCAAACAAATATTATACCAGCTAGTGCCGTCTCGGCAATGGCTTTTTTGGAGGCGGACTTGGTCCGTAGTTGCTTTTTCCGATGAGACTTTCGCGAGAAAGGGGCTTTTCGAAGCCACAGTAGATGAGAAAGAGCGGCCCGATATAGAGATGTTATTTTTCGATGGACAAATTGATTTTAGTTTCCATCTTTCCTGTTCCTCGTCATCGTCGTAGTCGTCGTCGTCGTCGTAGTCGTAGTCGTCATCGTCGTTAGGTGCTCCGGTCGCAGTCCCGCGTCGATACAGCTTAGAACTAGGATACACATAGCGTCATCCCTTTGGGTGGCCTGTTTGGGGGGTGAGAACCATCGTATTCGCAGCATCCTTACGTTTGAACTGCAGTTGGACTCGAACCATTGCTGGCCACCGGGGGACGAGTTAGGAAACTACTATGCCAGGGTGCGTTTTTGTGTATCGGCCTATGATTGATTCTTTTCTCTTTCTGATGTTGCTGCCGTTCCCATCTGCTGCGTTGTTTCAATGAATAAATAATTGCTTAAATTGTACACATCATATATTCGACTCCGACTCGGTCGGGTTGGTTGATCTTTTGTGCACAAAAGGCTGAGCAAAGTTCGAACAAGAGGTAACCGGACGAAGCCACACGGCACTGGAATGACCGATACTTTCGACTGCGACTTTTGCGGGAGTAATTCGAACCGATGCATGCCAAGTGGAGAGAATTTGAATATTTTCGACACATGAATTCGGAGTAAATTGCTTTCATCGAGTGATGAGATTGAAGCTTTTTCAGCCATGAAATCATTTAATCTTGAAAAATGTGAACTACATATGAAGGAATATCACTTTCACAACATTGTGCAAGAATTGAGCTGCCAAATGCAGTTTTCTTGATTGATTTATCCAACCAACAACCAACAAATTGGATCGATATACAGCAGTTGCATGAAAAAATATATGCTGTCAAAATTTCGATATTGTTTAAAGCTTGTATACTGGTTACTTTTTGGAAAATTTAAGATACGTATTTTTTTATTTGATGTTTTTTATGTTCGGATAAAAATTACCATATTTAGTCTTTTTTGTCTTTTAGACTCGTACGTTTTGCTACGACTAATTTTGATATGAAACGAAATGTATTTCGATAAGCTGTTTTTTGAAAAATTATTGATATTTTTCGCAAAAACAAAATATATTCGTTTTCTCACGTATTAGACTGCCTAATATGGCGGGCGGCGGTAGTTTAGTTAGCAAAACAGTCGAGTACCAACCGAAAGATCGTGTGTCCGAACACCACTTGCATATTTTCTCATTTTAAAATAGGGTTTATTTCTAATTCCCGGCGTAGTAAGTAAAGCCATTCTAATTTTCATCATTTGTTGGATGGATTTAATGAATACTCCAAAAGTTCTTGTGCTGATTTGACTAAAACACACTTACTTTCCGATCCGTGAACTTAGAAATCATTGAAAAGCGACTATTAAAGCATATTATTGAGATTACGCAACCGCCTTTATTTCTAAAATTCGTCGTA
This sequence comes from Sabethes cyaneus, assembly GCF_943734655.1. Taxonomy (NCBI): domain Eukaryota; kingdom Metazoa; phylum Arthropoda; class Insecta; order Diptera; family Culicidae; genus Sabethes; species Sabethes cyaneus. The sequence goes on along the minus strand of NC_071354.1, from coordinate 210,032,440 downwards.
CCGTTTTAAAATCCGTCCATCAAAATTTTTCATCGTCCGAACTAAAAATCACAACAATGTTTCCGAAGCTAACGCGCATGTATTTGTGTAGGACGGCATGACAAATGTTATTCTGCAAAATTTCTGCAGGTTAGACAAGTTTTCCTGGCTGTAGAATAACGACAATGCCTTGCGTGAGTTATTTTCATTTATGAATGACGGAAATTAAAACGATTAGTCGACATTTTCTTCTTCATCGCACGAAAAAACGTAGGAAATTTGGCTGGTAGCACTTCTTTAACCTTAGAGCGGTCGCGTTAAAAAAAGTTACATAAGCGGTCGCGTCGTGTACTGAGTACACGGCGAATAATACTGCCTATATCTCAGGACTGACATGAAATAGAAGGTTGCGGTTTTCGACAAAGTTGTTTATCAATTTAAGACGCATCTGGAAACGAACAATAAAGTTTGAAAACTGATCCGCTAGATGGCGCAAATGGCGACCAAAACAAATGATTCTAGAATCTCGATACTAGAATCTCTAATATCTCGGGACTGAGAAGAGATAGACGATTGCTGTCTTTGGCAAAGTTGTTTATCTGGACGAGATCAATCTGACTGCGGATAACAAAATTCGGAACTGATACGGTAGATGGCGCTTATAACGAGCATATTGAGTTTTTTTTGGAATATCTCAGAGTCGTGACGAGATAGACTGTTATTGTGTTCTACAAAGTTATTTGTTCGAACAAGACACATTTGGAAATTCATAACAAAGTTTGAAACTGTCTCAGTAGGTGGCGCGCGTGGTCAAATTATAATCTTATGATGATATCTCATGACCATGATACGATAGAAAGTGGCGGTTTTTGACAAAGTTGTGTGTCTAGACAAGACGAATTTGAAAATGATCGGTCAAATTCAGAACTGTCCCGCTAGATGTCGCAGTTGGTAAAATCATATTTCTTTTTGCGATATCTCAGCTTATGTCGAATAAACGGTAAAATGGCTTATCTGGTCTGGAAAAGAACACCAAAATGTTTGTAAATAGTATTCTTTTGACGATTTTCCCAAAACAGAGTTTGTGAATCATCGACAATGTTGACAAACTGAATAATGCACATATCACCTAGGGATACATGATACTTATTCAACTTACCCAAGTAGCACACTTACTATACTTTTATTTAAATCAATTTATTAATGACTCACATTAGTTGTATAACAATTAGTTGTACAGTTTTATAATGAGTATGTTATTAGGGAAGCTTGCTATGGTATGTTGAGGTAATGCTTTAAACATTAGAATGTTAGAATTATGTTGACACTTACCATAAAACAATACAAAACGAGCATTTGTTTGTTTTATTTCCTGCTATGATAATGAGAATGAAAAATGTACATTAGATTCCTATGTTAGGAATTCTATAATATTCTTATTACGGTCACTTATATCATACAGGAAATAACACACACGTAATACAAGGAAAGAGTAAAGAATTCAAGCCCAATGAAAAAAGCAAGCTGTTTTGCAAATGAGTATCAAGAGAGTGCACTTCAGTCGTGTTGTCGCGTTAGCAAAACAAATAGCTTTGGTTTTATCATCACGCACACGTTAATAATTGCAAGCATCAACGTTGCCATTATGCCTGTCTGCCAAGTTAACTCCGGGATACGTTACTGGCCCAACAAGCCACTCGTCGTATGTTCGAGTTAATAGGAGTTAATAGTTAATAGGATCTTTGCACTAGCCCAGTGATTTTCCTGTACTCTAATAACCGGCAGCGATATCTATCGATAAAAAAGGGTCAAGTTCTGAAGGACGTTTATATCCATGCATGGTTTTGCTTTGCTGATAAATCTAGATTTTACCAGATTTTTTATTGCATGCCAGACAAAGTTCTAAATCTTCCAGATATTTGGTAATGTCCCAGATTTTTGCCAGATTTTTGTTTCTCCGTTCTGCAAAGGAGTCATCGCTCTTAATTTCAGACAACATTTTGTACCGGCGTTGATCAAAACTGGCAAGACGTTTCCCGAAAAAGTCCTCCCCATCGGTCAAATTGATCGCCAGATTTTGACATTTATTCGTGTTTGCCAGGTTTTCGAATAAACCTATTAGCGACCCTGGGAAGAATAGGGACTCAAACACTCTAAAATATTTTTTTAAGAATGTGATGGAAACGCAGCACGGGTTTCCAGGAATCTTGTTCTGGTGATATTTCTATATAGACGATGTAGACGACGAAATTGTTTGGTCAAAAGCATTTGGATCAGTCTGTGCTCTTCATCTTGTCTTTTGATAAAAGTTGAAGCAATACGTATCAATTGCTTCTTTCAGGAAACCATAAAAATAGCTGTTGATTGACTGGAATTGACAACGCAATCGATGATGAAAAGGACAACGATACGTTATCTAACGTGTTTTGACTACAGAAACCACTTTGTAGCGAACAGCAGTGTTCTATGCCATCATGGTTCCGCAATATTCCGAAAATAATTTGATTTCCTCATCATCTCCACCTACTACTACTTCATTCCGAATTTAATTTACCTTCATCGGAAGCATATTGACATGATAAACAACTTTGTCGAAAACATCAACCTTCTATCTCGTCATGGTTCGGAAATATCGCCAAATGAATTAAATTTCACCGTATACTCCATCTAGCGGACTAGTTCCAAACTTCAGAGTTCGTTACCAAATGCGTCTTGGCTTTACAAACAACTTTGTAGTAAATAGTAACCTTTTAGCTCATTACGGTTTTAAAATATTCTTAAATGAATTTAATTGCTTCATTATTAGCGCCATCTAGCGAATCAGTTCCGAATTTTGTTGTATATCACGGGATGTGTCTTAACTAGATAAGCAACTTTATCGAAAGTCGCAACCTTCTATCTATTCACAAACTTGAGTTATTGCCCGCCGTGTACTCAGTACACGACGCGACCGCTTGCGTAACTTTTTTCATTTCAAAAAAGTTACGTTAGTGGTCGCGCTGGTGTACTGAGTACACGCGCGCGGACACACCATTTTTACAAGCATCTTTCGACCACTTTTTTTATTTCTTTTTTCTATATTTTGGCATCATTAGAAAGAGGAAGAGTAGATCTTCGAATACAACCAAAACCTGGTGTGATTTGATTAAAATTTCGATGATTTTTTCGCGTTTTTCGAAAACGCGTGTACTCAGTACACTAGCGCGACCGTTCTAGGGTTAATGATAAAAAGCATTTAAATAGATCTCAGCTCACTTTGATTGATCGCGTATGATAGACAACTAACTAAAATATTAGGGTATAACTAGTTTTGCATTGTGTATCATAAAAATGCTGATATTTTTAATAATTTGTGTTGTATAGGACGAGAATAAGCAATTACGACGAAGCAGAAACATACCCTATTAGCTTTCTTTTCATATTTAAATTATTAAAAACGATTGAGTGGTTCAAAAGCTATCAGTTTAAAAATGGCTTAAAAGTAACAATGATCATTCCTTGGATAACCATACCTCAGTAGGCGGCACCATAAGCGCAAAATGAAACAAATACGGGTCTTAAGTTTTCCGAAAAGCTACAAGTGCACAAGATTTACTTAAGATCGGGGCACCCTTAATTTTTAGCAGTACTATTTTCATAGAATTGTTTAAAAAGTTGTCCTAGTTTTTGTGTAAGGTTTCTACTTGTTTATTTTAATGCGTTGTGAACCAGTTCGTGTAGCTTGTTTTACAAAAGACCAACTTAGTTTTGCTGAAGGCAATTTCAAACTGTGTTGTTCATCACCGGAGGTGTTGTTTTAACAGATCAACAACTCTTCCAAAGACATCTTCCTTCTCGATAGCATGATGCCGAATGCAGAAAATTATTTTCTGATTTCTGATTTTTAAAGAAGGCCGCTGTGCCAACTCCAGACGATTTTAAACTGTTAGTCCCCTAAAACTTTCTTTCTTGAATGCATGTACAGATGATAAACACTACAAAAAAAAGTAAAGCAGAGCCGACTCACACAATAGCATGCCGATGCTATATCGTTGATGGTTGATAAACGCACTTCAATCTAACCATATTGTAGAACCTATACGATTTCCGCGAAATAGTTTTCCAGAGAACTTCTCAAACGGCGCGAAAGACGGAAGACTAGGATGTTCGGATTATGGACCAGCTTGTCTCGTCTCTAGGATTAATTTCGACTGACTGTATTAAATATACAGAAATTATCATTTTATATCAAAAGTGTTTATATGTATTAATAAATTGATGGTAGTTATCTTCTGTCCAATTGGACCGCTAGCACCGACTTTTTATCGGTTTAGAATATGTAAGATACTTGATATTAAACTGTTATTGTTACCAAATTCTTAGAAAAGTAAGAATAGAAAAACGATAATTTGTTAGCCTAGGGTTGCGCTTGGTCTTGGATCAGAACTTGGACTTGCATCTCAACTTGGACTTGGAACAGAACTTGGACTAGGATATGAACTTGGATTGGGATTTGAACCTGAGTTTGGATCCGATCCGGGGACTTAAACTTGAAGTTCGACATGGATCAGAACTTGGACTTGGGTCAGAACCTGAACTAGGATTAAAACATGAACTTAGATCAGATCTTGGACTTGGGTCAGAACGTAGGCAAGGACTTGGACTTGGATCAGAAGTTGGAATTGGATCAGAGATTGAGATTGGATCAGAACTTAGACTTAGACCAGAAGGACTTGAATCAGAATTTAGGCTTGCATTTGAATTGGGACCTGGACCTGAAAGTGGATTTGGAACAAAACACGGACTTGAATCAGAACTCAAATTTGGCCAGAACGTGAACTAGGACTTGGACTTGGAGAAGCTGGACTTAGATCGGTATTTGGACTTGGATTAGAATTGAGACTTGGATCAAAACATGAACTCGGATCAAAACTTGGAATTGAATAAGAATTGGGACATGGTTTAGGTCTTGGATTTGAACGTGAACTTGAATTAAAACATAGATTTGGATCAGAACCTGGACTTGAATCAGAACTTGGACTTGTATCAGAACTTGGACTTGTATCAGAACTGGGACTTGCATCAGAATTGGGACTGGGATTAGAACTTGGACTTGAATCAAAACATGGACTTGAATCAGAACGTAGACTAGAACTTGGACTTGGATCACAATGTGGACATGGATCAGAACGAAGATTTGAATCCAAACCTGACCTTGAAACACAACTCGGACTTGCTTCAGAATTGGGACTCGCATCAGAACTTGAACTTATATCAGAACTTAGTCTTGGATCTGAACTTGAACTTGGACTTGAATCAGAACTTGAACTTGGATCAGACCCTGGACTTGGATCAGAACTCGTACTTGGATCAAAACGTGGATTTGAATCAAAATATGGACTTGAATCAAAACATGGACATGAATCAGAATTTGTAATCGGATCAGAAAGTGTACAAAACTTGGACTTGAATCAGAGCGTGGACTTGAATCAAAACGTAGTCTAGAACTCGGCCTTGGAGCTGAACGTAAGTCCACGACGTAGATCTGAACTTGGACTTGGATCAGAACTAGGACTCGGATCAGAACTTGGACTTGCATAAGAATTGGGATTCGAATCAGAACTTGGACTTCGTTCAGAACTTAGTCATTGATCTAAATGTGAACTTGGATCAGAATTTGGACATGAATCAGAACTTGGACTTGGATCAGAACCTGGACTTGTATCAAAACATGGACTTGAATCGGAACTTGGATTTGGATCAGTACGAGGATCAGAATTTGGACTTGAATCGGAAGATAGACTTCCATCAGCATTGACAATTGGTCTTGGATCAAAACTTGTATTAGGATCGAAACCTTGACTTGGATCGGCACTCGGACTTTGATCAGAACCTGGACTATGTTTTATATTTTTTACGTGCAAAAGTGCATTTTTGTTATAATATATTGGAAAACTGTTAAAACTTAAGTATTATTGATATATTGTACACGTTATTCAAACTCTAAAAACTTTTTAGCTTATTTCTGGACAAAAATGTTAGTGTTCCTTATTATTTACTGAGTAAGATATAAAAAGTATTCATCTATTCCGACACTAACAATTTCGTAAGTCACCATGAAAGGTATTGGTTCAACATTTTACCGGCCACAGTTCGTCGGAAGAAGCTGCAGCAAACACTTTCTCAGGGCAAACATATGGTTTTAGCGTTGGAGGCCAAACCGCCATTTTGTAATTAATATTTAAAACTGAAAATTTCTTAACGCGTCAAATTTAATGCTTCCACGGTATTGTTCTATCTATCTATATGTATATGAGCCTTGTAACCAAAACCAGGCCCCTGATAGTGCACCATTTTTTCGTGGAATCAGAATCGACCGCATGAAGTAATTTATACCGAAAAAAATTGCACAGATTTAATGAGTACAGGCGTAATCGTAGGATTTTCGTGTTATTGAAATATTACACACGTAGAGTTCGTGTTATTGAAAAAAGAACACACTTTTTGAAAAGGATCTAATTGTAAATACAAGAATTTATTTTCCGGTGTATCTTTGTTGCAAAATGTTTGTGATGTAAATATTTTGTGTAACTCGTAGTCTTAACCTTCTGCGGCTGAGGTAGTCTGACAGACACCAAAAATCAGATAAACGTAGTATTGGTTGAGATTGGACAGCTCACTGGCAGAAGTTTATTAATTGCTAAATAATCCCATCCGTCCTTCGTTCGGTTTCAAGTATTTTTCACAGAGTACTTCTAAAATATCTTTAGGACAGTTTTGCTGTTCCAGTAGCGCTTCTATGTAACTTAAAGTAAACGCTAAGCGCATTTTCAGCATGCTGTTCCGTTTCTTGACACGTTCTATTTGCGCTTGCATCAAGGAATCCAGCACTTTCATCTTTGCTCGGCTTTCCCGTGCCGACACATTGTTCCGATCGCGAAGCAGCTGCTCTCTGGGTGCGCGTTTCTTTGCGTTGTTGAAGGTGCGTGCCATGTTGCTCTTATACACTACCGGCACGAACACCTCCGTGATGTTCAACTTCGTCAGGGGTGACATTCGCTCCGGAAGGCGATCGACTTTTTTTCTCACGATCTTGAAGGATGGTTCGTTTGCCAATATTGAGCTGCAGGGGGTCGTGGTGTCCTCGTGGGCTTTAGCTGTTCCACTACCACTGGAATCGGGTTCCGTCCGTTGTGTCTCGCGGGTGCTGCCGTCCACTTTCTGCATATCTGGGATGCGATTGACAGTGATCTTACAGGTTGGTTCGTTTACCAACATTGAGCCACAGGTCGAGGAGTTATCGTGAATCTCCGGTGTGCCGGAAGAATCGGCTTCCGACCGCTGCGGTCCGTCGGTGCTGGCGTCTACCTTCTTCTGTGTGGTTGACGGTTCAGTTTCAAATTGGTTCTCTCCAGTCCAGAAAGGTCCCTCAACGATCTTCTGGATAATGGTATGAAGTCTCTTCCTTTTGGAGGCTCGATCTAGTGCTTGATTAGGTATCTCGCAAATAAAATTCATTATGTCGACAGACTACCTTTTTCGTATTCTACAAAAACTTCAGTCACTTTGTAAGTTTGTCACTTTCTGCATCTGCGGATGCTCGAACTGACTTTATATCTATAAAATGTCGGTAGGTGCGTTTAACTGCTTTTTACCTATTAATTATACCTATGATGGTAGGTAGACATAGGGTAAGTTAACCTATAGTGGACCCTTTACCTATAATGGACCTCGGGTACAGTTTCGACGTTTATTAGCTTGTACTTCTCATTTCCGAGGATATATGTCATGAAACAGAAAGTATTAAACATACGACACAGTTCAGATTATGAAACGTTAGCTGAATTTAATGATTAATGCCTTAAAATCAACATTTTCAACAAGCTCTAGGGTCCATTTTATGGTTAACAATGCGAAATGTCGCCATTAGTGGACCCTCTTCATGCAAAATACACTAGAATTCCTATGATGGACCCTGTCGCTATCCTATTAAAAACCACAAGGTCCATAAAAGGAAAACGGACATTCCAATCTGTTTTGAAAAAATGTGTAGAATATAGAGATTTGACATTTTTTTAGGTTTAATCGAAAGTTACTCGTATTGTAAGTGCCATCGGTTGCGTGTTTAACGTTAGGCCATTACAAATTTATTAAAAAGCTTTTGTCCCTCCGGTGTTGGGCCACTGCACTATGGTCCAGAAAGCCAAATTAGGTGGAAAAAATTGTTTACTCAGTAGTCGTTGATTTTAGACTATTTACGTCTTAGCAACAAAATCTTGATTTAGGATGGCGCTTTTTTTGGCATGAGCTATTTTAGGGTGACCCTTAAATTAACCAAGATCCAGAAATTATCTTCAAAACGAAACAAGATAGAGCGATATTCACTGCAGCAATTTCATAGCTTGAAATATTTTGAGTAATATTGTAGAAGACAAAATCCTTCTATCTCGAACCGTTTCCATATTAGGGCGATTTTCCTGAGTCAAGTTAGGGTGACCCTGCTATTTTGCGATTTTTCTCCATAACTTTTTTATTTTGCATTTCTCGCAAAACACTTCTTCAGATGACTTTTGAAGCTCAATAAGACGCAACTTTTGGTGAAAAAAGAAATTGGCTATCTATTTTACTTCTACACTTATATTAAATTTTATGATAAAAATAGGCCGTTTTCAAATGTTAGTATCTCAGAAAGGTGCAAGCAGAATTAAAATCGGTTGATTGCGTTTGAAAAATCGTGATTTTTTGTGCATAATATCAAAAAATTGGAGAGTGGATTTTTCTATCTCAAATAAATCTACTTTGAATATGTGTGGTTTTAACATATTTAAGTATATAAAAGTAAACGAGTTGCGCCATAACTCCGGAAGGCCTTGACTGTTCTTGATTAAACTTAGCGTACATGTTTCTTGACATAAGTAAATCAGTACAGGGGGTTGACGAAAGCGGGGTGGTCGCTGAAAATGGGAGCGGGAGGTACAAATAAGTAAAAGTGGCTGTAATTATATTGCATTTAAACCGTTATAAGTTGTGTGAGTGGTCCAAATCTAAAAGAGAATGTATAAACTTAACCTCATGTTTGTTGACTTGAACTTTATAATGAGGTTAGACATTAAAAACGGTAGACTTTCCAATAAACAGAGGGAATGGTAGACAAAGTAATGAAATCATATGTGTTTCATAGTATCATAGAGTGGAACTACCGAATGAGAAGTTTAAATAGTTTTCTACCCGCGACGGGGATTTCCGTGATTCCCACCTCCCCTTTCATCAGAGGCCACCATTCTTTTGTCTTTCAGCCACTTGTACATTTTTTTTTCGTTAAGGTTAAAAATCACAGGCGAGCGTGTGTGAAAAGCATAGCATCCAAAGCATACTCCACTGACGCAAGCCTACGCCAAACAACTGCTGGCACTGTGTGCATACATTCTGCGTTCGTTCGTTTTTTATTTGTTAACGGAGACTTTAAATCACTAGATTCATTCGTCTCCGATATACATTCTGCTACCTGCACACTCGCGAGTGTACAGCCTCATATTAACTTTCTACACATCCCGCCCGCGAATCCAAAGCTCACGAGCTGTACATAGGTCGTGAGCACGAGCGGCACACTAGGATGTATGAATACGGATTTTACTTTTCTTCTTCATTTTACACCCTCGCTTACACAGGCGGGTAAGTGTGCGGGCCAATGCGAGCGATGATAGGTATCAACTACTGGGTTGCAATGACGAGCGTAAGCAACGACCGTAGCTGGTAACTAAATAGCAAAGCATTGCAAAGCCTAGGTGCTACATTCCGTTATCGAAACTTGACCTTCTGTTTTTTTATACGACAGACTTTGCAGCCAGCTGTTAGAGTGCAGGACAATTGCAGGGCCAGTTGCTACGATCCTGTTGACTCTAACAGCCTCTCCCAGTCGGAATTCGAACATATGACGACTGGCTTATTAGACCAGCATCATACCTCGAGGCCAACTGGGAGGTGATAACTAAATACACTATGGCAAAAACTTGTCGCAGTGCATGAGAATATCAGCAAAGAAATCCGAAAGAAACGATCATGCATATGTGTTCGTTAGAAGTCATGACGCGAATGCGGTCTTCACAACACTACGTTTCAGTTTGCAAATTCTCATAATACAAAAAACAAAGCTTCCTCATTTAGACATATCTACCGCTTTCCTTGATTAGCTCTTCTCGGTCAGCGGCCCTTTTGTCTACAGCAACGCGTACGTCTCTCCGAAGATAATGAAAGAGACATAAGGTCTTCCTTATATTGTTCTACTTCCGTAGTTGTGACCCTCCCATCTTTTCACACGCTCTTCATCTTATCTCCCAGCCACTTGTACAACTTCTAACAGACCAAATGCAAGATATTATTATTATTATTATTCTATATTTGAGAGGTTTTCAGCCTGTGGCTGGTTCGCCCCTTAATGCAAGATGATCGCAGCCACTTTTACTTATTTGTACCTCCCGCTCCCATTTTCAGCGACCACCCCGCTTTTGTCAACCCCCTGTACTGATTTACTTATGTCAAGAAACATGTACGCTAAGTTTAATCAAGAACAGTCAAGGCCTTCCGGAGTTATGGCGCAACTCGTTTACTTTTATATACTTAAATATGTTAAAACCACACATATTCAAAGTTGATTTATTTGAGATAGAAAAAAATCCACTCTCCAATTTTTTGATATTATGCACAAAAAATCACGATCTTTCAAACGCAATCAACCGATTTTAATTCTGCTTGCACCTTTCTGAGATACTAACATTTGAAAACGGCCTATTTTTATCATAAAATTTAATATAAGTGTAGAAGTAAAATAGATAGCCAATTTCTTTTTTCACCAAAAGTTGCGTCTTATTGAGCTTCAAAAGTCATCTGAAGAAGTGTTTTGCGAGAAATGCAAAATAAAAAAGTTATGGAGAAAAATCGCAAAATAGCAGGGTCACCCTAACTTGACTCAGGAAAATCGCCCTAATATGGAAACGGTTCGAGATAGAAGGATTTTGTCTTCTACAATATTATTCAAAATATTTCAAGCTATGAAATTGCTGCAGTGAATATCGCTCTATCTTGTTTCGTTTTGAAGATAATTTCTGGATCTTGGTTAATTTAAGCGTCACCCTAAAATAGCTCATGCCAAAAAAGCGCTATCCCAAATCAAGATTATGTTTCTAAGACGTAAATAGTCTAAAATCAACGACTACTGAGTAAACAATTTTTTCCACCTAATTTGGCTCTCTGGACCACAGTGCACTGATGGAGGGCGGGGGCAGGGGGCAAAAAAAAAACAAAGAGAATTTTTTAATCTAGCAAAAAAAAATATGGATTTTAGGCATTTTTACTTAAAGTTTTAACGTGAAAACCAATGCTTTTAATAAATACGTGGTTATTTTTCATGCAAAAATCTACGAACAAAAAGACAAAAACGAAAGAAAATTTTTTTGACCGCGATTCGGAAATTCCACTGTTTGAACTTCCATTTCTATTTCGTGTTAGAAGCGTTAACTCAACTCGTACACTCATTTTTCGAGTTTTTCAGGCTGTAGAGCCCACAGACAATTGATTTTATAAAAAAAAATTCAACTCATATCCTATAAATTATTTTTTTGTCCCCCGATTTTTCAGATAGCGGTTTGGACAATGTCCTGTTATAAGATCAGTATAAATATTTAGATCTTCCTTCAAAAGCTCGAGGATTTTACGAACTATTGAAATTTTTGGAGAGATAAACTGTTCGGACTGCCTAGCAATGAAAGTGTTATTCCAATTTAATTCCACTTGCGTACATTTCCATACTAAAGCTAAAAAAGCAATATAACTTAATGTGACTTGATTTGATGTAATGGTCGGGGCCACCGTTGATCCCAATGATAATCACAACATGACAATAGTCAGAAAAGTTTTGAACAGTTCAGTGACATCCTTTCTGCATGCGTCCAATGCATGGTACAAAATTGTATCTTTAAGTTTTTCGTCCCTTACATCCAAAATAGGTAGGTACATGGGCACTACGGAATAAAACGATCAATTTGGAACCCCGAAAGCACCGAAAGCTGATGTTCCGGAATGTGTAATTTGTTGTATTTCTATTTTAATCTTATCTATTACCTATGACAGCAAAATATAATCCCACAGCAATTTGGAATACCTCCGTCAAAAGTGGTAGCAAATTTCACTAATTAATTCACGAGTTGATTGATGCCTCAATCTAATGCGGTTCTTTTAAAGCAAGTTGAATTAAAATGGAACAAAATTTAAAGTAAATGGAGCCAAAAGTCTAATTCCAAGCACTCCAATTTTCGGCGTCGGAACTTAAAGGTTAAGCACAATAGTCGCCTGTGACCTGTAGTAGGAATCAGAAAGCATAGATGGTGTAGGATAGTTTATCGAGACTAACGGGATAATTAGTTCAACTTTGCACGAATTGAGTAATTTAGAGATGTAAACTTGTTGAGTTGTAAAAATCTGCACTTTATTTTTTCGCCCCTTCAAATTTCGAAAAATTTTGAAGGAGTTGGTGACATAAACTTTTTTTCAAATTTGTATAAGCCTAATGGCCTAACGTTAAAGACGCAACCGATGGCGCTTACCGATGGCACAATACGAGTAACTTTCGATTGAACCTAAAAAAATGTCAAATCTCTATATTCTCCCCTTTTTTTAAAACAGATTGGAATGTCCGTTTTCCTTTTATGGACCTTGTGGTTTACAATAGAATAGCGACAGGGTCCATCATAGGAATTCTAGTGTATTTTGCATGAAGAAGGGTCCACTAATGGCGACATTTCGCATTGTTAACCATAAAATGGACCCTAGAGCTTGTTGAAAATGTTGATTTTAAGGCATTAATCATTAAATTCAGCTAACGTTTCATATTCTAAACTGTGTCGTATGTTTAATACTTTCTGTTTCATGTCATATATCCTCGGAAATGAGAAGCACAAGCTAATAAACGTCGAAACTGTACCCGAGGTCCATTATAGGTAAAGGGTCCACTATATGTTAACTTACCCTATGTCTACCTACCATCATAGGTATAATTAATAGGTAAAAAGCAGTTAAACGCACCTACCGACATTTTATAGATATAAAATCAGTTCGAGCATCCGCAGATGCAGAAAGTGACAAACTTACAAAGTGACTGAAGTTTTTGTAGAATACGAAACGCAAACTAGCGCGATATAATGAATTCTATTTGCGGGAAACCTAATCAAACACTTGATCGAGCATCCAAAAGGAACAGACTTCATACCGTTATCCAGAAGATCGTTGAGGGACCTTTCTGGACTGGAGAGAAACAATTTGAAACTGAACCGTCAACCACACAAAAGAAGGTAGACGCCAACACCGACGGGCCGCAACGGTCGGAAGCCGATTCTTCCGGCACACCGGAGATTCACGATAACTCCTCGACCTGTGGCTCAATGTTGGTAAACGAACCAACCTGTAAGATCACTGTCAATCGCATCCCAGATATGCAGAAAGTGGACGGCAGCACCCGCGAGACACAACGGACGGAACCCGATTCCAGTGGCAGTGGAACAGCTAAAGCCCGCGAGGACACCACGACCCCCCGCAGCTCAATATTGGCAAACGAACCAGCCTTTAAGATCGTTAGGAAAAAGATCGATCGCCTTCCGGAGCGAATGTCACCCCTGACGAAGTTGAACATCACGGAGTTGTTCGTGCCGGTAGTGTATAAGAGCAACATGGCACGCACCTTCAACAACGCAAAGAAACGCACACCCAGAGAGCAGCTGCTTCGCGATCGGAACAATGTGTCGGCACGGGAAAGCCGAGCAAAGATGAAAGTGCTGGATTCCTTGATGCAAGCGCAAATAGAACGTGTCAAGAAACGAAACAGCATGCTGAAAACGCGCTTAGCGTTTACTTTAAGTTACATAGAAGCGCTACTGGAACAGCAAAACTATCCTAAAGATATTTTAGAAGTACTCTGTGAAAAATACTTGAAACCGAACGAAGGACGGATGGGAATATTTAGCAATTAATAAACTTCTGCCGCTGAGGTGTCCAATCTCAACCAATACTACGTTTATCTGATTTATGGTGTCTGTCAGACTACCTCAGCCGCAGAAGGTTAAGACTACGAGTTACACAAAATATTTACATCACAAACATTTTGCAACAAAGATACACCGGAAAATAAATTCTTGTATTTACAATTAGATCCTTTTCAAAAAGTGTGTTCTTTTTTCAATAACACGAACTCTACGTGTGTAATATTTCAATAACACGAAAATCCTACGATTACGCCTGTACTCATTAAATCTGTGCAATTTTTTTCGGTATAAATTACTTCATGCGGTCGATTCTGATTCCACGAAAAAATGGTGCACTTAGTGATGTCCGTTAATCGTTCGATTAATTCAACTAATCGAATAACTATAAAAATATTCGAATAATTTTTAATCGAATACTGCCAGCACGAGTCGTTGAATTAATCGAATAGCTCAAACGAAATAATATGAATGCGAATAATCCCCGAATAATGGTCGCTAATCGTTCATAATCGTTCGATTAATCGAATTAATGAATAAAATATTCGAATATTTCTAATCGAATACCACTAGTACGAATAGTTGAATTAATCGATTAGTGCAGACAACGCTCGCCGATTAATCGGTATTCGAATAATTGAAAATTTCGGACATCACTAGGTGCACTATCAGGGGCCTGGTTTTGGTTACAAGGCTCATATACATAGATAGCCCAAATAGCCCATAGACCAAATTTGACGCGTTAAGAAATTTTCAGTTTTAAATATTAATTACAAAATGACGGTTTGGCCAATAAAGTCATGGTTTTGCACAGTAATAGTCAGACTAGCAAAGAATATGTAAAAAATAACCAAACAGCAAATATGCATTAAATTCTTTATATTTTGTGAAGTTTTTGTGACACTCTCGGGATTCGCAACGTGCCTTATTTGACGCGAAATGTTCCTTATTTGACGCACTTGAAAAATTAGTTTAATTTAACAAAAACGACGATGTATTCTGTATTTTAGATAACTGCGCATTACTTTAAATAGTTACACAAGGTTTTCGTTATTTGTGTGGATATATTTCACCCCAGTTTTTGCGAAAACGTCGGGAGAATTGGGACAGCCGATATGTTTATATTGCAACCATATAATAATTTGCCATAATATGTGTTTAACAATGAAAATTCTGAAAATGACTTTTCTAAAACAGCTGTACATTGTTTTGAACGACAGCTAGGAAAGTGTCACAGGAAAAACTAAATTAGCCGCTTACCGTAAACTGCAGTAACTGTAGGATTGGATCGGCCAGACAAGCGAAAAAAGTATACTAATTTAACCTATACCAATATTTTTGATTGCCCTACCCGTTTGGGGTGCCCCAATTATGATTTTACTCATAAGCAAAACAAGTCATTTAAAGTTTATAGGACCTTCTCTCCATGTATGTATGTATGTATGGGGACTACCACCTATCGGTCGGCAACCAACATCGCTTGCACGTACCAAGGGTGTTTAAGAATCTCCTTCCAGAAACTAGATCGCATGAGTCAATCATTAGTTTATAGGACCTCCTTTTCAGCTTCTTCTGGCAAACTGTGGTCTCTGTAACACCTAATGAGACGGTTAACCGTTGAACCAATACCTTTCTTGGTGACACGAGATTTTTAGTGTCGGAATAGATGAATACTTTTTATATCTTACTCTGTAAATAATAGGGAACGCTAAGAGCCTAATTTGACGCAAAACATTTTTGTCCAGAAATCAGCTAAAAAGCTTTTAGAGTTCGAATAACGTGTACAATATATTAATAATACTTAAATTTTAACAGGTTTCGAAGATATTATAACAAAAAAGCACTTTTACGCGTAAAAAAATATTAAACATAGTTGAGTGTTTCTTTAGCGTTTGTGCTAAGATAGGAAAAAAATGGCGCATTTGACAACCACCCTTTCGTTTATTTTTTACTTAAAATTATAAACGACCAATCAAAAGCTTTTTATGGCACGGATGCGTTTCATAAGTATAAACAAAGTGTCAAAGGTACTGAAAAGTGCGTCAACTTTGGACCTGCGTCAAATTTGGTGCGTCCACGGTACATATTTTAGCAATATTTTGGATAATAATTAGCTGTATAAATGTCTCATACATAGCTTTTTCAAATGTTGCTTGGCTGAGGTGATACAGTTAAATAAGTAAAATCCCTACCTTGAGGTTTGGAATGATGCTAGTCATTCGTCATAGTTATAACGCACTTTATCTTCGTATACTTGAAAAGTACTGCTACGTGACAGTGAAAAGTAAAAACATGACGATTTTGTTAAAGAGTGATTCGCAGTAGCTAGCTCGTGATATCTATGTGTCGTATGTGCTTGGGAAAATAAGAAATCGTATGGAAAATGTATGGAGAATTTACAGATTTTTACTCATTATCAATTTTTAGTATTTATCAATCGAAATAATTTCGTTTTTCACCTGAAACAACTCGTAAGAGGAGCTTCTGATCGATTGAGGCAAAAATCTTGTTAATCCGTTAAGAAACAAACCAAACGTCATAAGCGTTTAAAACCTGGCCACTTTTTCACATTTTAGAGCTTGGTTATACACCTTTATCTTCCCGTAAGAGATAGTTCGACGTGTAAAGGCTGGAATAATGCGACTCCACTGATTCTCAAGAGCAAGGGGCGCATGGTTTTTGTCCAATTTCCAGTATGGAGCGTTCAAAGATATTTTCACGGCAAACTGCATGTTTTTAGACTTTTGATAAACGCACGAAGAATCTTTTCTTTAACGTCTTCCGGTTCAATTGATACAAAAATCAGGATTTTGTCAACCAGTGTTCTTTTCCAAATTAAGTAAAGTTCACTTTAGGAAAAAAAATGCGTTAGAAAATCGCAAGTTATTCGAGTATGTCTTGTGGTGAAATAAGTCTCTTAGGGTCTTCAAGACGATTTCCTGAAAAAGCTTTACATTCGACACTTAAAGCTGCACCTATAAAGAGAACCACATCTGATTGGATTTGTTTTGTTTCGTTCCGCTATCATTTTGGCTCAATCAAACTTTGGGAAAACCGGTGCTAATTTATTTCCCGTATAACAATATTTTCTAACAAGCTGCCAAAGAGCGTATAAATTCTTTCTTTTTCGCACTGCGAACGGAAACCGAGCGCACACAGACAGTGGAGCCTCGCGGGAATAAATAAAAGCAAGATAAAATTACGTCAATATGAAAATTAAATTTTAAATATTCAGCAATAAGTGTATGCAACTTTGAAAAAATTCAGTTTGTCGTCCTTGTTTTTCGTTCGCCGCCAAAGGCTTTGCCCGAAACGGTCGACACTGCCACGAAACGTTTGCCTCCCGATGATGTGCATTCGGACCGCTCTCGAGAAGGCAAAAAACTGCGACCGTTGTAGGTTATAATTTATTTAGCTCCATCTGTACATATAGTTTTCCCCCACAGCCAGCCACCCTTCACCGCCCCGGCTAGCACCGAAGAAACGTGCACACATTTCATGAAACAAATTAGTCAAACGAAAATCCTTTTTTCTCACACTAACTATTCGGCGCTTCTCCCCCTTCCCACCCACGGTTGCCTCCTTCCTCGACGTAATTTCCATTCCATTGCCGCTGATCTCAGGCCGTGTAGCGTCACGGTGTAAAAAGAAAATGGTCCAACCGAACAGGAGTCGTAACCGAACGCGCGAAAAGAGAGAACAATTTCTTTCACTCCAAATGGAAAATTTACAATTTTCTGAACCCATTTGCCGCACTGGACTGGCATATATCGAACACGGACACGACGCTGTCCAGCCGATTCCTGATAGCACCACCAGCCCTGGACTACGTTATCGTCGTCGTCCTCGTCGTTGTTGGCGGCGGCGTGGCGGACTTGGCCGAACACAAAAGTGAAGGAAATTGCACACATCGAGTCATCATCGTACACAAAGAGCGAGAGTTCGATTGGAAATTGAATAAACATCTCTAAACGCGGAGCGATGCCATGCGGATGGCAAAAGAAAACGGAACCGAGTTTTTGAATATTCTATCGACAACAAGCAGTAATAATATTAAACTGCAATTTTTCATTGAAATCGAATTACTGCGACTCTTGCGGAACGTTGCCCGTATGTCTTTGGGCAATCGGGAATGATTGGTAATCGGAATTTTCCATTTCGAATATTTTGTGTTCGTTCATACATGAGCATAGTTTTGGTGAATTCTAGGATTAACGAATTTCAGATTTTTTTTAAACAAACATTCTGTGAAACCGCAACTTATTTTGTTTTGTTATCGTTTCAGATTATTCGGTTTCGTTTTCAAAATCGATGGTGGTGGCTGTTTGACAATGACGATGTTCTTCAACGGTGTTGAACCCATTCAGGCCACTTCGACCGGGGTGACGATGAATGCAAACATTACGTCGATGATGCCTGGTTTGATCCAGGAGCAGCAGTTCTGCTTGCGCTGGAACAACTACCACTCCAACCTGTCGGCCGTGTTCGATCAGCTCTACCAGAATCAGTGCTTTGTAGATGTTACACTGGTAGGCGACGGTCGTTCAATTAAGGCTCACAAAATGGTTCTGGCTGCCAGCAGTCCCTACTTCCAAACCATTTTCTCCGAGACCCCATGCAAACATCCGGTCGTTATTATCAAGGATGTCAAATGGGAAGAACTGAGAGCGTTGGTTGAATTCATGTACCGCGGTGAAATAAACGTTGGTCAAGAGCAAATTCGACCGCTACTTAAACTAGCCGAGATGTTTCAAATCCGTGGTTTGGCTGAAGTAAAGCACGAAGATGTTCAAATGCCCGTTCAGGAGCCGACCGTCGAACAGTTCACAGTGTACGCTGCTTTGAATTCGGAGAACTATCAGCTTCAAGCGACGGTTTCAGCGGAAGATGTCAGCTGTGCGCCGCCCGACGACAAGCAAAAGACAAAGGAACGGGAAATAGCACGGAAGCAAACCCTCGAAACGGTGGACGTTCCCGTAGAGTGGCCCATCGAGGAAGATTTAAAGAGTACGATCTCCGATTCAAAACCAAAATCAGCACGCAAACGAAAGCAGTCCGCCGTATCGAGCGATGCCGGCTCGATACCCAATTTCGAGATGTACACCGATCACTTTCACATTAATAATGGCCCGGTAGCGATTCCTCAACTGGCAGGACCAGCCGCTGTAGCAGCGCCGGGTCATCTAAATCCGCCGGTAAACACCTGCAAACCACCGGAGGAACCGGACGCAAGCACGAAGATGAGTTTTTTGGATTCCACACAGGAAGAAGATGTGAGTATGAAGTATGGATTTCTTCTTTTTTCTATATTCTAGCAATACGAATTCTAATCCAAAAAAAAAATTGCCACACAGCTAGCCAACAGTACTAGCAACAACAGCAGTACTAGCCAACAAACGCACACGCCGTCGAATAGCAAGTACCTAAATTTGAGCAGTCGTAAACCACCTGATAGTTAGCTAGTGAGCATGATAACACTAGGCGAGTTTACGATCAGCTCGCCTACTCGCTTGCTAGCAACCGGTTAACTCGTCCAGTGCCATCGAAGCTCAAGGCAGTAGTCCAGCAATTGTCCTGTGCTTTAATAACCGGCTGCGAAGTCTGTCGATAAAAAGGGTCAAGATGTTTTTAAGGTAGTTTATACCCATGGCTTTGCTTTGCTCCTTGAAGTCATTACAATATGGCGTGGAAGCTGAGCTGCATGCAGGAACAAAACTGCGTCGTTTTTCAAGGTTAGAATCCCTAGAACTGTCTTGTACCGATACAAGCAAAAGATTTTGCAAAGTAGAAAAAACTCCCAATAATGTGCAAAAAAAAACCTTGGATGATCCCTGCTGTGTTCGATGAGCTAAGTCGCCATACCAGCTTTTACACTATTCTTCAAATATAATCTCTTTCAGTTCACTATATTTAAAGAATTTTTAAAATATTTAGCAAAAAAAACCAATTTATTACAAAACTTGTTGACAATTTAGTAAAGTTTTCGATCGAAAACTTGCTAAAAATTTAATTTACTGAGAATTATTCTTTTAATATACCATATCGCATTCAGTACAAATATCACTGATAGCAGCCAAGCTAAGCAGTAACCAAAGGTTGACTTAAAGGTCTTGACTTTTTCCGATTGGTTTGGTCGAGTTTGATGGTTAGTATTATCAGCTTGTTCATCAACATCACTCGCCGAAACTGAATCTTCTTTTACGAAAGTTGATGCATCTTCAGTATCGCTATCTCCAATGCATTCGTACGGGGCATCCGATTCATTCCGATTCTCCCATCTGCTGCATGGATCATTTCTACAAAGCAAAATTCGCAATACAAATTGTGAATGACAATAACAAGCTAGTTACCTGTCAGATTTCATATGAGATCTGAGATATCTCCTTTTGATAGAAAATAACGGTGTAATCGAAGACATAGCTGAAGCTTAGTTCAATCACTAAACACTTAATGTTTACCCTGATTACGGCCTACAAGATATGCACACTTGAATCAATGAGGTTTAATTAATATATATATATATATATATATGAGGTTATGATATGAGGTTAATATACATCGATGTGAAGTAGTAGAGGTGTGGAACAACGTACCGTTTGTTTGTGTTAGCAGCGCAAGTAATGTAAACAGCAAGGGTGACGTCAATCTCGCCTTATTCTTCTACGGGCATAAAAAAGCAATAAAAAAAGTAATAGTGTACATAGAATATCACATTACACATGAACAAGGGGTTTTCAACAGCAATGATTACTACGCACCTTCGAAAAAAGTTACTTTTGATTACTTTACTGATTACCTCTGATTACCAGTAATCATTCTCTAGTGATTACTAAAAATTAATTATGATTACCGTCATCCGGAGCGAGATTGTGCCAAAAAAGCATATGTTTTTGTTCTTTATCTCAGTATACACGTAATTTAGGAACTAAGTTGATTTCAAACCTATCAATATATACTAAATTGTTCAATTAACAACTACCGTAGAGATGGTTTAGTTACAATGAAACCTAATTTTACTGGAAGTGCATGAACTTTGGCACAATCTCACCCCATCTAGGGGGTGACATTGTGCCAAAAACATAAAGTTGAGCTAAAAACCTAAACAGTGAACATTAGCATGTTTATAAACAATACACATAAATATTAGTATAAAGTAGTGCATATGGGGTCGTCCATGAACTAAGTGGATTATTAGGGGCAGGGTGTCGGTCAAAAACAACGCATCATACAAAAAGTATGAACGCAAATAACCCGGGGAGGTCTGAAAAACTAAAAATGAATCCGTACTCAATGGACAGCATTTATATAACCAGTAGCGTTTCTAGGGTTAACAAGGGGAAGATATATGAAGGGGTGTATCCTAAGGGGGCATACCTATTTGATCATTTAACAAAAGTAACCACTACTTCGTTCGAGAACCCGCGGCCGCAGAACATGTGGCCTATGCCACCCCCCTCCCCCATCCTTGAAACTGGCAGTTTATACACGGTATAATATATTCGTCTTATATTAGAGTGTTTATTCAAAGCATCTGAAATTTCCAGAGAAAAAGTAAAAATTAGTTTAAATTATTTAGCAGACCTATGATGTTGTTTGCTCCAAAATGGATAATGCAATCTAATCTGTCAAAATATTGTGCTCAATAGTAAATAATGTGAGTGTACTGGTGTATACTGACGTATTTTTGTTGTGTATGTGAAATCCACAAATTGGATCGATCATTATGGCTTGGCACAATCTCACCCCCGTGAAGCTCGAAAAGTACAAAGTTTGGAAAAATATTATTTTCGTAATCAAAACTTATCCAACGCATAATAACTTTTCAATACATTGTAAATGATTAGTTTATATACCTTCAAAATAGCAAGTTGATGGGATTTCTTGTTTGGGTTGGTTTATGCGGGACATTGTTTACAAGCGTTATTTCCGAGTATTTTTGATCGCGAAATTTGAAATCCTGTTTAGGCTAAATAGTGTGCTAATATTATCTGTGTTCCACTCTAAGTTATGAATAAATATGTTATGTTCATCACCATTTTGAATTTAGGTCACCAGTTTTTATAGATACAGCCTGAATTCGTTAATTGGGCCACGACTGCACTCCAGCTGATTCGCTAATTGGGTTGACTGACAGTTGTTAGAAATTTCTAAACTCGAAAATTCCATACAATTTTGACATTCAAGTTGTCACATAGCCCAATTAGCGAACGCCCAATTAACGAACCGCCCAATTAACGAACCACCAATTAACGAAACTTTGCTGTATAATAAATTTTCACAAATTAACATTTTTGGTTTTTGGCACAATCTTACCCCCGTGGCACAATCTCACCCCGGATGGCGGTACTTAAGATTATCATTAAAATTACTATACTGATTGCCATTGATTACCTAATTAATTCGTAAGTGATTACAAAAGTAATTTCTGATTACTACGCACTTATACGCCTTACTGCAAGCACCTTGATCTTGCCTTGATGTATACCAAGTGAAACCCGTATTAATTCACCTAGCGGTATGACTTGGCCTTTCTATTGCCACAATAATTAGTTTTCAATTTCTCTGAAACATCTATAATTAAGCTGAGACTATATTTTTAAACATCCGTTCCTTATTATTCAAAATTCTTTTATAATAGTAAAATTCATAAGAACGTACTGCGTGCAATAGTCATAGTTTTTTTCTAGAGTGCGTAAATATTTGTAAGAGTCATTTAATTTACGTAATCAACACCTCATTTGGTTTTATAACACTTATGTGATTTATAGAAATATTAACGTAAATTAAAGTGTCGACTCGAATGAATATATGGGTCATTTCACGGAGAATTTACAGTCACTTTTTTTCTCGATGAAATATTTTTTTACGTTCTTTGTTTCAAAAAATCGATACATATTTTTTATTTCGATTTTACTGTTGGAATTCGCAAGATATGATTTTTTAAAACAGGTATTGTAATACGAAAAATTCATTTTTTTAAATGCTGATTGTAAACTTAATTTGTAATATTGGTATACCATACCAAAAAATTGGTATACCATACCTCTTCTCGATTGTTTTTCAATAGTTAAATAGCGCATTTTTATAAACAAATGCAAGTTTTTCAAAGTTGGAACATTTTATTCTCGTTTTTTTTATTTTATAATATTTGTTGGTCTTTCTCGAAAAAGCATGCAAAATTTGAAAATGGAGAAATGAATGCCGCCCAGACTAGATTCAGTTTACATTCATAATATTATTTTTAAAGCTAATTCTACTAAAATTAAAATCAAATAAATGACACACTTCATTAAAAAGTCTACAACAGAAGTTCAGTGAATTATTTTGTCCGTATGTAGTACGATGCGTGGGTGTCCATAGCAGTGAGCGTTTCGTAATCGATGTTGAGGTGCGTGAATGTTGACTTGCTCCAATAATAAACTACTGGCAATTGTTTCCATCAGAACATCGCGAATAAATAGCATCTGCAACAGTTTTCGTCGTTCAGCTAAAGTACTTAGATTGATAAGCTGACATCGATTTACGTATTCAGGTAGGTGTAATGAATCCAGCCATGGCAGAATTTTCGGCCATGATTTTTTTATGTTATGTTAGACTTCTCTCTCTCTCTCTCTCTCTCTCTATCTATCTCTGCATTTCGCGAATTGTATAAAGATCTCGGCAAAAAGTATATGGTACAACATTTTAACCGTTATGTGTGCGACAAAAAAAACACCTTTAGCAGGGCGACAAGGGTACCCGGGTACCCAAAATTGATATTGTTATAACATCAATAATTTTAAACCGATTTTGATGAAATAGGTGTCATTTGATTCGTTAATTTATCTAGTTCTGAATTCTTTGGCTATTTGGCCATTAAAAAACATACGGGGCCCGAAAATCCGGAATTTCGACAGACTGTCCGCTGTGAGGAAGAGAACTGATTGTATTGTAGGAAAATCAGTCATGCGGATATAAAAACTCTAAAAATTCATACAATGAACTATTTCATATAATGAGATGAATCAGGTTGGTCATTCCGGAGTAGGTTCCGGTGGGGTCATGGGTGGCCAGTCTAGGATTGGAGGTAAAACCTAGCAATATGGGTATCAAAGTTCTTGGAATTAGTTCGGTAGGTGATATTTTTTACATTTCATTGTATTTTGATTGGTTATTTCGAAAATGGTTTCTACGGGGAAACAGATGATACCGCGGGATTCAAGATAATGCTTAGTATTATCAGAACAGTTTAAAACGTAGAACCATCCGTTATACATTTGGAACCAGTTCCGAAAGTATTAATCAGTACTAAACTGGCCATATCAATTCAAAACATCTAAAAGATCCGCCAAACCAATTCTAATATTGGATTAGGCACCCAACTGGTCATCTGTAACCCTACAGGAACCCAATTCTGGAATGGCCAATGCGATCTAAAGTCACCAATTTATATAATAAGATGAAAAAAGGGTCCACAATGTCAAGTTCAAAGCTAATAGCTTTGCTGAAAGCTGATATTCTTTCAAAACAAGCGGCTTCCCTCGTTTTACCGGACGTTGCTCCGGAATTACTGATTCCCGGGAACTACATGTCATTTGATGGCCAAATGCTTTATCTAATCAAAACTAGATAAATGTACAAATCAAATGCCACTGGCATTTGGCATCGTCCAAATCGGTTCAAGATAGCCAAAGTTATGAACGTAGCAAATCATGGGTACCCGGGTACCCTTGTCGCCCTCCTACGTAATAAAAAAAATCAAGGGCCTCCCATTGCTAATCCCCTTTATGGATATGCACCAAAAAAAACCTCAATTACTTAAGATCAACGAGTTTTACGATGTCGCAAAATTTCAAAAACGTATGTTTTAAATTGAATGAGTTATAACTATTTTAAAACTGAAAAGGTACCCGGGTACCCTGTTGCACACATAACGGTTAAAAACGAAAATGTTGCGGCTTCGACTTTTTACCATATCCCAAGATCCCCAACATCTGAGGTTCTGGGAGCACTGTGTAGTGAAAGGGCTAGTCTTATATAGTGTATGTTTGCGAGATATTTTAAATGTGTTTCAACGCGAGTGAAAGTAATTACTAGTGCGATAAATGAAGAATAGTGATAGATTTTGCCGTACATAATGGAGAAATGGCAAATATATCTCTTCTAAAATTGGAATAAAGTTTTCAGTTTTCTACCGGTCTAAAGAAACAGACCGCCATATTGATGATGGAAGCAAGCAACGAGGGATAAGTATAAATATTTCATTCGGGGTTCCAATAATTAATTGGTACATTCACAAGCTACACGCTTAACAAAAAACACTGATTTCGGTAAAATTTTACCGAAATCTAAACAGTTGAACGTTTGGTAAAAATTTTGATGGTGTCAATCGACGTTTACAGATCATTACTCTACTTTGTAATGGAATGTTTGTTGCAATAAAAAAAATTACCGAACTTTCAGCATCTCGGTAAAATTTTACCGAACTGTTAAGTGTGTAATATGTGCCAACTTCATCACGCTCAAGCACATGTTTTATATATCCTATTTATCATTAAACTAATCTTTTGATTTTTTATCTGGAATTGCTTTTGCAATGCATCAGCGCAGTTAATGAAATTGATTTATTACATGTTCTTTAATTTTATTACATCTGCAGCCCCCGCGCGATTTCGCAAGTCAAAGTGTAGTGTTCTATCAAGGGGTTTTCAGTAAGGCGTATAAACCTTTGCACGGTGGCTAACCTCAACTCTGGTTTGAAGTTTTTGTGTGGTTTGTTTTGATTCCCTTTGTAACCTAAATTTATTGCTAGTGGGTTTATTATACTAGTAATTTTCCGAAGCAGAAAAATGATAGCAGTTCTGCACAACATATATTTTTGTCATTTTTGCAGTTTTTTGCTTCTGGGTCTTGCGAATAAGTAAGGGTTGTTGATATTCTGAAAAAATATCGATATCAGCAATGTCGATATTTTGATCCTCCGCGATATTGTCATCGATATTTAGGCCGGATATCGATAGTTATATCGATATTGCAAAAACCCCGAATCTTCAAAACTGCGTAATCGCACGAAATAGTGTGGTTTTACTTTTATGATCTTGATGCATTCTACACATGTTTTCGTTGTAATTCAAGGAATAAGTGTGCCAAAGGCATCAAAATCCGTTAACGTGAAATCGCACGTTTACCTAGTAACATTTAACTTTGCATGCAGCACCTAATCTGTAATAAATTACATTAAACTTGGCATGCACCACATTGATCCCCTCGAACAGACTGACGGGTAGGTAAAAAAACGGGTGAAAAATATCAGCAAACTGTGATATTCACACAAAAAATTTCGCTTTGCTAAAAAAATTAAAACGTTACTGCGTTACTTATGGTTTCTACACAAAATTTAATTGTTGTTTGTGACAAGACAACGGGATAAAAAGTTTGCATTTGTTTGTATGAAATTCAACAAAGTCGGCTGGCCTATTGGCGTTAACAGTGCTAAAAGATTTAAAAACCTTCTCAAACTTGCCGTGAGGAACAGGTATGATGAACTTATTGATGGTAAAATCTAAAATATTTATCGTTCAAAAAATGGAAAAACACTGAAATGAAATTGAACGACCCGAGCTGTCACATAAATGCAAATAATAAGATGCGGTTGATGTTGGCTATACCAGCGATGTTGATTTTATAATTTTCTGGTGTTGAAAAAGCGGACAGAAAATATTTTTGTCTTTTCTCACGCAATGACATTTCCTTACTAGATTTAGGGGACGTGTGTATTAGCATCAAATATACTATTTCTCTATTCCGATGAATATTAACCAAATGATATGAAACAGATCCTTCGAAGTACAGAATAAGGTTGACAGTCTTTTCACTGGCAAGTACAACTGTGTACAGTTATTCGAAGTCCGTATAAAAAATAAAAATATTGTAAACTTCCCACCCTTTCGAACGCGATAAATTGTAACCGTCGCGGACGAAACCGTCGCGAGTGCAAATTTCATTTATTTTGTCAAGTTTATTTGCTAATTTATTTGCTAGCCAAACAAGATGTATTCGTTTAACTCACTCACAGTTGCTTTTGCCTGCGACGATTTTAGGCTGCCAAAAAGTTGTGCATCGCGTTTTATTACAAACGGTAAGGACAATATCGTGGCCGATATTGGCCGCAAATATCAAAATATTGATAATATCGGTCAGCTCAATATCGGCCTGATATATCAATATTTTAAGGGCAGAATATCGATAATATCAAATATCGATATAATATCAACAACCCTAATAAGTAATCAAAACAAACCCCACAACACTGTCAAACCTGGGACGAAAAAAACGCACTGACATCTAAGTGCAATGTTTTATAAGTGCGTACCAAGTTTCCAGTATGGCGTATAAGTGCGTAGTAATCAGAGATTACTTTTGTAATCGTTTACGAATTAATTAGGTAATCAATGATAATCAGTATAATAATCAATGCTAATCTTAAGTATCGACGTCATTCGGTTAATCTTCGGTTATAATCTCAGATTATGGCTTGGTTCGACTGATGCACCTTCCAGCATTGGACAAAAGGTAGGAGTCAAAACGACTACTTGTTAAGCATGGCTACCAATACCCCCCCCCCCCCCCTCTCCTCATCTTTCCGCTCTTCGCCCTCCTTCACCAAAAATCTTTTGACGTAGGACTACGTCTTACGGCAAGTTTTGAGATAGGGTGTCATTCCAAAAAATCGAAAAATGCGAGCGTCACGAAAAATGAAAGGTTTCGAGCGCTAATAGCTCAGCGGTTTTCTGATCGATTTTCAATATTCTTATACCAATCGATTGGAAAATCTTCTAAGAATTGACCCAAATAAAGAAAAGTGTGGATGCTTGATGTTGAACTATTGAAAAATTGAAAATAATGAACCTATGTTTTACCAGAATTCTCGCTTCGTGATTGGTTGTTGGAAATGACGTCATTAAAGTAGAAACACGTTTTCACGCTTCGGCTTATAATTCAGTCAATTTTCAATAGATTTCCAAGATATTTACACCAATTGATCGGAAAATCGATTGAAAATATAGAAAACTATTGATTTTGTTTTTGAAATTGAATTTGAAAAATTTTTGTTTTTGAATTGATTTTGAAAATTTGAATTATTTTCATATTTTTGCCTCCTCTCGTCAGTGCTTCCCTAGCATGGATGACAGAAACATATACGATATAAGCTATGGGTTAAGCTTCCTTATGATTATATTTAATTTACGCCCTATAGAATCCGATCGAAAATTGTTGAGCTTCAGCTGTTGCTGCTTCCCACGATATCAGCATCTTTGGCTCGAGCAGCACGTTCCTCACAATCATGTGGAAGATTTGTGCCTTGCCCGTGTCATCATTTACCTGATGAGGACGGGAAGGAGAACAGGAGGAATAGTAAGGGGTGGATGAGGAATTTGGACAAACACAAACATATACATACCGAGAGATTTTTGTACCCCCGAGGGGATACTGCAATCCTTGGTAGTTAACTTATCAATTGTACACCCCCTGGGGGGTATACTCATGACAAATAAGAGCTTATAGCTCAATACCGCTTTCGGTAAGAAACATCAAAATGTCTCGTAATTTTAGTTTCCTAAAATCCGATTCATTTAAGACGTGGGATCCAAAGATCCTATGACGCAATTGTGCTACTGCAGGACAGTTGCAAATTACGTGATATGGTGTACCGTAGTTGGATTCACATAAATTACAATGAAACGATTCAGCGCGCTGAATCGTAGCTATATGATAATTTAGCCTGCAGTGACCAGTCAGTGATCTGACAAGAATACTGCAATTCACCTTTGAGTGTCGCAAAAGAAATTTTGCAATCTTCTCACAAGGCTTAACAATGAAACTTTTCGTTTGACGACAAGTTTCAAGATTTTCCCAATAACGTACATGTTCAGATGAAAACCAAGATCGAATCTTTTGTTTTATCCAGCATGCCGCAATTGGTAAAGCAGGTTCTGGTCCGAAAACCGACTTTTCTGCTCCAGATTTTGCGAGTTCATCAGCCCATTCATTTCCGGTTATACCAGAATGGCCAAGAACCCAAACCAGATGAACGGCATTTAGAATGCTTAGTTCTTCTAATTGGGTGTGGCTGGCGATGACTGTTTTAGATTTAGAATTAGCCGCACAAAGGGCTTTTATAGCGGCTTGACTGTCAGAACAGAAGTAGATAATCTTGCCTATCAGTTCTTTCTGAAGTGCAAACTGAGCTCCGCACATAATTGCAAAGATTTCAGCTTGAAAAACGGTGCAGTAACTACCCAACGAATAGGATTCCTCCAATTCCAGCTCACGGCAGTAAACACCAGCACACGCGCGACCTTCATACAAGGAACCATCGGTATAACAGACCACATAGTCGGAAATTTTCCTTTCCATGTAGCCTGACATCCAATCCTCTCTAGGAGGAAAGTCACTTGAGAAAGTCCTACACGGGAAAGTACGCATGAGCGTTACATCGCTAGGAGCAAGGGCAAACTTGTCCTCAGCAACAATTTGCAACCACAATCGAGTATGACCAATGGAACCGTCCACAGACTGCCAAAGGCCAATCGCGTGTAGTCGATAAGCACATATTAGTGCCTCTTGCTTCAGGTGGAAGTGTAGAGGATTATATTGAAAATAGCTTCTAGGGCGGCAGTAAGAGTTGCAGTAAATGCACCAGACATTGCCATTAAACACATCCTTTGAAGATGGTTTAGCTTTGTCTGGACAGTCACAACTTCCCCTCTCTGCCACTATACAAGACAATCATACGCCAGTATTGGTCTGACAACGACCGTGTACAACCAGTGTATGTATTTGGGCTTAAGCCCCCAAGAGTTGCCAATTGCTCGTCTACATTGCCCAAAGGCCATGCACGGTTTTTTAATTCGGAAATCAATATTTGTGGACCAGTCAAGCTTGGAGTTGAGAATCAACCCCGCGTACTTCACCTCGTTCACAACATCAACATCCGAATCGTAAAAGCGCAGAGCGCGAGCTGCATTGGTATTTCTACGTCTTGAAAATAAGACGATAGATGTTTTGCTCGGATTTACCGAAAGTGCAGTTTCTCGGCACCACGTTTTCACGACGCGTAGTGCCTGCTGCATTAAGCCAAATAATGTGCTTATGCACTTTCCAACTACTAGGATCCGCAAAACCATATGACGGATAACCTAGACCATTGAGTTTCCTCAGTAGGCCATCCGCCACAAGGTTCCATAAAAGAGGCGAGAGAACACCACCTTGTGGACATCCACAAGCACTTTGCTTCCAAATGCTTGCTTGCCGTAAGGACGAAAAAAGCAAGCGGTTACTAAGCATTTGTTCTATCCACGAGCAGCCTCCAAAATGGAAGCGAAGGATACGTTATCAAACGCGCCTTCAATATCCAAAAAAATTTCTAAGCAAGATTCCTTTTGTGAAAAAGCAACCTCTATTTCATCCACCACATCATGTAATAAAGTGGTTGTAGACTTGCCACTTTGATAAGCATGTTGTGCTGAATGAAGAGGAACTTCTACTAAGCTTGTTTCGCGGATGTGGTGATCAACAATCCGCTCAAGTGATTTAAGCAAGAAAGACGTTAGACTGATTGGTCTAAAACTTTTTGCTTGCTCGTATGTCGCGCGTCCACCTTTAGGAATAAACTTAATGGTTATTTCACGCCATTGAGTTGGGATGTACCCAATAGCAATACTACACACAAACATCCTTCTCAGAATGTGTTTGAAGTACTTGAATCCTTTCTTCAGTAGAATAGGGTATATTCCATCTGTATAGAGATTTGTATAGAGAGAAGCTGTTCACGGCCCACTCAATCGCTTCAGTTGTCGACCGCTTGCTACAGAACCTGTGCCAGCTCGTGCGTGCTGAAGATCGTAAAGCCTTTGCATAGGCTTTCCGGGCCTGCCTGAAAGGCTCCACGCCATCCCTTCGACGTCTATTCCAGGCTCTCCTGCATCGTTTCTTTAGTTCCGCGAGATGAGAGTTCCACCATGGTTTTAATAGTTTTTAGCAAGCTACTTCAAAAGCTTCCGCAATAAAAGATGTTGTGACATCTATAGCCACATCCAAGTCGATCGATGACTCAATCGTCGGTTCGAATCCTTGAAATTTCGTCGCCAGTTCCTCCTCAAAGAGTTCCCAGTCAAAAAATCTCGGATTGCGAAATGTTGCAGCGTTCAAGGAAACACCCAAATGATCAAAATATATAAAGCAATGATCAGATATTGGTGTCTCATTTGAAACATGCCATTGTGCCAACTCATGACTGATCCTGTTAGCATATCACGTCGAAAAACCGTTATTTTAAGAACGGAACATGTGTTCATGAAGATTTGAGGAATTTTCACTCAGTAATTTTAATTCTATTTAATTTAGATTGATTCTAATTGTTCGCTTCTTATCAAATAATTTTAACCGATCGCCTCTCGCGGTTTTGTTCGCTTGTTGCTGGTGGTTCATTTCGTTGCCGTGATGGCATATCTGGCTGCTGAAGTTCTGGAATTGGTAGGAAATATGCTGCTCGCGACAACAAAACGACCAGAAGCATCCCACGTTACTTGCAGCTGGCCACTTGGAGTGGTATTTCATCGTGATTCAGGACCATACATGAACGGTTTCGTTGATCTCCTAGCTGCTGAGGCTTTCCGGCTGGTCCGTTGCAACAAGCCGTGCCTGGATAGCGGTTATCGGTACTCCAATTTACCGAACAGAGAATTACGTTAAGTGCGTAAGTGCAAGTTTATTGCAAGCTGGAGTTATGATAATCAAACAATCGGTCCTTTCAAGGGCCACACAACGATTGAAGAGTTTATTATATTTTCTTGCCCTGTTAATACCATAATAACACAGGCAACGAGAGAAAAGTTGAATTTTTCGTCATTGCGGACGACCAACAAATGACGGAAATAAGTTTTCTGGTCACGGGCGACATTTTCTGCGACTTCCAAAACCTCTGCAGGTTGTAAATGCTTTATCAGTGTTCTTTTGTAAGCCGCAGAAAAGTTGCGCAAAATTTTCAACTTTTTGAAAACTCGCGCGTATCGTCTACCGATTACCAGAGGAAAAGCACTATTCAACTTAGAAACATATCATAAAAATTTATTTACTGTTCGGTTTAGTTACTGACTTGGGTTCGTTTTAATAAAATAGATTCAATCAATTCATGGATATAACTCCAAAATCGGTTGAGGATTGAATGTAAACACTGTTTCTACTTTGATAAACGTTACGTATGTAGCTTGTATACATACAAGAATCGTATTATTACATACATGGATACATCCTACTATCGCTACAAAGAGACTTACGTGGTCCTACGTCACCTATGCGGTCGTGTCTTGTGCACAACCCCTCTGATTTTTCATTTCTTTCCCCTACTGTCCCTTCATCGATTGTAGAACCATCGTTTCAAAAAAAATTAATATATATGTATGACCGTATTTCAACCTCATGACTGAAAACTTGAGATTAGTCTATTGGTAATCATGATTAGTTTATAGTAATCACAAGAGATTGATTATTGGTAATCAGAGGTAATCAGTAAAGTAATCAAAAGTTCTTTTTTTCAAAGGTGCGTAGTAATCATTGCTGTTGGAAACCCCTTGGTGCGTACTAGTCAGAGATTACTTTTGTAATCATTTACGAATTAATTAGGTAATCAACGGTAATCAGTAGAGTAATCAATGACATTCTTAAGTAATGATTAGTAATCATGATTAATTTATAGTAATCATAAGAGATTGATTAGTGGTAATCAGAGGTAATCAGTAAAGGAATCAAAAGTAACTTTTTTCAAAGGTGCGTAGTAATCATTGCTGTTGACTTCTATCTAAGAAATACTGTTTCACTCACACTTCGCAGAGACAGTTGCGCAGAAACTATCTCTATCTCTTACCCTTATTTTGTATCCAGCTCTGCTAAAGTGAATACGTCGTAGGAAGTGCGAGAAACATCGGTTTAATTTTACTTTTGCTTGTTATATGTATCTGTTAAGTTTATATACTAAATTCTCATTTTGCTGATTCGATATGAGGGCCACAAAGTTAGTAGAGATTTTGTTGTGTTGTCCTAAGTGTTGTCTATGTTAACGATGTTAGATGTGACGTGATTTTCGAATAAAATTTGGATTATCCAGATGCGCAGGCCGAATAATTGAAGATAGAATTAACAAAAGGGCGAATGTCGCAAGCGTAAACAAACCGAGTGAGGGTTGATTTCCCTATGCTGGTCCAGCAAAAAATAACTCTCACCCGATTTGTTTACATTTGCGACATTCGCCCTTTTGTTAATTCTATCTAGAATTGTTTGCTTTGCACAAGCCTGCTTATACAGCAGAGTGAGGGGCTCGGCCATCTTTCCTAATATTACAGAATGGTTTGTTTCGCTCTTGCATTGTCTTTCTGAATTCATTATGTACCAATGACAGTAAATATATAGATGAAGTAGAGTGACTATATATATATAGTATATAGTCACTCTAAGATGAAGTTGTCATTAGCTCATTTGTCGACAAACATTTGAAAAGGGAGTAGAGACAATTGACCTGTTCGACAGAAACTCGACAGCGCTGACGGTGGTGGTCTTTGGAACTAGCCGAACGGTGAGAAAGTTGACAGTTTGCTTGAAGAATCGGAAAAAAGTTTACTTTTTTAATTTTCTTAATGTAGTGAAACAATGTACAAGTAAAATTATTATTGCAAAATGTAAGAAAATTGAGTACTTTATTTTTGGTATATACTTTGTCAGTGGTTTGTTTACAGTATATACGAGAAAATAATGTTTTTGTATATTTATGCGACAACAAACAGGTTACATTTCACGCTAAATTATAGAAATCCACGTGCTTGAGTGGTAAAAAACTTGTTTTTTGTGAAATTAATATAAACCAGGCTATTACAAGCAAGATACAGGATAACTAAAGAGAACATTCATATTTTCATGTAGTACCGAAGCAACATGGTTCGATGAGATTGAAAGATATTCAAATCTCCAGAACTTTGATTTGAGCCGATACAAAACAAGCATAGGGATCTTGTAAAGTAGAAAAACATTCCAATAATATGCAAAAACCGCTTTAGGATCACTTCTGTGTTCGATTAGTTAAGTCGCCACACTAACTTTTACAGTATTCTTCAAATTTATGCTCTTTCAATTCACTATTTTAAAAGTGTTTTTAAAATAACTTGTAAAACAGCAAATTTCTTACAAAACCTGATAAAAATTTATTAAAGTTTTCAATCGAAAACCAGTTAAAAAGTAAATTTACTGAAAATTTTTTATCAAATGTACCGCATCTGACATTTGTTTTCGTTTTTCTCACCATCGCAGCAGGTAGCGACACGCCGGCAGTTTTTACTCAAATTTGTCAATTATTCGATAAGATATTAATATTTGTTTTGAAACGATGGAATTGATTGATGGACGGTAGGGGGAAGTAATGAAAATTTTTTGGGTAAGGAGTGGAATGAGTGGAAAGGAGGGGGGGTAATAGGTAGCTACGCTTAACAAGTTGTCTTTGTGACTCCTATCTTTTGTCCAATGCTGGAAGGTGCATGGGTCGAACCAAGCCCGTGTACCTGTCTAGCGCCTCTATGGTTCAAAGGTACACGGGTACCAGTGAGCCACACGTTGGGCCCCTGGCGAACGAGGGGTCCACTGTTTCGAGGTATTAAAAGTTTTCTTTCTCATTTTTAAACCATTTTCCACCAATCAAGTACAAAAGTTCTAATATTTGAAGACCTCGTGTCAGTAGTGGCCCCGTTCCAACGAGAATTACTCTGATAAACAAAAAGCCTGGTCCACATACATTCTGATAGCACACGCAGACAGGACCATCTTCTTAACACTTCATTAGTTAGGCTTTTTTATTGGCTTACTATGCCGCTTTAGGCACCGAAGAAGGGAAAGAAGATTACAACTAGTAACGAATATATGCGCATTTGCAAATGGACCGTATTATTTGTTGTAATAGAACCTTATTTCCGCATTTACGGATTAATTTACAAATTTTGCGATCGCCGGAGGTACCTGAAAAAGAACTATTTTTATTCTTCAGAGCAATAGTTTATGAACCTATTTTATCAGTACTAGTGCTTTGGAGCAAATATAGATGACACATTCCAGCGTTACGGGACAAAATTAGCAATTATTTTTGCGGTGTGAATTGGTTTCCAGTTTATTTTTGGTAAATAGTTGGAAAAATTTATGACTAAAGGTGGCCCAAATTTTCAGTTATGGTTTTCGTGAAATAGGAGCTTATTTGTATAGTGATGATGAGGTCCCGCAACGCTAGAATGTGTCGGTTATATTTTCCATCCAATTTCGATAATGATTTGTTCTTCGGACTTATTCATATAAAAAATCTATAAAGGTGAATTTTTGAAATGGTTTTACATAAGATTGAGGTTGGTTTACTATACTGCCCATAAAAGATTGTCCCATATTATTTTGTATTTATTTATTTTTTATCAATTTTGTTAAAAGCACGTACCTAGGTAGCCAGGTTGCGTCCAAATTCTTCCAATAAAGTGTAATTTAGATGGACTTTATTCGAAAATTTTTCAAAATACATCAAACCCGAACTGACCCGTACGAAAATAAGCACAACTGTCCCGTGTTGAGAAGTTGTACATCATAAACATTTTTAATGCGAGCTGAGATTACCGTAAAACAATATTACAGTACCTACTATAAACCGCCTTTCTTTCATTACTTTCCTCTATTATTTGCTTCGTCTATTGGAAAGATTACCTGACTCCATTACAAGTTAAGACAAAAGCACGAAGTTGAGTCTGTCATTACTTTGATTATTGTTTAATTGTAAGTTACCAAAAAATGAAGTTTGTTATTCCAACTTTCTATCATGATATTTGCTTAATCGACAAAGTTTTTCATCTAGTATGATTTTTTTCGGATTCCGGATTACTGGGAAACGTGCTTTTAGTTGAGCTTTCCTCTCTAATTCAATTTTGCGAGGCTCTTTACGTTGCTTTATTATTTCTGAGTTTTCATCAGAAATTTGTTCGTGTCGATCTAAAATTTCGCAATCAATCAAAGGGACAGATCCTCCCAGAAAGCATTATATGTAAACTCACTGCGTAGCTTTTGGAGCCGCAAATTTCAGTGTATTTTCGTAGCATAATATTTTGTTATTTCGATTTCTGACAGTAGTTTCCTATCGCACATTGGCACACACAGTACAGTATCCTCGATGATGATGTAAACCGGCAATGCACTATCGCCGTTGGTTGCATGCAACCATCATCACCCGTGTATGCATCATCCGTGCGGATGAAGTTAAATTGAAACTTGCAATGAAAAGTAAGAAATACTTCGTACCATTCAGGTTAAATGTTTCCTTTCGATGTACATCTGCTATCCAAACACATTGCAGCCGTGAGTGACCACTGACTGCCACTACTGACCGGTGGTGCACCGGACCAATGCACTGCACATCCGTTGGCGTAGTCACGATTCGGCAGCTCGGGAGTGTGAGTTTGGAACAAGCTTTTTGCAAACATATGATCTCTTTGGGTATCTGGAAAGAAGCCGGAAACCATCGTCGTCGTCGCCGTCGTCGTCCTAGTGCTATTCGTACTTTTTCCAACGTGAACTCCCACGACGTTCCGGCCAACGACAACAACGCGGCAGCAACGGTGATGAAGCCGACGAACTGATGATGGTGCGTCAACATTCGAACAGATCCGGTGTGAGTATATGCACTAATGAAGAATGCTTCAAGGACCAGGACTAGTTTTGCAGTGGCTTCCCAACGGCAGCAGTAGCCGCATCAGTAGCCGGATGTATTAATGTGGTTAGATTGCGTTTGCAAATGTTTCCAGTCGTGGATCAACCACCCGAAAATGCTCTACTGCGTGGGCGAGCGCCTGTGATTCCCAGGAGTTCTGCGTTGAATGGAAACTTATCGACGGTATCCAGTGAGAAATCTTTCATTCAAAGAGGAGCCTTCTTTCCGGGAAAGGCGGCATGCTGACATATCGCCGGCCGGTGCGCTTGCTAGAATACTCTATGGAGTGGGCTGGGTCTTAATGAATTGCTACAGGATGCACGAAGCCTGGCATGTGTGCTATTTTCTGCGAGCTAAAATGCTGCCGGATTTACCGAGACACGGGCTCCGATCAAATTTGAGGAGTACATTTTTGTGTGTTTATTACCATGCGTAATGCAATTTGCTCTGTCAGGTGTGGAATGGTACGTGAAAATGTGATGGAAATGACTTTTCCGGTAAGGGATGTTTTTCGTGATACGCTTGAATCGCTCGTATAAATTGAGGTTTAAACCAAATTTTGATAGTTAATTTTCATTTACTCATATCGCGATCTTTGTTTTCGGTAAAAAAAACCTAACTTGTCCTGGTAGGAAACGTTTGGAGTTATACAAATCGAAGTGTTGTTACTGTGTTATCGTTGTATGACTGCTTTTCGCTGCCGCAGTTGGCATAGGGCTTCAACAACAAAGTTTCAGCGCGAACCACAGGCAGCAGTCACATGCTTTTTTGCAGCAGAGGTGGAACTATGAATAAAATACGATTACAACATAACAGGTAACAGCAGCAGTGGATCCACATATATCGTGTTCTCCATAGCTAGCTGTACTTGCTCTCCACTGATGCGAATATACAACTTCTATGTTGACTGTCCGTACGGTAGAAGGCTTCGTGTTATACCGCGTCAGCGCTTCTTTCTAGATTCATCGGATTCAATTAAAAAATATGAAGTAAATTTTGCCTGAAACTCGTTTTCCATCGATGCATGTTTCATATATTTACTCCTGTACCCTCTTCTGCCAGGGAATCGAATGTAAAAAGTAGTTTGCTAGTTCGATGCGCCGCCACTAGCAGCCAGGAGTAGGCTTTCATCCAAGTGGATGCACGTGAATAGTGAAAATCACTTACGGATATAGATTGAGTACTTTTTATCCCAATTTGGTGTTCTCTTTCAGTGTGGCGAACTAGTCGATAGGCGGCTTGGCTTCCCAACGCCCCACTAGAGAAGCACCAGTTCAGTGTACGTGCAAACGGTCGGTTATCGGGGTTCAGTGGGCGAATAAAATGTTGAAATGTAATATTCGTAAAAGCACTCGATTGAGCTGTACGAAAATTGAGTTTCACAATTTGTAGATTCTGTTTTCCGAACGGTCGGTACCCGCACCAGCAAAGCAAGGACCAGGACGTCCAGCCAGCAAGGCAGTGGCAATCGGAACTTTGTTGCGCGATGCTTGATTAGTCCTATTGCAACTGGTGTCGAACGAATGTTGGCAAATCGCAGGTCGAAAAGTGGAAATTAAAGGACTAGCACAAGGCTCGCTCTAGTGAGGTTAATCTATGAAAGGCGCAACGTACCGAAAGATTTGATGGCAAATTTGAGTTATCCAAAATTCATTCCATATTATTAAACGGCAATAACTTTGTAGAGTTGGTTGCTGAACATTAAATTAGATTTTTGATCATTTCATAACTTTTGCAAAGTTAAAATAGCTCATAGCAAAATGCAGTGTTTGCATAAAGTCGGTCAAAGTTCGCTACGAGTAGACATTTTTTCTTTTCTGCGATAATGAAGGTTAAATGATTGTAGATAAGTTAGTCACCGTTCTCTAGTCGTTATCATTGTTATAGTCGTTTTTATGCTATTTGGCATAAAAGGATCTCTTATTCTTTCTTCTTAGCTGCTACTGCATCATCAAAGAACAGCAGAGCAATGTTTTGTGTCGTCAAATCATAAACTGTTGAATATTTGAATAGTTGTAACCTTTTTTAGAGCCCACTAGCACCAGAAAGAATTAGGATTACAATGTAGTATAATTTCTTAACTAACATTTTTGGTTTTACTACTTACCATGACTTTTATGACCAACATTAATTATCAAACAGCTATAAAAGTGCAATAAAATTTGCACTGTGACTTGCGTTGCTGTCATAGTTCAAGTAAAATAGGACAAAATAGTAAATGAATAGAATGGTATAAAAGTTTTCACCTTGGACTTATTTCCACAATTATTGGACTTATACAGTTTTCTTTGAAAACTTGAAGGAAAATTTTCCGACTTTGTCGGACATTTCTCATTTCAAAAAGTCATAACTATAGGAAAAAGTGTTCCACAAATTTATTCACGGTGGAGAAAAACTACAAAGAAAAGTCAAAAAATTTGGCTAATTTGGCAAAAAGCAACGATCTACGAACCTAGCCAAAGCTGTTTCAATTACCCTCCATTTATCCAATTTTCCGCTCTTTTCTCTTCACGTTCTACTTTCTCCAATTATTTCTGTTACCATTGCGTAGCTCTTACCCCATGCCCGTACACAAGAGTGCACGCAAGGGAACCACCCTACCACGGTTGTTACAAAGTAGTTGTGGTAACCGAATTATGACTAATTTCAGTCGTAATCCGGTTGCTTCAACTAAATAGATCTAAAGTGTGCTACTTGGACATCAGAGTAGCGTATTGCCACTACTTGCATAACAGTCCCATTTTCTTTGGATTTTCCTATATAAATGCGTCTGTTATGTGAGTAGCGGCAGCGCAGAAGATAAAAAAATATGTTATGTATAGTTAGGGCATGCGTTTAAACTTTAGACTTCCGAAGTTCTCGGGCAAACCTTCGCAGGGGCCTTCGTTCTACGCAGCCTACAAAACGTCTTACGAGACCCGTAGCTATATGAACCACAACAATCTAATCAGATTACAGAAATCCCTCGAAGGCGAAGCTCTCGAATTCTTATCCGGCCTACTAGTCCTCTCTAAGTTGATTCCGTGAGTTATCGAGAAACTGCGTCGACTTTACGGACGTCTGGAGCAACTACTACAGAATCTCCTGGACAAAGTAAACCACCTGGAACCGTCTAAGCTGGATAACTTGCGTAATTTAGTTCCTCTTGTTGGGAATGCTGTGGAATAACTCTACGGAGACTTAGAATCCGCGGATCTTCGGCAACATCTCGTTAACCCGTTGCTCATCAAGTCTTTGGTCGCCAAACAGCTTCCTGATCTGGCAAAACGAGTATGCGTGCATTACCGGAAGAGCAAAGGACCAAAACTTGCACCAGGAAGATGAACCGAGAGTAACTGACAAAACCGTGGTACGTCATGATGGACGACGAGATTTGCATCAAGGCAGACTCAACCCAGTTACCGGGGCAAGATTTCATGCAGCTAAATAACAGTTGGCCGTTCCTGAGTAGGTAAGAAAGAAGAAGGTGGATTTGCTAAAAAAACATTTGGTTTGGCAACCCATCTGTGCACCATAATGCACCAACCGCAACCGTATATCACGGCAGGTACATAAACGGACAAATCTACCGGACAAGTACCTCTAGAAGCTCCTGCGGCCCTTATAGTGGTCTCATTGAGGCGAGACGCTATTTTAGCTGGATTTGACGACCTCAGCTTTCAACTCAACTTTCAATTAAGTGAAAATTTACTTGTTCCCAACCAGGAGTGGCATACACCGCAGTGCAGACCGAGAGACGCAAATTCTCACACAACATAAAGCACGCCATGTGGTCTGTGTTCTCACAATATTCCGTTCTGCGTCTCTTTTGCTGGACACGCTCATTCGTGTTTAACGCGCACCAAGAAAAGGTAGCCGCATACGCAGTGTGATAAATTTGCTGCGTACTTTACCACACCAAGAGCCGCTCTCTGCATGAATGGATTGTACACCGTGCGCTGCCCAATTAACAATTTTAAGTTTTATTACGTTCCACTAGTGGTTTTCATGACCAATTCCATAAAACCGCCAATGAAACTATGAACTCCAACAGAACTTTCTTTCCGCTATAAAATTGCCTTCCGACCAAGTGGCTCACTCTTCAGAAGCTTTTCATAACCTCTGTAAGAATCAGGTCATAAGCTGAAGTAGTCTTATCACGCTCTGCTGAAAGCAGCAATAAAACCGATTATGCTTTTCGCTGCTTGACAGCTACCGTCATAATTTAATAAAGCTTTTCGCTACAAAGCTATGAAGCATACAGCTTGCTAAAAAGCTAAATTCGTCCGCCAACTTTGTAGAGTTGAAAATATATCCGTGAGCAGAAAAGTTAAAGTTTTATCGTCAGATCATTCTGATCGATTTGTTTCGCAGCGACCATTAAAAATATCCCATAAAATCTGTTTATCTATCTTCCAGTTGTTTGGTGTCAAGAGTTGGAAGGTGAGTGCGACTCTATGGTTTAAAGCTTCTGTCGACTACCGCGCACACCCACGTTGTGCTGCGTTCAATTTACTTCGTAGACCTATCATGGGACACTGCATAAATGCCAGAGGCATGGCAGATAATAGTTTTTCCATGGGTCGAGCCCTGATAAGTTGATAACCTCTGATGGTCTGAGATTTATCTTTCTCTTGGTTCATTTGTAGTTTTTTTGTGTTGGATTGATAGCGACCACGCGCGGTTGACGACAACCGGTGTTAGGCGGGGTTGACGAAATCTCTACTTCTTTACATAACTACATTTTACAACTCAAGTAGGTAGTATAAAATGTTGAGGGCGAAGCACATTTACAAATTCGATCTATCATTTTTTTTTCTCATCATCATCATATTTAAAATGTAATAGAGAGATCTCAGAACCTGTTCGTGGAGTCCGTGCTGGGCCGGAATGCCTCTGCCTACGGACATTCACAGAACGAAAAAATGAATCTCACGTTCGACGTACCGTGTAAAAAAACTTGAGTGTAAACTAAAATTGAAAATTGAAAAAGAAAGTGTAAAAATTTTTAGAACAAGCCAAATGTAATAAATAAGCCTACATGTATGCAACACTCGCTACGATATTTTTTTATTGTGAATAACACGTACTTTTTGCCTTTCTACTATATAAATATATAGTATAAAGGTATAGAAATCACTTGGAAAACCGGAAATGGAAAGAAGGTCCTGCGGGCCGAATGTCATATACCATTCGACTCAGTTTCGAAAACTGAGCATTTTCTGTGTGTATGTATGTATGTGTGTGTGTGTGTGCGTGTGTATGTGTGTGTGTGGGTATGTAACGCTTTCAATCTCACTCACTTTTCTCGGAGATGGCTGGACCGATTTTAATGTTCTTAGTGTCAAATGAAAGGTCTAGGTGTCCCATAGGTTGCTATTGAATTTCATTTTGATCGGACTTTTAGTTCAAAAGTTATGTATAAAAATACGAAAATAATGGGACTTCATTATCTTACAGGTCCCTTAACCGATTTGAACAAAATTGATTGCATATGAAAGAAGAGTCTTGCAAAGTCTTAACTTCCAAATTTCATGACGATTGGCCTTGTAGTTTGAAAGTTACATAAAGAAATGTGAAAAAATAGTATTTAAAACATATTTTTGAAACATATAAACATTAATTCAATGAAAAACATCACACATTTTATTATTATTTGAAAATTACTGCTGAGATCTATCAAACGAAACCGAGTTATTTAAAATCGGACGGTTCATTCAAAAGTTATTCAAACTTTAACACTTCAGCACCGTATATTAAACCGTTAAAACGTGTGAAATCAAAACGTATCAATCAAATGTTGATTGTATTCAATGTGTGTGATGTATGTATGTATGTATGTATGTATGTATGTATGTATGTATGTATGTATGTATGTATGTATGTATGTATGTATGTATGTATGTATGTATGTATGTATGTATGTATGTATGTATGCATGTATGTATGTATGTACGTGTGTATGTGATGACAATTTGCAATTTTTAAATTTGCATTGAAATTCAAGAAAAGTGAGAAACATGTCAATTGTCTGAAGTCAAAGCCTCTTAGTGGAATACGAACTCTGAAATTAAAGAAAAGAAAAAATTTTTACCGACTAAACTCCACTATTTAATATTTATTCGCGACAGATACGTAAGTATACGCTTTGAAATAAGCCACTGATGAAGCCTGCACGTCGTAGGCGAACTACGTATCTGTTGCAAATAAATATTAAATAGTGGGATTCAATCGAAAAGTTTTTTCTTTCTTTGATTTAAGATTTCAATTGTCATTTTCTTCATTTGCTGTTACTCACAATTGTACAAGAAAAGCAAAAAGCGAAAAAAGCAGTTAATTTAAGCATGTCGGTAAAGTGGTGTATAGGATTAAAAATACTAGTGAGTTGATTTTTCCATATAAATTTATACAAATTTCAAACAAATTTTGCGCATCAATAGAGGGTTAATTTCTAATTTTCTATATATATCTATACCTATAAAGAAGGATTTCTGTCTGTCTGTCTGTCTGTCTGTCTGTCTGTCCGTATGTTCCTTATAGAATCGAAAACTACTGAACCAATCGGCATGAAAATATGCATGTTGAAGTTTTTTGGGGCCAGGAAAGGTTTTAGTGATGGTTAGAAACCCCTCCCCCCACTAAGAGGGGGGGCTCCCATACAAATGAAACACAAATTTCTGCATAACTCGACAACTAATCAAGCAAATAGAACAAAATTTGGCATGTGGGTGTTTTCGGTGCCAAGAATTTATTCTATGGTAAATTGAGACCCCTCCCCTCTGTATAAGGGGAATTATAACTCCTCTCCTCTTTAAAAGGGGGGGCTTCCATACAAATTTCCTCATAACTCGAGAACTAATCCAGCAAATGGAACCAAATTTGGCATGTAAAGGTTTTCGAGGGCAAGAATATTTTCTATAGTAAATTAGGACCCCTCCCCACTTTAAGAGGGGGGGCTCCTGTACTAAAGAAGCACAATTTTCCTTATAACTCGAGAAGTAATTAAGCAAATGGAACCAAATTTGGCATGTGGGTGTTTTTGGAGACAAAAATTTTTTCTATGATGAATTGGGACCCCTCCCCGTTTTAGGAGGGGGGGGATCCTATACACTTGAAATACAAATTTCCTTATAACTGAAGAACTAATCAAGCAAATGGAACAAAATTTGGCATGTGAAAGTTTTCGAGGGCAAGAATATTTTCTATGGTAAATAAGGACCCCTCCCCACACTAAGAGGGGGTCTCCTATACAAATGAAATACAAATTTCCTCATAACTCGAGAACTAATCAAGCAAATGGAACCAAATTTGACACGTGGGTGTTTTTGGAGACAACAATTTTTTCTATGATGAACTGGGACCCCTCCTCACTTTAAGAGGGGGGGCTCCTATACAAATGAAATACAAATTTCCTCATAACTCGAGAGCTAATAAAGCAAATGGAACCAAATTTGGCACGTGGGTGTTTTTGGAGACAAAAATATTTTCTATGGTGAATTAGAACCCCTCCCAACTTTAAGAGGGGGTGCTTCTACACAAATGAAATACAAATTTCCTCATAATTCGAGAACTAATCAAGCAAATGGAACCATATTTGGCATGTGGGTGTTTTTGGAGGCAACCATTTTTTCTATGATGAATTAGGACCCCTTACCTTTTTAAGAGGGGGGGCTCTCATACAAACGAAATACAAATTTCCTCATAACTCTAGAACTAATCAAGCAAATGGAACGAAATTTATCATGTGCGTGTTTTTGTAGGCAAG
This sequence comes from Sabethes cyaneus, assembly GCF_943734655.1. Classification (NCBI taxonomy): domain Eukaryota; kingdom Metazoa; phylum Arthropoda; class Insecta; order Diptera; family Culicidae; genus Sabethes; species Sabethes cyaneus. The sequence goes on along the minus strand of NC_071354.1, from coordinate 209,987,955 downwards.
AATATTTTCTATGGTATATTTTCTATGGATTTCCCCACTTTAAGAGGGGGGGGGCTCCTATACAAATGAAAAACAAATTTCCTCATAACTCGAGAACTAATCAAGCAAATGGAACCAAATTTGACATGTAAGTGGCTTTGGACGCAAGATTTTTTTCTATGGTGAATCGAGACCCCTCTCTTCTTTAGAAAGCGTGTTATGGCCCATCTCCCCTTTAAGAGGGTGGGATTCCATACAAATGAAATGCAAATTTCCTCTTATCTCGAGAACTAATCAATCAAATGGAACCAAATTTGGCATGTGGGAGATTTTGGAGTCTTGAATTTATTTTACGATAGTTAGAGACCTCTCACCCCTGTGGTAGGGGGATATGGACTCTCATACAAATAAAACAGAAATTTTTGCGAAACTCAAAAACTAATCGAACTCGAGAAATTCTAGAGTCTTCCATAAAACATTAGTCAATACAAGACCACAAAAACTATCTATAGTAACACTAGATCATACAGGACGAGACGGTCGCGAGTGTTGCCGGTGACCCGCCGTCGGACGCGCCGCCCACTGGGGGCTTGCAAAACTCGAGATTGTGACAAAGATCATCCGAGATTCATGATTTATGTATATATATATATATATATATATATATATATATATATATATATATATATATATATATATATATATATATATGTATATATATATATATATATATATATATATATATATATATATATATATATATGTATATATGTATATATATATATATATATATATATATATATATATATATATATATATATATATATATATATATATATATATTCATTCAAGTCTGCAAAAATTATCTTTTGTGTTAACATTATTTTTCTGTTCTGTTCAGATGTTTCTGAGAAATTAAATAATGATTATTGTGGCAGTAGAAAGGCTAGGTCACGCCGCTAGGTGGATTAATTCGGGTTTTTATGATTAGCGACGCTCGCATTATAAAGCGTGTAGGGCGCTATATCTCTGCATATTGGCGTTGATAGGAGGAAATGCTTATCAACTTAGGAACTATATTGGCTTGTTTCATTATGCCTGATTTTTGTTTTCAGGTATAATAAATTCAAATTTGTCACGAAGTTTTCGATTCACTTTAAATCTCGCATGTGCATAATATTTTTAGATATAAATTATCAAATTAAGGTTGTATATGAGCACCAATGGCATTATATTAAATTTATTAAAAGGTATTTTTTAAAGGTATCTTAATTTTCGTAATTACTGGCTTTACCAGAAATTTTTTGAATAGTCAGGTTAGTCTCTACTCGCCATCTACTAACAACAATTCCTTTCCCGAAATACTTGTGAAGATGCAGAGGATTCCCTGGTCTTTAGTAGCAACAAGTATTGGACTAACATTCCTTCCCATCCCACCAGGACCCGCATTCGGACGTGGCCGGCGTGATAAGATTGTACAATGAGAAATAGCGTGCTGTCCCAAGTATTCCAGCCATCATTTTGCATTTTGCAACAAATGGCGGAAAAAAGTTGAAAAATGGCGAAAAAATTTTTGTCTCCAAAACGCATGAAAAAGTCTACATTTAGTGACGAAACATTACCTGACATGTAAATTAGTATTTATATGTAAAGTCTATCACAAAATTCGATAAGAAATCTGTAAAAAACTTTGTAATTTGTTGGTTTGAAACTGAGCCTATAAAATATTTAACCTCGGATATTTTGGCCTTGAAAGCATTCCAAATGACGATTTTGCGTTTCCCGACACATTCGAGCCATAATATAATAGATTTCACTTCATTTGGTCCAAATTTAGGTATACCTGGGTCATAATGGGTTAAAAAACACGCACACTAGAGTTAGTAATTAGCGCCAATATAAACAATAAACATACACCAGACCTCGGATATAAAATCGCTGACACGCGATATGAAATCATAACACTTTCTCCGAATCAATATCAATCCCGACCACGATGATGTCACCCAGTCGACCAGTCACCAGCAGAGAGCATTTCCAGACATAAACATAAACATCCGTCGGACCACCCAGAAGTAGCATCAGCAGAAAGCCAGCATAAACACCCGCATTGTTCCCACGATCAGAATTACTAACCAGAACTAACCTCGTAGGTTAAGAACAAATTGTATTTTAGTCTTAATCGATTCGTCAATAAAAGAGGAGCAAGCTCCCAAAATTATTTTTTTAGATTTCTCCCTAAGAGAATTCTTAACTGGCGCCCGAATAGGGACCAGTGTGTGTAAGTAAGTTAAAGTGTGAAAAGTGCAGTGAAACCACCAAGTAGAGTTGCCACGTAAGAGTTCGCGACCGCTTGGAAAACCATCTTGCACCAGGTAGCGGAACTGAAAGAGGATTTCCGCATCTGTCATCTTTAACCAAATCCAGTCTTACCGCAACAAGCAGCCGTACGAATTAGGTCCTTAGTATCCAGGACAGCTAAAAACTCGTATCTGGAAAAAAGGAAACTACCGGTCGTACTGGGACGACGGAAAGACACACGCTGGTTCCACCTCGACCTAGGTTTCGATTGCAACCCGGCAATTGGTCGAGCTCGGAGATAATAGGATCCGGTAACAACCCAAACACGCGCTCCAGGTGTTCCTGATTCCAACCGTTAGAGGGCCCGGAACTGGACAACACGTATCCCGCAGTCTTGAGGAATCCCCCCAGGATGTTTGGAATTTATTTGTAAGTACATTAACAAAAAATTTAATTCCAGAATATACAAGAAAGGTAATAAATAAAAGTGAATTGATATTAAAGCAAGAAAGTGAAAAGTGTTAGATATTAAGTGAAACCATTTAAGTAAGTTAATCTGGATAATCTCGTAGAATTGTTCAATTTATTAAATTTAAATAATAATTCAAACAACATGGCACAAAATCAGATGGTGGAAGAAATTTTAAATAGGCTTGCCGCTCTTGAGGCAGCAAATGCTCCTCAGGCGACCCCAAATTACAGTGACCCTCCATTATACCTTAATAATCCGGATGGATCCCCAGTAAATCCGGAGTCTTTTGAAAAAATCCCAGATTTGGTGAAAGATTTGCCACACTTCACCGGAGAGCCAGGCGAATTGAACAATTGGCTCTGTGATGTTGATGGTCTGGTGAAACTTTACCAGACTAACGCAGCACATACCGTTGACCAACACAATAGATTCCATATGGTGTGCAAAACAATACGCAGAAAAATTAGGGGTGAAGCAAACGACGCATTGGTTGCTTCAAATGTGGGCATAAATTGGAACGTTATTAAAAAAACACTATTAACCTACTACGGAGAAAAACGCGACTTAGAAACACTTGATTACCAGCTGATGAGTGTACAGCAGAAGAGCGACTCATTGGAGGTATACTTCGATAGGGTAAATAGATTGTTATCCTTGATCGCAAACCAGATAAAAACCGACGAGAGGTTTACGCATCCCGAAGCTTCAAAGGCATTAATTGAGACATACAACAAGAAAGCCATTGACGCGTTTATTAGAGGTCTCGATGGAGACGTCTATAAATTTATCCGTAATTACGAACCTACATCTTTGGCAGCAGCATATAGCTATTGCATAGCATTCCAAAACGTGGAATGTAGGAAAATGTTAACCAGGCCCAGACATCATGAGGTGGCTGTACCGCCAAGAAATTTGATTCCACTCGGTCCACCGAGATTACCACCAAGAATTGCACAACCGTTCGCACAAAGAAGAGATAACATAGGATTTAGACCACCACCATTGTTCCCAAATAGACCACAACCAAATTTTCAACAAAACAATTTCAGACCTCCGCCTCAGTATAACAACTTTAGACAGGGACAGATGCCACAACAATTTTTCCAACCCAGAATTCCACAAAAGAATCCTTTCAGACCCCCACCAGAACCTATGGATGTAGATCCATCCATCAGGACAAATCAAATAAATTACGGTAATAGACCCCAGAATCCGCTAAAGAGACCAAGACTATTTAATGTGGGTACTGAACAATATGAAGATCCACATAATGACGTACAGATTAGCGGGCAGGAAGAGTATTATCCGTCAGAAGACGAGGAGTATTATCCTGAAGAGACTAGTACCTATCAACGGTACATGAGACAGATTGAAATTCAGGAGCAAGCAGCACCTGAAAATGATGCAGAGAATCCTGCAGAACTTAATTTTTTAGAATGAAGTCCGCATTACCATATTTTCTTTATTATGGTAAGGCTAAAGAACCATTAAAAATTTTAATTGACACAGGTTCAAATAAGAACTTTATTCACCCTAAACATACTCGCATTTCGCATAACGTTAAACAGCCCTTTCACGTGTCTTCAGTAGGTGGAGACATAAAGGTCGAAAAATATTCGGTAGGAAGGTTGTTTTCACCTTGTTCAGATGTCGAAGTTAAATTCTTCCATTTGAAAGAACTAAAATCTTTTGACGCCATCGTAGGACACGATACCTTGAAGGAACTTAAGGCAGTCATAGACACTTCGAACGAGAGACTAATTTTGGAGAATCAGTTTGTAATTCCGTTACTCCAGTATAAATTACAGGAAGTAAATAAAATTAACATTAGAGATGATCATTTGGACAATAGTCAGAGAAGCGAACTAAGCAAAATTCTCAAAGAGTTTCAAGATTTATTCCAACCCCCAGATCAGAAGTTACCATTCACAACAAAAATAAAAGCTGACATCAGGACAACTGATGAAAATGCTGTCTACAGCAAGTCATACCCATACCCACAGGCATTGAAGTCAGAAGTTAATAGGCAGATAGAAAAATTATTACACGACGGTATCATTAGACCTTCACGTTCACCTTATAACTCTCCAGTGTGGATAGTTCCAAAAAAATTGGACGCTTCAAATGAAAAGAAATACAGAATGGTGATCGATTACAGAAAATTAAACGCAAAAACAATTAGCGACAGGTATCCCATTCCGGATACTTCCGCGGTTTTGTCAAACTTAGGAGCAAATAAATTTTTTACGACGTTGGATTTGGCTTCAGGATTTCACCAAATTCCGATGTCTGAGAGAGATATTGAAAAAACAGCTTTCTCAGTTAATAATGGGAAGTACGAGTTTGTTCGTCTCCCGTTTGGATTGAAAAATGCTCCATCTATTTTTCAAAGAGTGATGGACGATGTTCTTAGAGAACATATTGGAAAAATCTGTCACGTATACATAGACGATATAATCATTTTCGGTAAAACGTTCGAAGAACACTTGAGAAATTTGAAGATAGTGTTCGAAACATTAAGAAAAGCTAATTTTAAAATACAGCCCGACAAATCAGAGTTCTTGAGAACCGAGGTTGAGTTTCTTGGATTTATTGTTTCGGAGGAAGGCTTAAAACCCAATATGAAGAAAGTAGAGTGTATTCGGAAATATCCAGAGCCAAAGAACCTTAAAGACCTGCGAGCTTTTCTCGGACTCTCTGGGTATTACAGACGTTTTGTGAGGGACTATGCTAAAATTGCGAAACCCCTTACGAAGCTCTTAAGAGGGGAGGATGGCCACCGCCAAATACCGAAGAACCAGTCAAAAAACCATGCGATTAGGCTGGATGAAGAAGCGATCAATTCATTTAATACACTTAAAGATATATTGACCTCTAATGATGTTCTAGCTTTTCCAGATTTTGAGAAGCCGTTTATCCTCACTACGGATGCATCGGATGTAGCACTAGGAGCCGTGCTGTCGCAGCAGTTTCATGATGGAGAACGACCAATAACTTTTATTTCTCGAACTCTTTCCAGCACAGAAGAAAATTACGCAACAAACGAGAGGGAGATGCTTGGTGTCGTGTGGGCACTTCACAATTTAAGGAACTTTATATACGGAGCGAAACTGAAGATTTACACTGATCATCTTCCACTTACATTTACACTATCACCAAAAAATAACAATGCCAAACTGAAGCGTTGGAAATCATTCCTTGAGGAACATGACTATGAGATGTTCTACAAACCGGGAAAGTCCAACGTGGTGGCTGACGCACTTTCACGCATTCAAATTAACTCATTAACAGTAACACAGCACTCTGCGGAAGACGATGACAGTTCGTACATACCATCCACCGAAGCCCCAGTTAACGTGTTCCATAACCAATTGATTTTTCTGATCGGACCGAATTCATCTTATGAATTTAACGTTCCTTTTGAGAGGTTTAACAGACACATATTTGTGGAGCCCGTATTCACTCCCGACTTTTTGAAAGACAAATTACAAAGATTTTTGAATCCCAGAGTTTTAAATGGAATACTTACAGACGAACCTACTATGGGAGTAATCCAAGAAATATATAAAACAAACTATAATCCAAAGATTGTTAGAGCAAGATTCTCTCAGTTGAGGGTTGAGGATCTTGAGGATGAGGAACGTCAGCTTGACGAAATTAAAGACATTCACAATTTTGCACATCGCAGTGCAAAGGAGAATTCATTACAATTAATTAAACGATTCTTTTTCCCAGGAATGCATAAACTTATCCAGAAATACGTCAGAACTTGTGAAATATGTAAGACGGAAAAATATGAACGACAACCCCAGAAATTTATTCCAGTTAAAACACCCATTCCTAAGTATCCAGGCGATATAGTGCACCTTGACATATTCTTATACAACGCGAATAACCTTTTCATATCCTCTTTAGATAAATTTTCCAAATATCTCAAGATTCGACCAATTAAATCAAAAGCCATTTCCGATGTAAGAGACGTCCTTTTGCAACTCCTTTACGATTGGGATCTACCAGCCCACATCGTCATTGACAATGAGAGTTCTTTCGTCTCAAACGTTGTAGAGCAGATGATTTTAAATTTAGGTGTACAGATCTTTAAAACACCAGTAAATCGTTCCGAAACTAATGGTCAGGTTGAGCGATGCCATTCTACAATAAGAGAAATTGCCAGATGTGTTAAAGCACTCAATCCGGAAATGTCAGTAAAAACGCTCATACAAGAAGCAACTCATAAGTACAATAATACTATACATTCATTTATAGGGAATACTCCAAAAAATATTTATATAGGAGAACATAGAGATAACGCAACACACGAAGAAATTGCCGCAATACGAAACAAAAACAATGAAAAAGTACTTAAGCTTTTTAAAGACAGGGACGAGAGCATTATACCAAAGATATATCAACCATATAACATAGATTCTTACGCATACGAAAAAACACATTCCAATAATAAACGAAAAAGTAGATATAATATTGTAAAAATAAAAGAGGACCACAATACCTACATTATAGATTCAAATAACAGAAAAATTCACAAATGTAACTTACGCAAAAATCCAAATGAATAATTATTTTGCTTGTGTCTTTTCAGACTCGCCATCTGCGTGTCTATAGTACAGGCATCGATACAAATTCATGACCTAACGAACAACCCATTGGCAATTGTACCACTCGGAAAAGCGAAGATAAAAACGGGACACATACGTATTATCCACCCTATTGATCTTGTTCAAATTGGAAATACCATATCTAATATTAATCATGATATTCAAAATAACCCTTCTACTAACCCATTATATGAATTAATCCAAATTAAAAATTATAAGTTATATCAAACATTTATGAAAATTAAACCTTTTATGATAAGACAAAAAAGATGGGATACAATCGGGACAGTTTGGAAGTGGATCGCAGGAAGCCCAGATGCCGAGGATCTTCGAATGATCAACTCTTCTATGAATTCCCTTATTCATCAGAACAACAAACAGGTGCTCATCAACGAAGCTATCGACAAACGTATTCAAGAAATAACAGACATCACTAATCAAGTTTTAAGAATTGAAAACGAACGGACCAAAAATCATTCCATAGAAATTAACCAACTGATAGTTCTATCTAATTTAGATTCATTGCAGAACCAAGTAGAAACACTAGAAGAAGCAATACTTATGGCCAAACATGGTATTCCGAGCAGTAAAATATTATCAATGAAAGACTTCACGAAAATATCCGCCTTTCTACAAACTCACGACGTCCAGATTACTTCATTCGAGGAATTATTGTCACAATCTCAGGCACAGGTAATGCTGAATAACACCCACATTATCTATATGTTAAAAGTACCACAGGTATCAATCGCATCTTTTGAATATGACTACATGGATTCAATAATCAAGTCAATGAAACGGATATCACTTAGCAAAAATTACATCCTTAGAAACAACACACACGTGTATGAGATGAGTCAGCCCTGTGAAGAACAAAACAACTATTTTCTTTGCGAAGCGCGTCAACTAGAGAGTGTGAACGATTGTATATATAAACTAACAACAGGCAAGCATTCCGATTGTACCTTCGAAAAGGTGTATTCAGGAGGACTTATAAAGCGAATCAGTGATGGAACCGTTCTTGTAAATGATGCCCTGGTGGAAGTCTCATCAAATTGTACTAATTCCAGTCAAACGCTGAATGGATCGTTTCTGATACAGTTTACCCAGTGTGATCTTCACATCAACGGAGAGATTTACGCTAATTACGAAACCACTATACCTGGAAGAGCATATTACCCAACTACAGGATTACGAGCCAACGAGATACAGATAATAGATGCACCACCTGCGGAATATCTTAAAAATTTAACCATCGAACATCGAGAAAAACTACAGTCACTCAACCTACAAAATCATTCATTAAATTGGAAGCTTAACCTTTTTGGATCATTTGGATTATCTACGGTAATTCTAATAATAAGCTCAGTTGCAGTCTTTTGGTACCTTTTCAGACATAAGCCGAAGACCAACGTTACAGTAAAATTTGATAAAGCAGATGAAGTCATCACTATGAACGATTTGGATTCGTCATCAATTATCCGGAATAAACCAGTCACCACCGATTCAATGGAACTATCAGATGAGAGAAAGAAAGAACTTCAAGCCTTTTTTGACGCACCGACACCATTACGCCCCATCCATTCGTAAACTTTGAGGACAAAGTTATTTAAGAAGGGAGGAGTTAGTAATTAGCGCCAATATAAACAATAAACATACACCAGACCTCGGATATAAAATCGCTGACACGCGATATGAAATCATAACACTTTCTCCGAATCAATATCAATCCCGACCACGATGATGTCACCCAGTCGACCAGTCACCAGCAGAGAGCATTTCCAGACATAAACATAAACATCCGTCGGACCACCCAGAAGTAGCATCAGCAGAAAGCCAGCATAAACACCCGCATTGTTCCCACGATCAGAATTACTAACCAGAACTAACCTCGTAGGTTAAGAACAAATTGTATTTTAGTCTTAATCGATTCGTCAATAAAAGAGGAGCAAGCTCCCAAAATTATTTTTTTAGATTTCTCCCTAAGAGAATTCTTAACTCTAGGCCTCGGCGGGAGAGGATTAAGGGTGACGCGCTGGTTGTCGAAGCAAACGCCAACGTTTCGTACGCAGTGATCCTCCGAAAAGTCTGAGAAGCCCCGGAGTTGAAGGAATTCGGAGAGCAAGTGGTAAGAACCAGGCGAACTCAAAAGTAAGAGATGCTTTTTGAGCTGAAAAAGGATCCATCGGTTAAGAGCGCGGCTTTCAAGGATCTTGTTGCCAAAGCACTTGGAGATGAAGCGAACGTGAAAGCGCTTTCCCAAGAAACCGTGATCGAGTGCAGGGACCTGGACGAGATCACGACAGAACATGAGTTAAGGAATGCGTTGAAGGTACAGTGCGAATTGGGCGACGTACCGATGGTAATCCAGCTCAGGAGGGCATATGGCGGAACGCAGACGGGGATAATTCGGCTCTCAGTGGTAGCAGCGCTCAAGTTACTGATGAAGGACAAAATTAAAGTTGGGTGGCCAGTGTGTGTTCTGAAAGCCTTCCCTTGTGTGACCAAGGAAATGGAACGTTGTTTTAGGCGCTGAGGTTTCGGCCATCAGGCGCGTAACTGTGAAGATCCGGATAGATCCAGATTGTGTCGGAAATGCGACGATAAAGCGTATAAAAAGGCAACGGCGGGTCAGCAGTAATGGAGGTGACCCAGATTAATCTCAATCATTGCAACATAGCACAACAACTGTTGTGACAGTCAACAACGGAGTCGTGCCACGTCGCGATAATTGCAGAGCCGTACCGAATTCCTCCCGGTAACGGTAACTGGGCAGCTGATAAAGCAGCAATGGCTGCAATATACGTAATGGGCAAGTTCCCCATTGAGGAGGTGGTTTCCAGTTCGTACGAAGCTTCCGTGATTATCAAAACAACGGGATCTATGTATGCAGTTGTTACGCACCCCCAAGATGGACCATGGAGCAGTTTCACCAGATACTGGACGCGCTGACCGAAAAACTCATCGGGCGAAGGCCGATCATCGTTGTGGGAGACTTTAACGCTTGGGCTCTGGAGTGGGGGAGCACATGCACCAACGCCAGAGGGTACAGTCTGTTAGAAGCCCTGGCTAAGCGGGAAATTGCACTGTTCAACGAAGGTACCGTTAGCACCTTTCGTAAAGACGGTCTCGAATCCATCATTGATGTCACTTTTGACAGTCCATCCCTGATGGCGAACATAAATTGGAGGGACTGCGAAGCGATCACCAGGCGATTAAAGATAGTATCGGCCGGCGAAATTCGGCGATAAGACAGACAGCTAGAACCTACGAGCGGAAGTGGAAGACGACGGCCTTTGACAGGGATCTTTTCGTCAAGGCACTCCGGGTGGACGGTGGAAGATCGATCTTGAATGAGAACGAGTTGACCGATATATTAGTCAAGGCATGTGATGCTACCGAAAACAGGAAACAGGAACCGAGAAAAGAGCGGCGACCGGCTTATTGGTGGAATGCAGAAATAGGCAACCTTCGTGCTAGTTGTCTCAGAGCCAGAAGACGCGTCCAAAGAGCCTGTACTGTAACTGTAACAGATCGGGAAGAGTGCAGCGCGGCCAGGGCTGCATTTAGACGGGGAATAAAACAAAGTAAACGCAACTGCTACTAGGAGCTGTACCGAGAAGCTGAAGCCAACCCCTGGGGTGACGCGTACTGAATCGTTATGGCGAAAGTAAAAGGTCCTGTGACAATTAGGGAGTTGTGTCCGAATAAGCTGAAGGCAATCGTGGAGGGACTTTTTCCGACGCACGCCCCTACGATGTGACCAACAACACCGTACGATCCAGAAGAGAGGGCTAGCGCTGACGGTCTGCAAGTCTCCATCGATGAAATAGTGGCAGTGGCAAGACAGCTAAAAATGAAGAAGGCCCCTAAAATGAAATGAAGAAGGCCCCTAAAATGAAGAAGGCCCTGGGATTCATAGCGTGGCTCTTAAGGCAGCAATACAAGCGTTCCCGAATTTGTTCAGGACCGTGCTGCAGATATGCTTAGAAGATGGTAGCTTCCCGGACCGATGGAAGATCCAGAAGCTAGGGAAGCCTGCGGGGGATCCAGCGTCATACAGGCCGATATGTCTACTAGATGCATGCGGAAAATTCAGGATTATCCTGGATAGGATACAGAAGATGAACACGGTTTGTCAAACATGCAGTTTGGGTTCCGGAAAAGGAAGTCCACGGTGGATGCAATTCGGACAGTGATCTAGCGAGCCGAGAAGTCGTTCAAACAGAGGCGAAGAGGAGATCGTTTTTGCGCCGTTGTAACGATCGACGTAAAAAACGCCTTTAACAGCGCCATTTGGGAGGCCATTGCCGAATCGCTGCATAGAATGCATGTCCCGGGATATCTAATCGGACGCTTTTTTACGAGCCCGCTTAGGGGCGCAAGACGATGAACATTACGTCTGGAGTCCCACAAGGCTCCATCCTTGGCTCAATGCTCTGGAACGGGATGTACAACGGTGTAGTGTCTCTGAAGCTGCCTAGAGGCGCGGTGATCGTCGGCTTTGCCGATGACATTGTGCTATCGGTGACAGGCGAGTCACTGGAGTAGGTAGAAATGCTGGTGACAGAGGCGATTAGAACTATCGATAACTGGATGCATGGTGCAAAGCTACAAATCGCCCACCATAAAACGGAGGTTCTGCTGGTTAGCAACTGTAAAGCAGTACAACATGCAGTCGTCACCATCGGAGAGCACATTATTACTTCAACGCGCGTGGTCAAGCATCTGGGAGTAATGATAGACGTCCGGTTGAACTTCAACTGCCACGTCGACTACGCTTGTGAGAAGGCGGCGAAGGCTATCAATGCGATAGACAGAATCATACCGAATTTTTACGGGCCGAGTAGTAGCGAGCGTAGGCTGCTGGCTAGTGTGCTATCATCGATACTGCGGTATGGAGGTCCAGCCTAAATCGCAGCACTACGATCGAAGCGGAATCGCGTGAAGCTGAATAGTACCTTCGGACTCATGGCTGTAAGAGTTGCCAGTGCGTATAGAACAATATCGTCGGGGGCAGTATGTGTTATCGCTGGAATGATACCCATGAGCATCATGCTCATGGAAGATAACGACTGCTACGGACGAAGAAACACCAGAGGAGCCCCCAAACTGGCGAGAGAAGAGACGCTGAGCAAATGGCAGCATGAGCGGAATAGGGGCGAGAATGGTAGATGGACGTACCGACTCATACTGGTTCTGTCAACCGGGTTGAACAGGAAACATGGAGAAGACGGGTTCCACTTGACGCAGTTTCTCTCGGGTCACTGTTGCTTTAGGTAATACCTGCACCTGGTTCGGGCACGCTGCGACCCCAGTCTGCCCGGGATGCAGAGAGACGGTAGAAACCCCATAGCATGTGGTGTTTGAATGTCATTGATTTGCCGCGATACGAAGGGAGATGCAACCCCTGACGGTGGAGAACATAGTGGGCGAAATGGGTCGGGAGTAGAGCGTGTGGAATGCCGTCACCGGTGTTGTAGCACAGATTATGTTGCAACTGCAACGACAGTGGAGAAACGACCAGTGAACTACCAATCCCGATTAGCAGACAATCTTGACAGACGCATCGGTGGAGTGACGAGCGTGACGGAGAAAACCAAGCTTGGACAGAAACACTACGGGCGGTCGTGAGAGCTATCCCTGGATCGGTTCGCCTCTCGACAGGTGAAATGGAAGTGCAGTGGCATACTCGATGGAGCAGTGCTGAGCCCAACAAGAAAGCCTGCGAGGGTGGCCGTGAGGAGATGGAAGTCATGACGGTTGCCATCTCTGGATCGGTACACGTCTCGACAGCTGCAAGGAAAGTGGACGGTGAAGGAGCATGTAGTAGCATCGAGAATGGCAGAACCCTGCGTGGGTGAATGTGAAGGAGTGAACGTTATGACGGTCGTCATCTCCGGAGCGGGATGTACAGACATATCCTCCCCCTGAAGTAATGCTTAACGGTAGTTCCGGGGGGATTAAGGTCAGACGCCCGTGAGGTTTTTAGTGGGTTAGTATCCCACACTGTGCCACGTGATGTAGCAATACATCATTAGTGTGCCTGGCATTGAGCGTTTCCTCACGTAAAAAACACACACATAGAGAGAGAGAGAGAGAGAGATAGAGAGGGAGAGAGAGAGAGAGAGAGAGAGAGAGGAGAGAGAGAGAGAGAGAGAGAGAGAGAGAGAGAGAGAGAGAGAGAGAATCTCTGAACATCTATTATAGTATAATAGTACACTCACGTCGCTTTTTACGCGAAGGATACGTCCCGCGTAAATCAAAACCGAGTAAATTCCGAAATTCGTGTAAAAAAACCGCGTAAATTTCGAAAATCGCGTAAAAAACCGCGTAAGTTCTGAAATTCGCGTAGAAAAATCGCGTAAATTCCAAAATTCGCGTAAAAAAAACTTTGTGGATTTCACCACTACGCACACTGGTCCAATCAGCGAAATACGTGATCGTGTGATATTGCGCCAAAACGTGAAGTTTTTCGCATATATTGTCTTTAGGAACATTTCTTGGTATAACAAGCCCCTTCTTGTGAGAGAAATCTTTGGGTGATTAATTCCCTTAAAAGTGAGATAAGAAATTTATTTTCTCGTACATTCGAGATACAGGTTTGGTACTTTCGGCAAAGTTGTAGTAAATATCAATGCAAACAACTTGTTCCAATACACTATACTTGTATCGCTTCATGAAAATCATCTATGAAGCGTTATTCGTGGACAAACCCTTTAAAACAGTTTTTAAACCCTGAGTTATTCTGGTCAACTTTTACGTGTTCATAGTGTTCTAGAAAGTTGTTTATCTTGCTAAAATCAACGTTTTTATAGAACATTATTATAAATGATTTTCTGCAGTTTCGCAGATTTTGAGCATTTTTGATGAAAAAGAGTACTACTTTGAGCTTAAATATTTCCCAAGGTGGTAAGTGGTGGCAGACCAAACAACTCCTACTTAAAAGTACAACAAAAAACCTTTAAAATCAAGTGTCAATTGACTGTATCTGTTTGTATCCTCAAAAGTTATAGTTGTTTTAAAAATCTTTCACAGTCATGTTTACCGAACAATTCAAATGTACTTCGGATGCAATAAACGCCATTTTGTTTATGTTGACAATCTCTTTCTAACAAGTTGAGTTGCCAGCAATTTTTTCGCCTATTTTCGAGTCGAAAATGAATGTAGACTGAAAATTATTTGACGCAATTAATAACAGAAAAGCTTCCAAATAACTAACTTAACTCTATTTTGTTCAATATCTTCGATTGGTGTCTTTTCCAAAGATCCCACTCATAATGGGCTGGTACCAAATGGCCGAAACACAAATGGTCGAATCGCGAATGGCCGAAATCCAAATGGCCGAATTTCAACAACAGTCACAGAAGACTGAATTTTCTCGGAATGACTTTTTAGTCTATTTAATTAGAAAACACGAATTGACAAGCCGTTAACAATTAACTTTACTCAAACATAAAATAAAATAAGCAACATATCTTTTTGTTGTACTTTTAAGTACGAGTTGTTTGATCTGCCACCATTTGCCACCATGGGAAATATTTAAGCTCAAGGTAGTACTATTTTTCATCAAAAATGCTCAATGTCTCCGAAACTGCAGAAAATCACGTATGTTAATGTTCTACAACAACGTTGATTTTAGCAAGATAAACAACTTTCTAGAACACTATGAACACGTAAAAGTTGACCAGAATAACTCAGGGTTTAAAAACTGTTTTAAAGGGTTTGTCCACGAATAACGCTTCATAGATAATTTCCATGAAGCGATACAAGTATAGTGTATTGGAAAAGTTGTTTGCATTGATATTTACTACAACTTTGCCGAAAGTACCAAACCTGTATCTCGAATGTACGAGAAAATAAATTTCTTATCTCACTTTTAAGGGAATTAATCACCCAAAGATTTCTCTCACAAGAAGGGGCTTGCTAGACCAAGAAATGTTCCTAAAGGCACTATATGCGAAAAACTTCACGTTTCGGCGCTATATCAAACGATCACGTATTTCGCTGTTTGGACCACTGTGCTACGCGATAAAATAGACATTTTGAGCACATCCGCGTAAATTCCGAAAATCGTGTAAAAAAACCGAGTAAATTCCGAAGATCGCGTAAAAAACCGCGTAAATCCTGAAAATCGCGTTAAAACCGCGTAAATTCCGAAATTCGCGTAAAAAAAACCGCGTAAATTCCGAAATTCGCGTAAAAAACCGCGTAAAAAGCGACTTCAGTATTTAACAAATTTGAAAATACCTTGAAATAAATTTTATTAAATTTTCAAAAAATTTTGGAGGATTACTGAGAATTCCTTTTTTTATTTTTTTAAAAAAATGTTTGTTCAATGATGAATGACGACGACACCGCCAACGCTGAGGTTTGTTTTTTTTAAATAATCACTGTCCGAGAAAATCGGAAAATTTTCAATGGAGTTTTCTAAACAGTTCGAAGAGTCCGCTTGATAATTGATTTAGGTGTGTCTTGATAAATAGAAATAGGTAATTCCATGTCAACTAACTTAAGCATGGGTTTATTCTTAGGCAGCTCCGCGTCCTTTGCCTCATACTGAATTTTGCATTACAAACAATGATGTTTCTTGCCAGGGAAATTTTTAAAGTTATACGCTACCAGGACATATTTTGGACACAGTAGTAATGTCCGTGCGGAGAAAAAATCGGTCAGATGTCGTCGAGAAGTGCGTTCCTCGGTGCCTTACTCATCCTTCATTCAATTGTACGAATGATAATGCAACATGGGTCTTATTATGTTTGACACTAGCTGCTGCAGACTGTAAAAGAGTCTTTCAAAACGTATCAAAAAGGTTGATTTGTAGATTTTTAGCCGAGCACCACGGACAAACCAGCTTCAAATTGGACTGTCATTTAAATATTCTTCGATACAAGTGAAGCAAAAACGTTTTGTGTTTGAAGCTAGTTTGGTTCTAGCAACTGCAATCACAAACTTTTTAACGTTTTGTTTACTTATATAACAGAGAAAAAAATACAAAACCAGCAGAAATTTGAAAAGGTTTACTAACGATAAACATCTTACTCACAAGTACCGAAATGAATAGTCCGGTAGGCATTTCACCTTTTTCTCTTTGCAACCATATAATGGAACGGTTGTTTGTCATGATCGGAAACACATATTTTCCACCGAATACAATCGCCTCCATCCGTAACCACATCATCGCATGCTGTGCAAATAAAGTGCAACTTGTTTTGTATGCAATACAATACGGTTCCGGGGTCAGATGCAGATGCAGCTCCTGCTCGGAACTATTCTTTCATCCGAGAAGATCAATCCAACGTTACTCGTTTCTGTCTTCTCCTTTTCCATTACCCCACTACGATTCGTCGACAACGGTACCAAACACCCACCTCCCCCACCCCCCTTCTGTCACATTCAAGTAGGGCTGCGCGAATAGAACGCCTCTTCCGTCCGTTACCACCCAATCGCTCAACGCATATCCGTTTCGGTTGCAGGCAGTGGCAAAACTATTCAATCATTTTGAAAAATTAATCAAAAACTCTATTTTCTTTCAATTAAAAATTGTTTTCCGATAGGCCGGCCGGCTGGCCGGACCGACGATAACTTGCGTGGTCCAGCTACGAACGACGACGCCTTGTGTAATGGCGCTGCTGCTATCGAGATCGCATGCCACCGCATGGGTTTGGCCGGTCGGCCGGTATCGAGAAGCGGCCGGCGATGGTGATATTTATTGTCAATGCTGTCGCCTTTGGCTGACTGGTAGCGGCATTTTACTGTAGGTATCTACCTACGTGAGGCGGGCAGCGTGGGATGAATAGCAGGATAGAGAATGCCCCTGGTCGGATGCCTCCTCAGAGAGGCCTTTCAACGTTGGTACTTGAACGGGCGCTGGTTAGCACGTGATGAGTTGGTGGTTTCGAAGCTGGATATGTCCGTTGAAGCGGAAGGTTGGGCTTTCTTTGCGTCCTATGCTCAACTATCACCATGCAGAATCATGGATTATTCTAGTTTTGGTACATTAAGCTACTTTTGGGTAATAATTTATTACTTTTTTCGCCTGTTTTGCAATCAAATTTAAAACAGAATATCGATTACGAAACATATTACATAATATTTGTTATTTAATGAATCGCTGTAAAGCTAAAAGTATTGGTTCTAGTTGCCCAAGATTGATGAAATCAAAATATGTAGCGCCTCCATCAATTTGTTAGTTAAACGTCTGTTGTAAAATAAACATATGATATGTCATCGTACGTATTTGTGAGAAAAAAAAGTTTTGCTTCTCTCTCTCTATTTGCAGATTCTATTAAAACCAAAACAGGTTTAATTTAAATTATTTCTGTCACGAAGTACCTCATTAAAATGTGTTGTTTCATATCACTCTTTTTTTCTCCTATTCCCTAGACATCCATCAACACCCCCCAGGAGTGGAAATCTTCCAGCACCAGTGCAACCGAATCTCGCAGCAGCAGCAAGCAGAAAGCTCCCGCCTGGAACTGGAACCAACTGCAGGAGGCGATCGCCGCCGTGGTGACCCAGCGGTTGCGATTCACCCAGGCCTCGGCCCAGTACAACATCCCCAAGGGAACGCTGTACGATAACATTCTCGGCAAGGCGCACCGCATGGCAGTGCTGCAGGATTTGGCGCTCAGTCCGGCCGAGGAAGCCGCCGTTCTGGAGTTCTGCTGTGACACCACCAATTCACCGTACAACAAACGCACCAAAAAATCGCTGAAAAGTATCCTCGAATTTCTCGCCCGCTTCGAGGCCTACCGCGGCAAAGCGGACCGGTTCAAGTTCGGCGGCAAGCCCGGGTTCCGCTGGTGGTGGGCCTTCTGTCGGAAGCACTCTATTGTTTCGCTGTACTACGAAGGGATGAAAGCAGATGAAAAATGCGGACAGGACACGAACAAAAAAACCCGCAGAAGTGCCGAACTGGAGGACGAAGCTGAAGCTCAGTGAGTTGACGATTTTGATTGATTGATACTTTTTGTGCCTTATTCCCGTGTAATTGCTTGTGATTGAAACATTCTCGTTAGCTGTTAAGTAATTATCGCAATTTATGTAGTAAATAGCGTTGTAATCAGGGATTCTAATCATTTTTGCTTTCATTTTTGGCTGCTGGAAGAGTGAACTACCAGGGCCCTAGTTGATCCAGACGAAAACTGGAACAAACCACCACATCAGTTGCTCAAAACAGTTATTAACAGTGCAAGGATAATCGAAAATCAAAGCGAAATATTAGAATATTGCATTAACAACCCACAATCCGTCTCTGTCGAATACATCGATAAATAGCTGACCATCTTTTTTTTGGGGGTTTCCAATCAGCATATGATTCGGATGATCTTTTTCGATTAAACTAAAAAGTTGTCCATCTCTGCCGCACCGGCTCGGGGCCAGGAGTCCGTACAGCAGCCGCCTGCTTTTCAATTTATTCGCATTATTAATGCAAGGTGATGGACGGTAATCGACATTTTATTTCATATTGATTGTCACTTTGCGACTGAAATCCCAAGCATCGTTTTAATTGCTAATGTGCCAATGCTTTCACTTTGCGCACAGCCACATCTCCTGCTCTCACTTTCGGCATTAGCGAGTAGTGGACCAAAATTTTGGTCATTTAAGGGCCGTAAGAGTAAGCGAGACGGTAAACCCGGTAATATTCGGAATGTGCAAGTGCATTTCTCGATATTGCCAGTTTTGCATCTGAGCTCGCATTGCAACGGTTCGGTGGCACCGCGTGCATAAAGAGTAATACTCGAATATTTCGTGTCTCCACTTCTCTTAATGATGATACCGCCATTGGCTTTCCAACGTTATTATTATGCATTATGCTTTTCTGTTGGACTTCGCTCTGCGATGCTGTGCTGTGGCATTTCGTAGCTGCAGCTTTTGTTCGTTGAATGTCCACCAAGCAACAACAATATAGACGACAGAGCGACTTTTTCACCTTATTCAATATTATCGTAAATATGTAAATTGAACTGATCAATCATAAACTATTACAGTTGATTATCACCCCCTTCATTTCATGCTGTTCCTACGATGGTCCACATACCAGTCCAATAAAAGCGACATTCCATCGTGGTTCTCAATCAACATGCAGTTTCGGCCAGGGTTAATAAGACTGGGCACTGAATAGAAGAAAACCATGCCTCGGTTGGTATGCTGCAGAGTAACAAATCATTTCTGTCGCCCCTCCGTTTTCCACTGAAAACACCTGTTGAACGAACATGTCGTCCGCATGTATCAGTTGGCTCCAGTTCATCACATTTTTGACTTGCAATATGCTCAGCTGGCGGCAAATGTAATTGTGAACTGATTTAGAGTTTAAGTTATATAATACCAGCAACCCTGACGCTTGGTCAATTGTAAAAACAACAATGAAGTTTCTCTGACATAAATTTGATCGCATTTTTTTCTTGCAAGAAAAAAATCATTCTATCAATTGTTTACCGTTTATTGTGCAAATTCTGACATCGCTGAAATAAATCAGTTCATTTTACATGAATGGAACTTTAGGCACAATTGTGATTTTAAAATCTCACTATAAATATTAGGGTAAGGTGGGGCAAGACAGGTCACGGGGCAAGATAGGTCAGTTACATTAACATGAAAGTTTCAGCTTAATCCAGGCCAACGATTTTTTCATATAGTACCTAAAGTAACGTTCTTCATAAGTAATCTTAATAATTCGTAACTTATCTTTTACCCGTTTTCAATAGAAAAATTTGAATGAAAAATCGCTGTATTTCTTACGCGATACATGAAACGATACAAACCGAAGCAGATCCAATATTTCGTCAGCATAAAAAATAGCAATATGTTTTCTGTGTGCTCTTATCATTTGTAAAACCACATAGGATAACAATATTTGTTATATACTACAAAAGTTTTAAATAAACATGTATATTGTTCTACCAGCTCAACAGGGGCAAGATGGGTCACATTGAAAAAATCTTGTGTGGCACCCTTGGTTTGTCCATATATCTGTATTTTTAAGTTTCTTTATTGTTGTAAATGACTATTGTTAGCTGGCCCGGCGTATATTTTACCCACAAAACAGTTAATCCGGCAAAAAGTTAGTTTTTCAACATTTCACTTTATGTCTGATATAATTTTTATTTTATTTAGTTTTGTTTATTTTTGTCTGCCAATTTTGAAATATATAAGTCGTTTTTCTGCAACAGCAATGAATAGCTTTTGTTTCTGTAAAGAATTCATAAAGGTTTTCGATAAAAAAATTCGCATTTTGTTAGGTGACCTATTTTGCCCCGCATTTTGACCCATCTTGCCCCGTACTTTTTGAGAGCTTAAAATGACATATCTTTCAAATGTATTCACATAAAATATATGATCCTCGAAAAATCGGACTTGTTGATTTTTTCGGAAGAGGTTATTAGTGACTCCATCTAAATAAATGATAAGTGGGTTAAAATTGAATGCGTAGAAAAACGCATCGGGTACTTTCCTTAGGTGACCCGTCTTGCACCACCTGACCCTAGGTATTTGGTTAAGTTTAATAGCTCAAGTGGTAAGTACTTTTTGATATTTTTTCATTATGGAAGTGTATACATAATGTATACATAATGCTAACAGACACTTGATTTTTGATGTATTCATTACCAATTCAACCTTCTCTAGTTAAGGTTTTAGTTTCGTATACTACTCAGCAACCGCCTGCAACGTCCTTGCGACAATGTTCTCGCCGTCCGCGAGGCACATAAATTGACTGGACTGGACATTATCCATCATGACCTAAACCAGCATTGTTTGCTTACCACCAGGGATGGCACCTCCTCAGAAGAAAAAAAGAGAAGAGAAAAATTCAAACTGTGCTCAGTCTTCAACGCGATTTATTCTGCTCCGTTTCATTTTAACTGTGCTCTTTCTTGCTGAACGCAGTTGTATAAGCAACCGCACACTGTGCTACTCATTGAGGAGAATGTTAATACACTTTGAATACGTTGATGCGATGCGCTGACGTATGACAACTACGGGTAGTTTTAACATGGGTAGTGCGTTAAGAAAAAACGACGATTGTCAGTAGCGGTCATTGCCGTCAGAAAAATATTAATCCATTAATGCAGTTGAATCATGATTCTTACATTTAGTATATTCAGTTGAGTTTGGCTGCCCGTGAACGCAACTGCATCATATGGTTAGGCATGTCACAACGGCAACAGTGCGAAAAATGTTATTTAGATATGGCAACATTTGAATTCCCATACATTTGCTTCTTGACGCGTACCAACAGGAAAGTCCCATTATAAACAAAGGCAATTCTCCGCTAAGATTCAAAATATAACGACTTTTGATTGTCTTGACGCCTCTGAGTCTATAGTTGCTGTACGCGCACCGGTTGTTTTGTTTCCACGTTTACTGCTGTAGCTACCGAGAGGACCGGGAGCAAAACCGAAAGTTGCTCATTTAGCGCGCATTAAGAAATTTTTCTGCACGTCAGTTTTTCTCATTGTGTTTAATCTGTTTCTCATTGTGTGGATTTACTTCTCATTTCTGAAAGCAGTTCTGCTCATTGTGTTGAACAAAAAAAGTTGCACTTTTTGCACAATGAGTGAGGAAATAACAAGCCTGCTTACCACAAAAGGCTCCATTGGTTTCTTTTGCTCTCCACGGTTTGTATTATCATACGCTGCCTTAAAATCAATTAATCGACGGTGCGTAGGAAATTAGTATTTGTCACACTTTAAAAGAATCTACCTCACTTACTTTAGTGGCAACGGTCCGTTACCGATCCTGCGCTGAGTGAACTATGGTCCTCCAGTACCGTCGGCCCTGGGCTGCCGTTCTCCAATCCCCACGAACACCAGCTGAACGTGCATCGTCTTCGACAGCTCACACCCACCGGGTGGGGGGTCTGCCTCGGAGTCTACGGTCTCTTCCTGGTTCTCTGCTGAAAATAGTTTTGGCTACTCTTTCATCGGGCATTCTGGCCACGTGTCCAGCCCACCGCAGCCTGCCACATTGCACTACCTTCACTATATCTATACTATATTTGTATGCTTGGTGCACTGCCCATAAATGCATAACAGTCCCATCTGACTTGTCACCACTTTTGAGATAAACCTGGAAATCATCTTTAAATTAACTGTTCTTTCAAAATTTCAAACAAAAAAGTTATGTTTGTTCCCAAGATGTTGAAAAAAATATCAAACTATGTCAGTCCCATATTACAAATAAACGCATAACAGTCACAGTAGTAAAAATATTACAATAAGCATCTGTTTTTTGGAAATGCCTGGACCGATTCGACTGCAGCAACTACCAAACGGAATATTTTATGGTCTAGAAGAACACTATTGAGGAGAATTTGGATCGGATGTGCGATTCCGAAGTTACAGTGGGAACAAGTTCCGGAATATATGGGACTTGAACATAGAAGCACCTTGAATCACAACAAACCCATCATGTGACACCTATAAATACACTGATTTGCAAATCTAGACTATTGGTAGTCGTATAAAGTGTTGGAGGTGACGTCATTGGCCACATCTAAACATATCCGTGAATGTTCCAGATACCTCTACGGGGATCAGTTTCTGAATTTAACTAAAATACAACATGTGACATCTCTAAGTCGGTACTCGAAATTGCAAAACTAGTTTGAAATAGTTCATTTGTTGTCACATATAGTGCACAGGATCACATTGG
Source organism: Sabethes cyaneus (assembly GCF_943734655.1). Lineage (NCBI taxonomy): Eukaryota > Metazoa > Arthropoda > Insecta > Diptera > Culicidae > Sabethes > Sabethes cyaneus. The sequence goes on along the minus strand of NC_071354.1, from coordinate 209,964,927 downwards.
TCATACTCGGACACGTTCTGGGAGTGTTCCGGATACACAGGAAAGCGACCAGCTTCTGAGTCAAACAAACCCCATCATGCGACCTCACTATAAACTCAAGATAACAAATTAGAATAAAAAGAAGAAAAGGCCAGGAAGAGATTTAAGTCTAAAAGGACATTTTGAACAATTGAATTGAACGAGCACGTGAATTATCAAAGCAAAAACGACACGTGGTCTTGATAATACTACCGAGTCACCGACAACGCAAGGATCAAGGCATGCTATGCCTGTGACTGTTATGCGTTTATTCTTGCTTAAGGCCCAGACACAATGCATACGGATTTTACTACGTTGCAGAAATTTGACAGAAAACCCATGGAAAAACTGCCAAATTGCCGCAACGTAGCAAAATCCGTATGCATTGTGTTTGGGGCTTTATTCAAGCACAAATAAACGCATATCAGTAACTTCGGCAGCTTTCCAAGTTTTAGAACAAATTTTAGGTCACTTACTTGTACTTGTTATGTACATTCAAGTGATTTTATGACGACTTGGACGATTTGTTTCCAAAATCGATTCAATATTAAAGAAAAATTGTCGTGGCTTCAACAGCGTTTTTCGTAGTTGCACGTTTTTGCAGATGTGACTGTCTTCCATTTATGGGCAGTACAGCTCGTGATTTATGCGTCTGCGCCACACACCACTTTTCATTTTGCCACCAAGTATAGATCGCTGAATTTTACGCTCAAAAACCCCAAGCACTCGCCGATCAGCTTCCTTTAGCGTCCATGATTCGTTTCCGTAAAGGGTCACCGGAAGGATTAGTGTTCTGTAGAGCGCCAATTTTGTGCGAATTTGCAAACTACGGGAGTTCAGCTGGCTACGTAATCCGTAGAAAGCCCGATTCACGGCTGCAACTCGTCGTTTCACTTCGCGGCTTACATCGTTATCACATATCACGAGTGTACCAAGGTATATAAATTTCTCCACTACTTCATATTGTTCCCCATCTAACTCCACCTCGGCATTAACACCACTTGGGCTCCCACGTTCCCTACCAGCAACCATGTACATGGTACTTCGTTTTGGCGGTGTTAATGGTGAGTCCCAATCTCGCCGCTTTCCTTTTAAAGGGCCTGAAGGCCTCTTCCACTGTTCTACGGTTCATTCCGTTGATATCGACGTCATCCGCAAAACCAAGAAGCATGTGAGATTTCGTGATGATAGTTCCATTCCTTTCCACGTTTGCCCTTCGTAATGCATCTTTCAAGGCAATGTTGAATAGCAGGTTAGAGAGTGCATCCCCTTGCTTCAGTCCATCCTACGTCACGAATCCAGCTGAGGTCTCACCCGCTATCCTAACGCATGATTTGGATCCGTCCAGCGTCGCACGAATCAGCGTAACTAGTTTCGTCGGAAAACCATGTTCAAGCATTATCTGCCACAGCTCATATCGTTTAACTGAATCGTACGCCGCTTTAAAGTCCACAAACAGATGGTGTGTGTGCAAGTTGTACTCCCAGAACTTGTCTAGCAACTGACGCAGGGTAAACATCTGATGCGTCGTGGAGCGACCCTCACGAAAACCAGCTTGGTACTCGCCGACGAAGGACTCCGCTAACGGTCTCAGTGTGCAGAACAGGATACGGGAAAGTACCTTGTAGGCAGAATTGAGCAATGTAATTCCTCGATAGTTTTTACACTCCAGTCGATGTCCCTTTTAGAAAATTGGGCAAATGAGGCCATCTAACCACTCCTCCGGCATTTGTTTTTTCTCCCAGATCCTGACAATGATCCGGTGTATTGCTTCGTACAGCCGATCGCGCACCGCTTTTAGAAGTTCATCCGGGATACCGTCCTTCCCAGCAGCCAAACCGTTTTTAGCTCATTGATTGCCTTTTTAACCTCCTCCTGTGTTGGTAGCTCCATCGCGTGACCATCGCTTACAATTCCTATCCTGTCCTTGCTGATCTCCGCATTTACCTCTCCATTCAACAGTGTCTGAAAGTGTTCCTGGCTGCTACCGCCGTTTTGTCGGTAAGCAGGTTGCCAGCACTATCATTGCACATCACAGACATGACAAAATTCCTGCATCTCACCGTTTTATAGAAACTCCGTGTGTCATTGCTGGCGTATCGCTCCTCTGCGCCGGCGAGCACGTGCTCCTCGTACTCGTGTTTCTTTAGACGATGGATGCTTTTTTCCGCAGCTCTAGTCTCTCTGTGCCTCTTTCTGTTTTGACGCGTTGCCGCAGTGGGCATGCGACACCTGGCCTGGTTCTTTTCATCTGTCACTCTCTGGCATTCAGCATCAAGCCAGCTGTTACGCTGTCTTCCACGCGTCGTGCCTACCACCTCTCTCGTAGCTGTTACGATGGAACCATGGATGCTTCTCCACAGCCCATTTATATCTTTTCCTTCTACCTGCTGTTCTGCGATTCGCTGGTCAAGCTTCCTGGCGTACTCCACTGCTACGCCGGCTGCCGTTAACCGCTGGATGTTGAAACGTAGCGTCCTCTCAGTGCGAGCTTTCGCCGTGTTCGACAGCCTTGCGCGAATCTTACTCACTACGAGGTAGTGGTCAGAGTCGATATTTGGTCCCCGAAAAGACCGTACATCGATAACATCCGAAAAGCGTCGACCGTCAATCAAGACAAGATCGATCTGAGAGCTAGAGTCTCCATTTGGATGCCTCCAGGTGTGTTTCCGAATATTCAAACGTGGAAAGTAGGTGCTACAGAAGGCCATTCCTATGGCCGCGGCAAAATTTATGAGCTTTAGACCATTATTATTGATCGACAGATGAAGGAAATGTCTTCCAATAACTGGACGGAAGAATTCCTCCCTCCCGATCTGCGCGTTTGCATCTCCGATGATGATTTTCACGTCGTGTTTTGGGCACTTTCCATAGGTCCTCTTAAGCCTGTCGTAAAACTCGTCCTTAGCATCATCGGATTTATCATTTGTCGGTGCGTATAAGTTGATTAGGCTATAGTTGAAGAATTTGCTCTTAATCCTCAACACACATATACGGTCATCTACGGACCTCCACCGGATTCCTGCAATAGGGTCTACTGCACGGAACTCTCTTTCTCCGGAATTTAACCACCGAACTTCCTGAATAGCAGCGATCTCCACTCCGAGTTGATGCAGCTCTCGAGCAAGCAAGCCAGCCCGTACCGGTTCATGAAGAGTTCGAACATTCCAGGTACCAACTTTCTAATCGTTATCCCTTAATCGTTTCCTTGTCTTTTACCGTGTCCTATACCGATTGTTCCGTCCTGAATTTCTTTCTTCGTTATTCGTGGTAATTGAGTTTTCGGTATACTACCTCACCGGGGTCGCTATACCCACATCCCGCTGAAGGGTCTACCATCTTAGGTATAGCTTGCAGGATACAGCATTTCATATTCAGCCGCCCGTTCCGAGATAGACGCTGTGTGAGCCGCCCCTCACCTGGAGAACGGGCGCTCTAGTTCGCACCTCCTAGCTTAACTGCTTCAGTAAATACATGAAGCATTTTCGGGTAAGGCCATCGACCATCATCATTTGACTTAGATCTGCGTGGAGGCGCCAGGTGGGAGCTTGAGAGAGCCAGAGCTATGTTTGACGCTCCTTCCAGGTAACTCTCTCCATTTAATAAATATCTACCACAAGACAAAGATTTGAACCGTTGGATTTCTAGGGGGAAAATGAATGCCAAAACTTTAGTTTTTGTTTACAAAGTTGTAAAATGGATAAAGACGATTAAAATACGCCAGTGATTTTCGAAAATGTATATAGTGGTAACCCGATTTTGTCACGTTTTTACCCTATTTTACACACGCTTTTGATTTGTCAAAATTATCTGCTTTTCTGCTCAGATTTCATATGTTTTTGCTTTTATGGTGTATTATAGTGTGCAGTAGCCGAACAGTAATCGGACTCATAAAGCGAAAAAGGAGGGATGGACTGTGCATTTTAATACTAGTACTACGGGAGGAAGTGTGTTGGAAAATACATAATAAAAATATAGGCAGCATGTAACTAGGAGGCATACTCGACGAACGACATTGGTCTAACAACCCAGTGGTCGCAGATTCGAATACCGGCTAGGAAAGACTGTTAGTCACAAGGATCGTAGTACGAGCCCCGCAATTGTCCTGTACTGTAACAGTCTGTCGTACAAACATTCGGAAGAAAACGGAATACAGCAAGTCTTTTTACACACAAATGCGTAATTTTTCAAGGGTGGGATCTTTGAAAAAGTTTATTAATGAAATACAGCGCATATTATCACACTATTTGTGTGACGGTAGATCCACTTACTAGGGTGATACAAAAGTTTGTTTTTTCAAATGCACCGAAAAAAAATTTTTGTTCAAAGACATTGTAGAATGTACTGTAATGAGCAACTTTGCTGAATGTAGTAACTACCTGTCTCTTAAGGGCGACGCCCTTTTGAAAATCCTTTTTGCGATACTGCAGTCTGCGTCCTATTAGTGCTCCACAATTGCAGAGTAAGTGTTCCGAGGTTAAATATCATCTTGTACGAAACCGACATTCCGAAGATGATATTTACCCAGACAATGTCCTGTCACAAGACCGGTTAGCGTGCTGCGATCTCTCTTATTGAGACTTTGAGTATCCTTAATACTCGGCGTTATAACTTTTTTGGATTGTTTGAGCATTTGTATGACCATCTAATTGGCCATGACTATTCGGCTCTACCATTGTGTTAGCTCACCCTTCAGCATACAGTCAGAGATTAAGCAGAATGAATCTGGACCCGTGAATGGAGAGTTGGAACCCCATCCTCTTCTGTCAACTCACTGTGAGTCGGTGTGTTGAGGATAGACGAGGAACAGGACTGAACTTCTGCTAGCGCATCATTCAGGTCACGTTCCGTCCCTCTTCTCATAAACGTTACGTTGTATTGAAATTTGCCTGTATACAATTAAATATTGAGAAATGATCACCGGAAGGTTTCGCGGTCTTCAGTAAAGAATGATTTACCTGACGATAGCCGATATATAGCATCGTTTACGTACATCACGAAAATAAACGGGCTCAGTTTGCTCCCTCGAGGAACTTCTGAAGTGACGTTGATTGCTGCTGAAGTTTCCAATAGGGTTGCCAAGTGGCCGGTTTTTTACCTACAAAGCCGGTGGCCGGTCAATCCGGCAAAAAGGCCAGCCAAATTTGTACTGTTTGCCAGATTTGTTAAGTTTTCTAATAAATTTATATAAATTAATAAACATCTTGCTTCTGGCCCTAATGTATGTACATTAAATTGTCCACTTGCGCCAGAAACAAGTTGTTGTTATTCAAAACTAGCTATCTTTAATAATTCATTTAATGTTCGTTAGGGTGGCGAACTGTTTTTTTAAGTCACCGTCCTTTGTAATTTTCAGACTTCGCAACCCTAGTTTCCGGATAAACCTGAACAAAGGTTTTTCGTCCAGCAAGGCATGATTCCAGCCAATCAACTTTCCAACATGAGAAACCAAATTTGTCAAGTACAAGCGTGTGCGGGACAAGGTCAAAAGCCTTTGAAAAATCTACGTAAATTAAATCAACCTGAGGACGGGATTCAACTATAAGCAATGGTATAATCCATTAGATTTGTCGTTGTTGAACGACGCTCGATGGAACCATGCTTAATCTCGCTGATAAAAGGTTTTGCAACATTTTGCAGAAACCTGTGGACGACTATTTGGCAAGGTGACAAAGTATCGATATTCTACGATGTTATTGCTTCCTACTTTGTGAATTGCACTTGATGGTGAATGGAATTAATCCATCCACTCCAAGAACTTTTGTTTCTTCTGATTCGTTCAGCACTTCAAGTACATTTTTGTCTTAGAAACGGAAGTTCGGGATGCTCACATCTGTATGATGGTACCAGATGAAATCTTTCCGAATGAGACTGAGGCGAACTAGTGCGAAACGCGCTTTTGAAGAAATCAGCAGTAGCATGCAACACATTCTTTGTACTCCACGTTAGTCGGAGTGCGCGTTTTGATGGATCTTCGGGCTCTAATGAAAACCCTAAACAACAATGGATTTAGCTTCAAGTATGATTGCAATAATCTATACCTATAAATAAAAATATCTGTCTGTATGTTACTTATAAATTCGGAAACTACTGAACCGATCGGCGTGAAAATTTATATGCAGGGTTTTTTTGAGGCCATGGAAGGTTCTTATGATGGCTAGAGACCCCTCCTTTGGCTCCCATACAAATGAAACACAAATTTTCTCATAACTCGAGAATTAATCAAGCAAATGGTACCAAATTTGGTATGTGGGGGCTGCTGAAAGCAGAATTTTTTTCTCTGGTGATTTGAAACTCCTTCCCCTTCTGAAAGGGGGAGCTTCCATACAAATGAAATACAAATCTCATAATTCGAGAACTAATCAAGTAAATGGAACCGAATTTGTCATGTGGGAATCCAAAAATCCAAAGGATTTTTTTCTATGATGCTTTGAGACTCCTCACCTCCCTGGTAGGGGGGGGGGGGGATGGGGCGACTATCATATAAATAAAACAGAGATTTTTGCGTAACTAAAAAACTAATCGAACTAGAGAAACTTTTAGACTCTTTCCATATTAGTCAACAACAAGACCACCAAAAACTACCTATAGTAGCACTATAGGTGGTATTCCGCGAAACAATATATTCCGCGTTATGGTTAACCGACAATTGGTTTTCCGCGAAATGATATTCGGCGAAATGTTATATTAATCACGGCAAATATTTAAATGCTATCAGATCTATTTTATCTGGCGTAGCAATGGGGGCAGTTGTTTTCTACTTTACTGTGAGGAAAAATTGAAAATTTGTATATTAAACTAGCCATGGATTCATAGTTCCGTAACTGCTAAAATGAATCATCTAAGGTTAAACTGCTCAGAAACTTGCAAAACTCGAGATCCTGACAAAGATGATGATGATGGAGCCCACCTCATTCCCCTACAAAGGTTTGAGATAGTCGATTTATCTAATAGATAATTAGTGAATATACATTTGAACCAGGTAGGCAAACAAAACGATCTGGTTTTTGACACAGATATAAATTCCTGCGATAGTATTCAAATACAAGTTGTAACTATTAAAAATATATAATTTTTCAAGTTATTGCCAAACCAAGAATCTCCAGTATCAATTTGCAACCTTCTGCCAGTTACCAAGATGTTCATATCATTTTGGTCAAGCCGATACCCAGTTTAGCCCGCTACTAAGTCGACGCAGTCCCGACGAGGCCATTCCCGCTGTAATCAGCAAGCAAAGCAAAGTCCAACCTTCAACCTAGTATGAGACTTATAAGGGCATTCCCACCCAGAGAAATCAAGAAAATTTCCAACCCGAAAAAATCCTTGACTGGCTAGGAAAATATACATCTAATAACAAGCAGAAGCATCCAAATCTTCATGAACACTCACGAATTTGTCAATTACTAGTAGTAAAGTCAGATATTTCTAATAGAAAGAACAGTCAAATTTAAAATCAGTCCTCTATATCTGTTTAACGCGCGCGGTTCTCAAACCTTTGAAGACTATTATTTTTTTTTTAACTACATTAACAATTACAAAATCCATCATCACCATGGTGACGAACATAATAGTTTTAATGTGCTTTATTAATCTCTAACAAATACTTGATTAACAGATGTCCAAATTAAATAATCAGTAGCAAGAACTTCGTCAAATATTATTTAAATTAAAAAAAAATAAACTAAAAAAAATTAAAATACTGCCTTTACGTGTGAAATGCATTGTCTCTTAAATTCTGATAGCGTCGTTGTACGTCTGATGTGCCTAGGTATCGAATTGTATATCTTAATTCCTTTAAAGAACAAAGAATTTTGAGAAGCACTAGTTACAAAATTAGGTGTTCTAATCTCTGCCGCATTTCTAGTATTATATCTATGGATGTCACTTCCCTCCGAGATCATCCGAGACTCACGATTTATGTGCAGCACAGTTTAATTTGTGGTAATACGAAGTTTGTCAGGTCGGCTAATCTTCTGTACCTATAAAAATGGATTTCTGTCTGTCTGTCTGTTTGTCGGTGTGTTCCTTATACAATCGAAAACTACTGAACCGATCGGCGGGAAAATTTGCATGTAGGGGTTTTTTGGGGCCAGGGAAGGTTCTTATAATAGTTAGAGACCCCTCCCATCACTAAGAGGAGGGGCTCCCATACAACTGTAACACAAATTTCTGCATAATCGATAATCGAGCAAAACTAACGCATTTTTACCTAAAGTTTAAACGTGAAAACCAAATCTATTCTTGCTTTTCATCTATATGTTATTGTTTTCCATGCAAAAATGTTCTTTAGGTTGTAGAACTCACAGACAATTGCTTTTATTAAAAAAAATTCGACTTACATCCCACAAATTATTTTTTGCAATCCGATTTTCGAAGCCAATTTCAAAAACTTTAAAAATAATTTGTCGGTTTTCGCTCCGCTTTATCACCCGCTTTCTGGCTAAGCAATGGGAGGAGTTGTTTTCTACTTTACTGTGGGGAAAAATTGCAGATTTGTATATTAAACTATCCATGCTTTCATAGTTACATAACTGACAAAATGAATCATCCAAGGTTGAACTCCTCAGAAACTTGCAAAACTCGATATTGTGACAAACATCATTCGAGTTTCATGATTTATGTACAACACAGTTTAATTTGTGGCAGTACGAAGCTAATCGGGTCAGCTAGTCTATACCTATAAAAATGGATTTCTGTCTGTCTGCCCGAATGTTTCTTATAGTATCGAAAACTACTGAACCGATCGGCGTGAAAATTTGCATATAGAAGTTTTTGGGGCCAGGGAAGGTTCTTATGATGGTTAGAGACCCCTCTCCCCACTGAGAGGGTGGGGGGGGGCTCCCATACAAATGAAACACAAATTTCTGCATAACTCGAGAACTAATCGAGCAAATGGAACAAAATTTGACATGTGGGTGTTTTTGGAGACAAGAATTTTTTCTATGGAAAATTGAAACCTCTCCCCACCTTAGGAGGGGGGGCTCCTATGCAAATGAAATACAAATTTCCTCATAACTCGAGAAGTAATAAAGCAAATGGAACCAAATTTGGCATGTAAGGGGTTTTGAAGGCAGGAATTTTTTTAATGATGGCTTTAGACCCCTCACCCCTGTGGTAGGGGGATAAAGACTATCATACAAAGAAAACAGAAATTTTTGCGTAACTCAAAAACTAATCGAACTCGAGAAATTTTAGACTCTTTCATAAAACATTAATCAATAACAAGACCACCAAAATCTATCAATAGTAACATTAGATAATTCAGCGCGGCACAGGCCGCGAGCGTTGCTCAAAATCTCCAAAACTTTGAAAGATAACATATAGTAATGTTCTAGAGAAACGTTGGTTTTAGCAAGATAAACTACTTTATAGAACACTATGAGCACGTAAAAATTGACCAGAATAAGTCAGGGTTTAAAAACTGTTTTATAGGGTTTGTCCACGAATAACGCTTCATAGATAATTTCCATGAAGAGATACAAGTATAGTGTGTTTGACAAAGTTGTTTGTATTGATATTTACTACAACTTTGTTGAAAGTACCAGACCTGTATCTCGAATGTACGAATAAATAAATTTCGTATCTCACTTTTAAGGGAATTAATCACCCAAAGATTTCTCTTGCAAGAAGGGGCTTGTTATACCAAGAAATGTTCCTAAAGACACTACATGCGAAAAACTTCACGTTTTGGCGCAATATCACACGATCACGTGTGAATCGGTTCAGTGATTCAAGAGTTCTAAATTTTTTTAAAATGTCTGGAAGCAAAAATGGCCAAAAATGAAGATTTTTTTTTATTATTTCAACTTAAATTGCCAAAAGAAAACTAGTACACAACAATATCAGACTACTTGTAAATTTCGTTAATACTTTCTTTCTGTATTATTATTGTGGAACTATTGTATAAACACATAAATACATTCATAATATGTTAATTTTGGAAGGATTATAACGATTACAACAGTCATACTTATTTGATACAACTTTTTAAAAGCGGCAGAGATTGGAAAAAATCAATTTTGTATTCGTTTTAATTAAAATCATTTCTAGTGTATCATGCAAGGGAGTGATGAATGTTACTATTTATTCAATAATTTGTCAAAAGACATTTTGCCCGAAATTGTTTGGCTAAATCTTATTTATTTGTGGAAAATTGGGTACAAAACAATATTTTGTTATAGGTGGAAAGATGGCTTTTTTTATATATTTTATATTATCAGTGTTTGGAGCTCGAGCAATACGTTCCTCGTGTTAGTTTTACCTAAAAACCGACATTCAACAATTGATAAATTGTAATTAGATATTTATTATTGTAAGTGGAATGTTGCCAATTCTAGCGCGTTATTTTTAAATATGGGAAGTATCAAATTTTGACAACAAAAAACTTTATATTAAAATAAAAAAATATGTTTCACCTCTCTGAAAAAAATTGTATGTGAATCCGACTTAAAATAAGTAAATTTTTAATACGAAAAATAAGCCTTATTTGCATGCCGGTCACTTCCTTCAAGAAACCCCTCGCCAGATGCGTAGCTCCATCGTCCGCCTACCTACGGTCACGCGGTCGGGAGTTGCTCCGTATGTGCAGCCATCATTGGCTCACGCAGCAAATCGGTAACGAGAAATAAATAAATCTCAAAATAATTCGCGCCCAAAAATAGAAACAAATCACACCATTCGAACAGCAACAAAACAAATGTAGCGCCGCCCCCTTCTCCAAGACGGAGAAATAAAGCATTTTTGGGAGAGCCAGCCGTCGTTCGTAAATCAACATTTTATTGCACCTCCCGGCCCCCCTCATGCGCCACTTTGCCGGGTCCGGGCCCACCACGGACCACGCTACTCTCATCGTGCTCTCGCGACGCGTGGAGCAATATAATCAACACAATCATTCCCAGTCATTCTCGTCACTATCATCACAATCGTCATCGCCGTGCGATCTCCATCGGTTCGAATGTAGGCAGAAGGAGCTTACAGCTTGATCGGCAAATGCCGGCCATAATTCTCTCGCGTGCAAAATAACAGCTGCGCCACGGTAGGGGGAATCGTCATCAACACACAAGCATCGTGCCAGAGTGGTGTTCGTCATCAACGGTACCGGTAGTGGTGGTAGTAGAACAGGGAGCTTTTAAGCTTTGATGATGGAAATGATGATGGCGGCGTTGGTGGGGGTGGTGGTTGAGGTGGCGGAGGTGGTTTGGTGATTGTGAGAGCGGTTTGCGAAACACAACTATCATGGCAGGGCATTTATGTTGCATGAGCCGTAGATGTTATGATGCTCCCCATTCAAGAAGTGAGCTGTGTTATGTTTCTGTGTGTAAGGTGCGAGAGAGCTCCCTACCAGCCAGCATAGCAGGATATCCAGATTGATAAGCAAGCAAGCAAGCAAGCAAGCAGTATGGTTGATACATACGACCGCAGCAGCATGCCATCATGCTCCACCGGAGTGGATGTGAGAAAGTGCATTTTTCTTCACCACTACCAACCGAGAGAAGCCGACTGAATTTGACGGCGCTGTTGTTGTTGTTGTTGTTGCTACTGTTGTTGATAGTGTTGCAATTTTTGCTCTTGTTGCTGTTGTTGTTGTTATTATTATTGTTATTATTATGCTTTGCGGTGTAGAAATTGCATGTTGGTTGGAAGATGCTTTTATGTTGTGTGCATGTTTTTATCTTTGCATTCATTCCAGTTTCGTTACGTTTCATCTCTCAATTATGTCCGTAAATGTCGATGATGGTCATCAATGGTTATTTACGTGTGGCGAGACGGGGGAGTGACGAGGGTAAGGTGAGGATTGTTCAATGTTTTTCGAGGATAGGCTGAACGGCAATGAGAGAAGGACCATATAGCGATATCCATTGGTATATTCCGTCGGCAGGTGGGAAATTCGGCCCGATTGAGTTGTTATTTGTACAACAAGATAATAAGATCTCCAATAAGCTAACAATACAATAAGATGTTTATGTTGACAATGTAGAACGATTGATCGATTGATTTGTTTGCATGCCAAAATCACACGGCTTGTTAATCCGTAATTGCAGTTTATTATTGCAATTGAATTTTGATTAAACCGATTTCTACTAAAAAATTAGCATTGTTGCTCTTAATTTTTCTGATTTCTCAATTTTTCTGATCAGTGTAATATTGTGCATGCAATTTTAGTAATATTTTCTATAAAAATTTAGTGCAAAATATCAACTAAAATTAATTTTTTTTCTTATTATACGATGAATGTTCCGTTGATAAAATAAAAATATTGGCCAAAACTGGGAAATACTCAATAATAGTTCCTTAAAAATGATGGTAATTGATGCATGATGCAAATAAATATCGTATCATGACTTTGAAGATAGCTGAAAAAGTAGTATAAAACTTCCCTACTAGCACAGTTGTTACAAACCTGTTGTGGCAACCGAATTATGACTAATTTTAGTCGCAAATAAGTTTCTGCCACCTTGAGTGCGTAAAATGTGCTGCTTGGGTTAACATAAAAGCTTAAAGTTTTCTATTTTGAACAGACTCTGATAGTGTCAGGATTAATAAAAATAGTTATAACCGATTCGATATAGTGTTTCTCGATGTTTTGTCATTTTGACGTTGTTATAAGGTATTTTAAACGTAGAACTTCGGTTTGTGAAACATATAAAACTGCACATTGAAATTGTAGAAAAGTCTTTTAGGTTTTGTATGCTTATAACACTGCCTTTTCTAGATTCTAAATGTATAAGCGTCAATAATTATGAGAAATCATGCATCTATTACAATTCAAAAAATTTAGATTTCTGTAACAATTAACTTAACGTTTGAAAAAGGTATAAGATAACTTAACCAAAACTAACCCATTGACTTTCACTCACCTCTATCCCTCCTCCGAGGTTTGCTAGTATTGAGTGTCTGCTCCCATGTCAGGGATAGCTCCCTGATAGCTGTTGGGACATGCTACGAACATTCAAGCTATGAACATTAGCAAATCTATCCCAATGGAGAGTCTTCAGTCACTCCTAAAATGGCTTGAATCGTATTTAACTAATCGCCAGCAAATAGTTAAATTTAACGGAAAGAGCTCGAATCTAATTCAAATAACTTCTGGTTATTTGAATAAACTTATGCTAAGGTCATACTGACATCGAATGGCCTGATTCTACCAAGATACGAGCCCATGACCACTCACTTGTCCAAGCAGACTCGGTAACCTTGCGGCTACCCCTCAAGGCTCTCATTTGGAACCACTTTTTTATTTTGTATGTAAGCGACATTTCCTTCATTCTCCAGGAACCTAAGAGGCTACTAGATATGAACGACATGAAGCTCTTTTGGGAAATAAAAATGCAACCCAAAAACATTTAGGAGAAAAAAAATCACACCAGAAATCGCAGTTAGATTAAAAAATCAAACAATAGAAAAATGTGAAGAAGTTAGGGATTTGAGAATTATCTTAAACTCAAAACTAACCGTCATCGATCATTATAACGCACAAATTCACAAGGTAAATAACAAGTTTTTTTAGGGAGTTTTTTTAGGGAAGTGTCTGATGAGAAGAATGATGAACTGGATGAACTAGAAAATTTCTAAAACTATATTGGGTCGCACGCTCGCATATTACCCACGCCCTTTCAGTTGGTACCCGGATGTTTTACTAGCCAAACTACTGGGCGGGATCCGTAGCCGCAAGGTTACCGAGTCTGCTTGGACAAGTGAGTGGTCATGGGCTCGTATCTTGGTAGAATCAGGCCATTCGATGTCAGTATGACCTTAGCATAAGTTTATTCTCAGGTCACTCATTTATCCTTACTACCTTCCTGAACTCTACATTACATTAACCTCATGACAGTGCTAAAGTCCCTCTTATAGTTAAGTGTACTGGTCAGAGGCTATAGTATGGGGTAGTACTGGCAGTGAGGAACGAATGGGTAAAGTAGAGTAGGCCTTAAAAGAAGAGTAAATCACAATATACACAAGCACGCAATTTAAAAAGTATGTCGCTCACTTAATAGCGATTATAGCAAAAAAGAAATGCAGTGCAGGTCATACAGAAAACACTCGGGCGATATCACAATAGATCAACGACACTGGACGCGTATTCATACATAATCATGTTATAACCGAACACTACAGCTGTAGTGCATTTTTCCAACACAGATATCAAATTCGCCTAGGTTTAATCGTCTCGCAGTAAAGCATTTGCGATCTGTTGGGACAACGAACTTGTGTCATTTTTTCTGGCACACTTCCCTAACACAGACATCAAATTTGGACTAGGTTTAATCGCGTTCGTAAGAAATCTGTTGGCACGAGGGGGCTTTGTCACTCTTTCTGGCGCACTTCCCAAGCAAGGGCATCAAAATGGTCTAGGTCTGATCGCGGTGTTAAGAAATCTTGTTGAAATGAGGAAACTTTGTCACTTGTTTTGGCTTACTTCCCAAGCGCATATCAAATAGGTATAGGTTTAGATCATCGTAAAGAATTCTCCAGCCAATCATGAAGCGAGAACTCTGGTAAAACATAGGTTCATTATTTTCAATTTTTCAATAGTTCAACATCAATAAGCCATACTTCTCTTCATTTGGGTCAATTCTTAGAAGAATATTGAAAATCAATCGGGAAACTACTAAGCTATAAGCGTTCAAAACCTGACCACTTTTCGAAAAAGATTTTTTGGAATGACCCCCTATACCAGCTACCTTCCTGAAAGACGTAGTCCTACGTCAAAAAAAATTGTGCAGAATAACAATACACCAAGCCAAATCTGTAGCACAAGTATAGCACGTGTGAATAACAAAATAACCGACATCGTTTTGTATCTCTCATAGCCTGTGAAAATTCTCAACTAGCTCTCCATTTGTTCAACGTCGTTCACGCTTGTATGTTTTAAATATTGAGCAATTCTCGCTGAAACGGGGAAACTACTGACACGCGGTCTTCAAATATTGGAACTTATGCACCTAATTGATTGAAAATGGTTAAAAAATAAGAACTACGCTTTTGATACTTCGAAATAGTCAACCCCTCGTTCGCCAAAGGGCCTAACAGGTTCAAAAAAAGTTGATTTTTGAGCAAATCATGAGATCTACATCATGTGATATTTAATAAATTTGCCATGAAACAACTAACAAATAGCTCGGAAGAACAGGGCTTTCAAATGGAGTAAAAAAAAATTTGGCGGCCATCTTGGATTTGGCCGCCATATTGAATTTTATAAAAAAAATCGCCGTTTTCACCATGAGGCTCCAAGCCGATTTTCATTTTAGGACCACCATTGGAAAGCTGAGTAAAAATGATACAAGAAACATTCATGAAGTTAGGTGTGCAACGGCATTAACTAAGTAAAACGACCAGTTATTTGTAGCAAGGATCACAAATATCATATAATTATTGATATTTCCAAAATTTGCTTTGAAACAAACTACAAACGACACGGTTTTGTAAATAGGCGAGATAGGGTTTATAAATGAAGTGAAAAATAAAGAACGGTCATCTTGGATTTGACCGCTATGCTGGATTTTATCAAAAATTCGCCGTTTTCGCCACGATCCCCCCAACTGATTTTAATTCTACCATCCATCGGAAAGCTGAGAAAAAATGCTATAAGAAACATTCATCGAATTACGTGTGTAGTGGCATTAAATAAACGAAACAATTTATTATCTGTATTAAGGTTTACAACTCTCATATAATGGACTATCTTGCTACAGAAAATTAATTGTTTTATTTAGTTAATGCCATTGCACACCTAACTTGATGAATGTTTCTTATAACATTTTTTCTCAGCTTTCCGATGATGGTCTTGGAATGGAAATTAAAATCGGCTGGGCGGATCATGCCGAAAACGGCGATTTTTTGATAAAATCCAACATGGCGGTTAAATCCAAGATGGCCACCAATTTTTTTTCACTGTGTTTATAAACTCAATTTCTTCTCTTTACATAACCGTGTCGTTTGCAGTTTGTTTCATAGCAAATTTTGGAAATTCCAATGGTGGTCTTAAAATGAAAATCGGTTGGGGGGCTCATGGTGAAAGCGGCGATTGTTTGATAAAATCCAATATGGCGGCCAAATCCAAGATGGCCGCCAAATTTTTTTTTACTCCATTTGAAAGCCCTGTTCTTCTTCTTTACAGAACCGGGCCATTTGTTAGATGTTTCATGGCAAATTTATGAAATATCACATGATATAGATCTCAAAATTTACACAAAATTCAACTTTTTTGAACCTGTTTGACCCCTTGGCGCACGAGGGGTCCACTATTTCAAGGTATCAAAAGTGTAATTCTTATCTTTTAACCATTTTCAACCAATTAAGCGCAAAAGTTCCAATATTCGAAGACCTCGTGTCAGTGGTGGCCCCGTTTCAGCGAGAATTACTCATTCAATCATATTTTGCTTTCGATACTGTTCGCATTGACAGTCTGCTCAATTAAAAGCCGTAACTACTGACTGACTGAGTGACATTGACTTCCGTGTGCAATAAAG
This sequence comes from Sabethes cyaneus, assembly GCF_943734655.1. Lineage (NCBI taxonomy): Eukaryota > Metazoa > Arthropoda > Insecta > Diptera > Culicidae > Sabethes > Sabethes cyaneus. The sequence continues at coordinate 209,948,440 of NC_071354.1, read as the reverse complement.
CCGTAGTTCGCAGAGATCTTTGCGATGCTCGAAAATTTACTTTTGAAAGCAGCGTCGACGAATCAATGTCGTTGTCCAAAATTGTTGCTACAAGCGTTGCCTGCTGAACTTTTCTGCGCCATTCCAGTGTATCTACACCGAGCAGAAGACAACGTGCACGATAAGGAGGAAGATTCTCTGGCTCTCCAAGACAAATCCCTGAGGACAATACGGATAAATCGTCTTCGGATGCGTTAGATTCTTAGAATCCAGGTGAGCTGGTGTGGTTAGGACGGACTAATGCACAGTATAACGATTTAAAGCAGTGAGGATGCTTAAAATCTCTTCCGATTTCGGAGATAAATCCTAGCTGTCGGGATGCTTTGGAAATAATAGCAGAACGGTGAGCGCTAAACATAAGTTTAGAGTCGAGTAAAATGCCGAGTTCGCTAACTGTACATTTATACAGTAGTCAAAGATCACAGGGTTTTGGGCGCGATGGAACGTTATTTGCTCACTTTTTGCTGTGCTCACTATCAAGTAGTGGAACTGGCATCAATTCACGAAGGCATCTAATAATCCTTGGAGTAGGCGACAATCGTCGATGGAGCGCACGGTGAGAAACAATTTAAGATCGTCAGCGCAGACAAGTACGTATCCGGTTTCTAGTAGCATAACTACATCGTTGAAGAATAATATGAACAGCAAGGGCCTCATATTGCTTCCTTGAGGAACCCCAGACTTATTTGTATACACAGATGAAACAATAGATTCTAACTTGACTTGCAAGACTCTATCGCGTAAATATCGCGATCGATCCGGTCGAAAGCAGCTTTTATGTCAGTGTAAACTAAGTCGATTTGTGCTTTTTTTTCAAATTGCGTGATACAGAAGGAGGTAAAGTCGAGTAGGTAAACCCTGTTTACTCGTTTACTTTCTCCCAAGAGTTTCAAATCCAAGAGCTCTATTAGAAACTTCTCTATTAGAAACATATTCGCTCTTAGAGCATAAAGTTATTCTTTTCGGGATATTTATTTACTGAATATATCATACTCGTGATTTTTGTAATTGAAAGAAATTTTTAACCTTTTCCGTTAAGTTTATGAACATCCGTAGATACGAGTAGATGCGTGGGAAATTCTCATATCCGTAGGACTACGCACGAATTTGTAGATTTGGCATCACTGCTGGACACTTTGTCCTTCGCAATGCAGACTTGACCTGTTTTATTCTCAGACCGCCGGGCAGACAAGACGTGGAAACTATTATGAACAATACTAAAGTGCTACACGAAAATCATTTTTTATGCGAGTCCATATTGCCATATTCTAGTGCTTTATTTTAACTCGTAAACTAAACTTCATCAAAGCAAAGTGTTTTGCAGAAAGAAAGTTATTATCAATCGGTTTTCCTATCACATGAAGCAACTAAAATGATTTTGCTAGAAATTGAAGTTGACTAACTGAATTGATTTATTTTGTTAATTCAATCAGTTTTCGAAAATTGGGTATTTTAATTTTCCCAAAAAAGTGGCTTTTTTACCTCATTTGATAGCCCGTCGTTTTCTGAATCTAACAGTTCTTTTTTTAATTTCAATTAAGTTAATATTTGATGAAAAAATTAATAAAAATCAAAAATAGAATGATTTGCTGTTTGACAGATATCAACCAAGCCGATTGATTGAAATGATTTCAGAAGTTCCCTCCCTCTCTTCTACACTGAGAAAACTTTTCGTATAGTTTCTATGTGTCCCACATATAGATTTTTGCAATGTGCCCAGTAAATGAACTTTATGTACCAAACAGTTATCATTTATGTGTTTTTAACAGTTATCATTAAAATTTGCACATACTAGTCATATGCGTATAATTTTAATGGGTACTTCTGGGCGGATTGTGTTTATATGTGGCACATGATAATCATATGGAAATTTACCATTAGTTATGTGCAGATTATTTTGAGTGTATTTCACTGTATCGTCCAATGACCATAGTTTATCTATTCACTATGTTGTCTAAGGCGAGCTGAGAACAAAAGTGGTTTACTTATAAGCTATCACAAAAAAAATTTAAATAAAAAAAATACCTTTTTTATTGCTTTCACTCGTCAAATTTGAAAAAGTCTTCATGTGACGATTCCGTGACATCGTATCATATCATAATATGCGAAAATTTATATACCGCTAAAATACCCAATTGCAAAATTTCGATGGCGCGTTGATTTTATCCACCTATCATATCAATATGCACGATAAAATTTAATGCGCAGATGCTGCAAACCAACGGTGACTATTTATTAATTATTATATGGGATATTTTGGCCGCTATAAACCGAATCAATCAAAATGATCTGACAGTAAACCTATAACTTTTCTGCTCACGGATGTATTTTCATGATAACCTAGCTGGCGGACTGATATAGCTTTTTACCAGAGCAAGCTGTATGATTTATAGCTTTGTAGCGAAAAGCTGCATTATAGCGGTAGCTGTCAAACTGTGAAAAGCACAATCAGTTCTATTGCTGCCTTCTGCACAGTGTGATAAGACTACTGAAGCTTATAACCTTATTCTTAAAGAGGTTATAAAAACCTTCTGAAGAGTGAGCCCCTTGCCTTGGTGGGAAAACACTTTTATGACGATCATCAGGAAGTTCTGGCAGAGCTCATATTTCTATTTCTATTAATTCTTTGACAACACAGATCCTTCGGCAGAGGTAGTCTTCAAAATGTCGCTAAATTCTGTTTTTGTCAATTTAATGGCTTAAAAGTACGAGGTGAGAGCTGGAAACAAAAGAAAATATCAACCTTGCAAAAGAAAAAACAAAAAGAAAAGCGAGTTGCGACCGACAGTTATGCAAATATTTCATCGAAGGAAAGAGTTTCGAATTATCTAGGCTTAAGAGATCAATAATTGAAGAAAAGTGTTAACAATTCTTCAATACAATCTTGCGAAGAAAACAAGGAATAAAATATTGCTACAAATAGTGATGTATTTTGACGCATTTTTGTAACAACTCCAATTAATCTATTGGATATTATTTCTCGATCTAAATCATAAGCCTAGTTTAAATTTATTACTGCTGCTACAAAGATAAATTAAGATTTATCCATATCTCGCTCGCTGTATCATCCTGGGGCTTCGCCCTGCACTGGGAAAAAAATTTTCCGATCGAAATTTGCGGAACCAAAGGGAAGACTTTTTTCTGCAAATTTCCTGGTCCATTTTTTCTCCATTTTGACAGCGCTCTTCCGTTATTCGCAAGTGTACCGGCATGTGTACCTACGATTCCGATGCTAGCGCCTGCGTTGGCTCGGCAGAGAATACCAGATTTTATTTTTCTTCCCCCTCCCACCCAACGCAACCATTTCGCTCGATTTTCCACCCACGTCTGACCAGCATCACCGGGTAGGTACCTAGCGATGGCACCACACCGGTCTAAAATCGAAATACGATGCGCTGCTGCCTTGCTTACGCTTTTTCCATCCATCTACCTCACCGTCCTCCTGGGCGTTTTCCACCGCCGATACCAGCCTGAAAGAGCATCACATATCGTCACAGTGAAAGCGGAGGAAAAAATCACGTTCATTTTCCTTTTCCTCACCGGCGACGGACGGCATCGTATTCGTCCGATGTCGTGGCCGTGCTTCCAGCCGCTGGCTGTCGCCTAGGTGTCCTCACCCAAACCAGCGCAGGGCGGCGGCCCCACCAATTCCCCCGATCCAGCGCGAATCGCTCTATCCGAAAAACCCTTTCTCATCCGCGAAAAGTTCGAAACCTGGCAGGAGGTATTGGTCGAAAAAAAATACAAAAGAAAAAAGGTGCACTAGCCATCATCTTTTTTTTCGCCGGCCGCGTTTACGCTGCTCTGTAGATGCAGCGTTTTTTCGGGACTCCTCTCGATGCTCCTTTCCGTTGTTGATGGCTATGTAGGCTTCTGCTGCTTCGGCTTTCGCATCTCAGCGCACGATATTTAATATAATATAGAGCCGCTATATGCGAGAGTCTTTTTTTGCGTTCCAAGCCAGCGTGGTTTTTTTTTGTTTTGTTTTTGCTCCGGTGAAGGACTTCCTCCGGTTCGACGGAGTGTTTCCATTTTTCCAGAATTGATGACTAACGATAGATGGATATTTTTTGTAGTTCGATTATGCTCTGCTCTGCTCCAGCCTAGCTGTACGAAGGACCGAGGAAGCCGCGTGGCCTTTGGAGTTGGATTTTTCGCTCTGGACCTCGAGTCGCGTCCAGATAAAGACAGTTGACAAGAGGGCGACGTTTGACTGGCAGAAGTGAAGATTCTGCAGTTTCGAGCTGGGTTAGAGGAAGTTTTTTTTAGCTTCCGAACTTTTGGTCGCCGCACGCAGGATGCATCTTTATTAGTGACATTCTTACATAAAACGAAAGAGCTTGATGGGATGCACCAGAATACCGTTGGTTTTTCCAACTATTGCGTGTTGAAATTATTATAATATGGAAATGCATAAATTGATTGAATTTTACAGAACTCAATAGTATTGTACTTTAGACAAATATATAACATGGAAAAATTTATGCAATTTCCATATTTCGTAATTTTTAGTGTGAATTCTCGTTGAAACGGGGCCACTACTGGCACGAGGTCTTCAAATATTGAAACTTTTGCGCTTAATTGGTTAAAAATGGTTAAAAAATAAGAATTACATTTTTGCTACCTCGAAATAGTGGACCCTTCGTTCACCAAGGGGCCTAACAGTATAAAAAAAAGTTGAATTTTGAGCAAACCTTGAGATCTATATCATGTGATATTTCATAAATTTGCCATGAAACAACTAACAAATGCCTCGGTTCTGTAAAGAAGAATAACAGGGTTTTCAAATGGAATAAAAATATTGTTGGCAGCCATCTTGGATTTGGTCGCCATATTGGGTTTTATAAAAAAATCGCCATTTTTACCATGAGCCCCAACCGATTTTTGTTTTAGGACCACCATTGGAAAGCTGAGAAAAAATACTACTAGAAAAATTCATAAAATTAGGTGTACAATGGCATTTACTGAACGAAACAACCAGTTATTTGTAGCAAGGTTTTCAATTTTCATATAATTATTGTGATATTTCCAAAACTTGCTACGAAACAAACTACAAACGACACGGTTTTGAAAGACGAGAGATAGGCTTTATAAACGAAGTGAAAAAAAAAATTGACGGCCATCTTGTATTTGGCCGCCATATTGGATTTTATCAAAAAATTGCCGTTTTCGCCATGATCCCCTCAACCGATTTTAATTTCAAGACCACCATCGGAAAGCTGAAAAAAATTCTATAAAGAACATTCATCAAATTACATGTGTAGTGGCAGTAAATAAACGAAACAATTAATTATCTGTATTAAGGTTTACAACTCTCATATAATAGAATATCTTGTTACTCTGTGTAAAACCATATCGAAGCTTTTTATTTTTGTAAATTCGAAACACTATGCAGTTTCAAATGTTTTTAGACAATGCAGCAATGTGGTCAATACAACCATTTGATCTCAGCAGCGTTGCCAGATGCGTAGCTTATCACCGAAGAAAGAGTTTTCGATTTAAAATTAATTTGATTGCGAAGCTTAGTCACATTTTGAATCAAATTTCAGTTGTGTCTTAGTAGAATACGAAATCTATTAAATTGAATGAAAGACGAAAACTTTTTTCAAATTAAATTCTACTATTTATATTTATCGAAAACAGACACTGATGAAGCCTGTAAGTCGTAGGCGAAATACGTATCTGTCGTAAATAAATATAAATAGTAGAATTTTATTTGGAAATGATGATTCGTTCTTTTTATCATCTGGCTTTCAGGAATCTTTACCAGTAAACGAAAAAATTGACAGCCCTGCATGAAGGCGAATATAAAACGTATTCAGCGCATTACAGTTTTACCTCTGGTAGTATTCTTTTTTCTGTCAGCCCATGGACATGAGTACTGAACTGCTGACAGTGTTTGTCCTTCACAGTTTTTTACCCTATTCATAATTTATTCATGAATTGCAGTACTGAATGATTGCTCCACTAACCTGTCAGTAAATTTTTTTACTCTTGACTGATATTTTAGATCTCAAAGTTTAGGTTTTTAAACTGCCTACTTTTTAAAATCAATTAGATCCTGGTTGTAGGAAATTTGTTAAAACCTCGGAGCACTGTTTACGTTTATTGTAATTTCGTTTGCCGTTGTCGGCAGTTCAAAATGAATGATTGATTCACATTTGATTCACTATTGTCGAGAATGAATGAATGTAGAGAACTACACGAACACAAATGAAAGTCGATTCGAAAACGGCTACTTCAGGTTGGAAATGCTGAGTTCATTTAATCTGTTATAGAAACAGCAAAGCATGCGCAGTATATTGCATACATTCAGGCGTAAGCACTGATCTTTATATCAAACTCTTTTCAGCTCCTCATTTGTAGGCTGTTTTGGTTTGGTTTTGGTAGTTTTTGTCACTGCTTTGGTGTTTTTTCGGCGTCTTTCCGTCGTATCTTTGTCATCTTTCCGCTTTTAACTTTCATCGGCTTTTCGCCTAATTAGTATCACTTTTTCGTCATATTTTCACTGTCTTTTCGCCGCCTTTGCGCCGTCTATTTGCAGTTTTTTGGTCGGTCTTATGTCGTTTTTCCGTTTTCTCTTTGTGATTTTTTCGACGCGTTTTCGCCTTTTTTGTCATCTCTCTGTCGGTGTTTGGTCGTCTTTTCATCTGTTTGCCATAATCAAATTCACCATTTGTTAACCACTGTTTTTGCATTATTTGTCGCTTTTTTCAACGGTTTTTGTCATTTTGTCGATTTTTTTTTCGTTTCATCTCTTGTCAAACAACAATTTTTTGTTTTACTGTTGTCAAGACAACCGAAACTGCTACAAAAGACGATATTTAAGACTGCCGCAGTGGCCCTTGTGGCATACAAAAAATGACAACCAAAACGTAATTTTTTACTGTCGTCTCATCGTTCTTTCGTCGTCTATCCTATATTCGTCGACTTTTTTTACATATTTTGTTGCCTTTCTGTCGCTTTTTAAATAATTTTTTGTCGCGTTTGTTTTTTTGGCTTTTCGACGATTTCTTGCTTTTTCACATTGCCGTCTTTTTTGTCGCTGTTTTGGCGTCTGTTTGTTGACTTCATTGTAGTTTCACGTTATTTCCGTCGTCTGTTCGTCATTTTTGATACTTTTAAACGTCTTGCCATCATTTTCAATACTTTTAAACGTCTGTTCGTCGCGTTTTCCTGTTTTCTCTATCGTTTTTATCGCTGTTTTGACATCTTTTCTTAGCATATTGTTGTTTTTTCGTCGCCTTCATATTCGTCGTCTTATTGTCATCTCTTTGTCGTGTTTACTGTGTTTCTGTTTTACTATTACTGTTGTTTTCTGGTGTCTTTTTTCGTGTTTCACATCGTTTCTTTGTCTCTTTTCAGCGATTCGCTGTCTTCTTCTATCATCTTTTACGGTGTTTTTGGTTGGTAGCCTTTTTGGCACTTTTTCGGCGGTATTTTTGTCGTCTTTTGTCTTTTATTTTCCTCAACTTTTCGCATACTTGTCATCACTTTTTCGTCATGTTTGCACTGTCATTTCGCCACCTCTTCGCCACCTTTTTGTCGTCTTTTTGTCATCTATTTGTAGTCTTTTAGTCGTACTTATGTCGTTTTTTGTCATCTCTCTGTCATATTTTAAACGTGTTTTCACCTGTTTCCCTTTTTGTCGCATTTTTGTCGTTAGTTCACCAGTTGTTGACCATCATTTTTGTTTTTATAGCACTTTTTTAACGGTATTTATCGTCTTGTTGGCGTTGCTTTGGTCGATTTGTTTTTGTTATCTTTTGTCAAATAAAGTTTTGTTGTTTTGTCTTGTCTTGTGTTTGTTGTCTTTTCGTCGCCTCTTTGGCACCTGTTTGTTGTAAAGACAACCAAAACTGCCACATCAGACTGTCGTAGTGCTCTTTTAACCCAAGACCCTTCTGGCATATGGAAAAAGTCAACCAAAATGCTATTCTTTACTGTCGCTTCGTCGTTATTTCGTCGTCTTATCGTCTTTCTAACACTTTTCAAATTATTTTGTGTCGTGTTTGTTTTTGGTGGTTTTTTGACGGCCTTTTGCCATTTTTTCGTCGTTTTTGTCGCTGGTTTGGCGTCTCTTCATCGTCTACATTGTATTTGCATGCTATTTCCGTCCTCTGTTCGTCATTTGTGACGCTTTTAAACGTCTTTTTGTCGTACTCATTTTTGTCTTTTTTCCTGTCATTTTGTCAACTTATTGTTGTCTTTTCACCGCCTTCGTATTCGTTGTCTTCTTGTGTCTCCGTCGTGTTCCCCGGTTTATCCGTCTTTTTGTTGTTGTTGTTTTAGAGTATGTTCATCGTGTTTCGCCACCTTTGCATGGTTTCTTTAGCTCTTTTCAGTGATTTGTTATGGTATTTTATCATATTTTATGACGTTTTCGGTTGAATACTTTTTTGGTACTTTTCAGCGATTTTTCGTCGTATTTTTGTCGTCTTCCGTCTTTTTCCGATGGGTTATTCACCTATTTGTTTACACTTCATTACCTTTTCGTCATAGTACCGCTGCATTTTTGCGAACTTTCGTCGTCTTTTTGTTGTCTTTCGTTTTTTTGCCATCTCTTTGTGGTCTTTTCTTCGTTTTCATCGTCTTATTGTCATTTCTTTGTCGTATTTTTGTCATCAGTTCGTCTTTTTTGCGTCTGTTTTTCGATGGTAGTTTTTGGTCGTCTTTTTTATTGCTATTTTGATGTCTTTTGGTCGTCAATTTGTCTCTTTTTTCGTATATTGCCGTCGGTTCGTCGCTTTTTTGCAATTTTTCGTTTTTTGGTCGTCTTCGGTTGTCAGTTGTCTTTTTAATGCCTCCTTGTTGTTCTACCGTCCTAAATTCGACATCTTTTGGTTGCCTTTTCAGCATGTTTTGTCGCCTTTTCGACGGCAATTGTATGTTTTTATTGTTGCTGTATTTTCTCATTCAAAAATGTCCAAGAACCGCTAGCTACGGCACTTCATTGGATAATTTCAAGGATTTAGGAGGAGGAGAACCCAGCTAGCACCAACTCGTATATCAATGTACGAAAACTATCGTAAATATCTCCTGACAAACTCGAAACCGTAACTAAAGCTGGATAAAGTGGGCTCAAGTTGATTTTGTGTCGTATATAATGATAATGACTGACATACATGCGATTTTCAGCACAAAATCGTAGAGTAGTACGGAGCGACTCGCGCTTAATCGGATATTATCGTATATAAATACTTATATAGTCGTAACGCTCAAAATTATTCGTAATCACGTATATCGCCTCCAAAATAGTACGGATTTGCCAATTTTGCGCATGAAATACTATTTATTTAGCATGCTGATTTTTACCTTTTTTATACATATGAAAATGCTAGCTGAGAAACTACCGAGGAGTGGATGGAAGGTGTAGTCTGTTTCATATACCAAAAGGGTGACCGGCCAGATTGCTGTAATTACCACGGCATTACGTTTGTCAACGCCGCCTACAAGGTGTTCTCCCAGATTTTGTTGCGTCGTCCATCCCCAATAGCAAGAGAATTCGTAGAGCACTAGCAGCAGGCGGGTTTTATGAGGTCCCGTGCTACTACGGATCAGATTTTTACTCTCCGACAAATCCTCCAGAAATGTCAAGAGTACAACGTGCCCACGCATCATGTTTTCGTGGATTTCAGGGCAACATACGATACAGTTGAACGCGAACAGCTATTTCCGCTCAAACTGACGTGGCTGGTCAAAGCTAGCCTGGAGTGAGTGATGTTCTACGTGCGCGGGACACTCTCGAGTCCTTTCGAACCGCGCAGAGACTAGCAGTAGACTATTTTTGGTGGAGTACAAATGGATAAGTCCGTAGATCTGGCATTATTGGATGTCAGCAGTATTTCTGCAAGAAGTGTAATTCCACTTGTTCAATTTTTTTTTCGATAGTGTTATTCCTCGTTCCTGAGTTATGGTAGAAAACCAGCGACTAACGACAGTGCAGGACCTGTTGTTATTGTTTGTTATTTAACTTTTTTCTGAAGTTTTCAAACTTCGCAGACAAATTTTTGAGAACATTTTTTTCGGAATAATATTCTTGTGGATTGCTGGGAAAATTTTCTTGTATTTTAGATAAAAAAACTTTTGCGCTACCATGCTTGGTTCAAGAGTTATGAATTTTTAAAACAATCAATCCTCTTGAAAAACATAAAATTTTAGTTTTTTTTTCTTATATAGCAGATCCCGAATTTGCCAAAATTTGTTTTCGTTCATAAGTTCATTAATCAGCCACATGTCGAAAATTTGGTGGAATTCTGGAACCCTTCAGCCCAGAGCTTCAGATGTATCAAACGAATTTATCCTTGAGAATCATTGAAAAAAAAGCGTAAATGCATCGACAGACTCGTAGATATTTTAGAGTGCGAACTAAACGAATCGTTCAAGGTCCCCACACCACTCGCAATGCTATGACCAGGCCTGGAACGCAATTCGCAACCATCCTCTGGAAAGACACGCAGGAAAGGAAACCACGCGAAACCCCCCCACCACTGGACCGAAGCGTTCTGTTTTTCGAAAATGGCGCGCTTCGTGTATGTGTGATTTGCGTGCACCAGCACGCACTTTACTATTTTAGTATAACCCGTCCAGATAGCTAGAATATGCATGAAAAGCCTTGGTCTTGCCCAGTCCAGAAAAGAGCTGCGGTGCACCGAAAGGCTGCACGTGGGTGAACAACGGTAAGAGAAAAACACAAGGCGCCAGCAGGCACAGGACTTATCCGATATCAGGCTGCGAAAGCTGGCTGCCCGATGGAGCGAGAGTGGTCAGAAAAAGTCCACCCACTCGAGCATCGTTTTGTCTTTGGACCGGGCATGTTGAGCCGAAAGGAAGGGATTTGCAAGCCAACTTGCAGGCTATGTGTGTGCATACAGATGGGTTGTGCAACAGCAGCTTTCTCATCCTTTGAAACCTGTGAATCCGCGTTGTTGCTTGGGTGTTGCATCCTCGTCGTCCTCGAATGCATATAGCAACAGCGAAATACGGCAACACACGGTAGCTTGAAGAGGCCTCTGCGTGTGCATATTTTTCATGCATTTGAAAGTTGCTTTGCTCAGAGCGTTGCTGGGTGGGATATGCCAGAAGTACCTGGAACCGTCGCGAGTGGGTGGCAGGCCAACCGATGTTCTTCTTCGCGAGAATCTCGATGCTGGTCCGCAGTGGGTTGAGGTTAGTTACAATGACGCATCTCACAAAAAATGACCTTTTCCGAATAATGTTTTCTGTAACAGAAAGACAAAACGAACAGCCAATATGATTTATTTCATTTATCCACACAAAAAGGTTCGAATTTGAGCCCACTGTCGCGTCGCATACCATTTCTAACCGCACCGAAATCTGCATGCCACCGACAGGAACCTTTTGCTAGGCCGTTTGTCGTTCAGTGCTTGCTCGTTGTTCCCAGCCTCGCTCGGTCCAGGTGTGGGTGGTGCGCACACGCACCCACCGACCGACCATGGGCTGACCGGCCGAGATCTGACAGTCGGAAGAAAAACCTCAACTCCATCGGTCGGTTTCCTACGTCGTCGTTGCCTGCTAATGTATTCAAAAATGTATGTAAATAGAATTTTCCCTTTGGTGCTTTTTGGTCAGAGCGCTGTGTTCCTTTCGAAAATGCACGGCCTGGTACATACCTACCTACCGGTCCGGTACGTTCACAGACACAGCTGAAAAGCTGACCGTTCCCGCGCGGATTCCCGAAACGAAGGCCCAAAATGAAATATCATGATTATTATGAATGTTTTAGAAATAGTTCGACCGACTTCCTTGATCCGCCTTTCCGACCGGGGTTGCGAATGAAAACCGTGTATGCATTCAGCATCGTGCCGCTTTTCCCGGGGACTTTTCTTCTACTCTGCACTCTACCAGGCGAATTGAGCTTCGATTTGGATTGATGGGCGGAGTGGGCTTTTTCCGGGCTGCAAGGCTTTTAGCTGCAATCATCTGAATATCGACTAACGTTCGTCATGCAGAACGTCGAAGGAAACGACTGGCAATGACTGACCGTGCTGGATAGGATGCTGCTGGCTGAAGACAGGACGGTACGGACGTAGGCTTCCACGGTTGCACTGGGGAAATAGAGTAAAGAAAGAATCAACGATTGATCCGATTTCGCAACGAAATGTACGAAATGTGAGGTTCTACTCTGGAAGAGAAAGGATCTCTCGTATACCTGCCCGTTTGCCTGTCTGTCATCCTACATGCATGCACATATAGTATATGCATTTGCATGTGCGTAACGTGCAACGGGGATTTCTTTGGTAACGTGAGTGCGAGCAGGCTCAATTTTAAGGATCTTTCCCGGAAAACCCGACGCCGTCCAACGAAGGAAACTCGTTCGCTTGCAAGGGTCCTTTTTAATTAATTTAGAAAGAATCCGAGTGAGTCAGGCTGTTCTGGCTGGTGCTGCATCCTGGCATGGAACATCGGTAAAGTAAATTGAAACCTTCACCCGAAACGACGGAGAAGCACTTCGATTGTGCCAAATTCACTGCGTTTCTACGGACTCGCCATTGGCAAATGTTGTACATATTTGATCATTAATCTTAATGCAGTGCCGAATTAGATGCGGGAATGCTTTGGTTGAATTTGCGTGCTTCCCGGACAAAGAATCCGATCTGCAGATGATGAATTTTCGAAAAGGGGCTTTGCGAAAAACCATGGGCTGTAGCATGGGCTCGCTTGCAGTGAAAAGGGATGGATGGCTTCCATTAACTTGCCGTGAGCAACGGCTGCACTTTCGACAATGATAAATCCGGACCGTGCTTTACGAAACTGGAGCAACGGGCAATGGTTTATCCTACGATGCGTGGTTCTAGAGTTGTTAATTTTTGAAACAAGCAACGTCCGTGGAAAACGAAAAAAATCCGTTAAAGTTATTTAGGAAAATTGGTGGCTTCGATTTCCTTTCAATTATTTTTCTATTCATAAGTGTATAAACTATGCCCGTGTACTAAATATAATAGAATACTGGGACATTTCGGCCAAAACCTTGACGATGGTAAATAAAATTCTTCGAAGAGCTTTGTGGTTGCATTTTATGCACCAGACATTCGATTACAATCCAGTGTTCAGGAATAAGTCTGGCTCACGTTATGTCCGAAAGCAATTATTATTTAACTTCCATGCACCTCAGATTTTTCTTCACAGGATGTTAGTATTGGTCAAAACAATTGATTTAGAGAAGGTCTTAAAATATTCTATCTAGGGTTTTTTGCAAAATTCAATTTTCAAGGTTTTATAGGGGTCGTTTCCTCTCAAATGATCATATCCGTTGTAATCGACCGCCTCCGATTTCAACAAAATTTGGTATAATTGCTCATTCCGACCCCACATTCAATTTCTCAAAGTTTTGTACAGATTGATCAATCTCCCTTGCAGTGACGGTTCTCTATTTTTCTTAGATTTTCGAAAAAACTCATTTTTCATTGCATGTCACTGCAAGGGGGATTGATCAATCCCTACAAAACTTTGGGAAATTGAATGTGGGGTCGGAATGAGCAATTATACCAAATTTTGTTGAAATCGGAGGTGGTCGATTACAACGGATATGATCACTTGAGAGGGAATGACCTTGAAAATTGAATTTTGTAAAAAACCCAAGATAGAATATCTTAAGACCTTCTCTAAATTAGTTGTTTTGACCAATACTAACATCCTGTGAAGAAAAATCTGCGGTGCATGAAAGTAAAATAATAATTGCCTTCGGACCTAGCGTGTGGCATTAAACACCTGTTCAATTTTTTCATAAATTCATAATTAGGTTGTCACAATTTGAGTCTAATGTGACCGTCTAATGAATCAATAGCCAAACCCGATTAAATGAAAATAACCAATTTATAACAGGATGAGTTCTAAATAACAAGTTTTTTATAACAAAAGTTTCTTTGCGTTTTGCTATAAACTTGGTCTCGTTAGACTCGTTAGTAGTTAAAATAATGAAAATTGTAACAAAATTCGCGCTAGACATATCACAATTATATCAAATTATGATAGTTATTTGACTGTTGTTACTACTTATCCTATAAATGCTTGGAAATAATACCGGTCCAGTCAAAGTTGGAATCTTATCTGAAAGTCATTATTGCTGGCTACGCCCATTTTTACCGTAACTTGGGAAAATGGAAACGAAGTGATGATACTTCCTTACTTACTTTACCAACCGAGAGCCGGGGAGGCTCATGCCGTATCAAGAATTCCTCTCCAATGTACTCAGTCCTGGGCTACTCGTCGCCAATTCGTTGCGCGTCTTGACACACGCAAGTCGGTTTCAACCTGCTCAAGCCATGTAGCACGTTGAGCCCCTCTATTCCTGGTGCCGGTTGGAGTTCGCAATCGAGTGATGCGACTTAATCTTAGCATTTACTTTAAAACTACGAGTATATAGGTTACCAGAGGGTATTTTCGGCCCATTAAGCGGTAGCTTGAACAATATTCAGGAAATACCTTGAAAATATATTTATTCGAGACAGGATTTTTATACCATATGGTAGAATAACATTTACTAAATATCTGAGTGCATTTCAGTCTTAATAAAACGCTAACAATTTTGAGTTATAATCGCCAGAAATGATGAAGTTGCTGCGACTTTTTTTGGCCCATTTTTCATAATGATGTCTGTGTTGTTTCCTGCAGCCCGAAGGTAGGGGAGTGTCGTCGTGGTTGGGCCACGTTTTGGAATTCGCCCATAACTTTCGTTTCAAAAGGAATTTTGGAAATCTAAATACATCTATGTAAAGGTCTAAGAATAAGGTATATTTCCGGAAAGTTTTGAACTGATTGCTTCAAAAATAAAAAAGTTATAGGCATTTACGTGAAGACAAAAAATGTTGTCACAGTCGGGCCATGTTGTACAGGTTGGGCCACCGCAGAAAATGTAAGACATACGTATTGAAAATCTATATAGAGACATGAAAAGAATGAATTCCGTGAATAGCGGCTCATATAGGTACAAATACCCTATTTTTAACTGCATTTTTGAAAAATTTTGGCGATCTTGTAAAATCAATATTGCTACAGTCGCCTATTACGAAGTGTACAACTATAATGAAAAAAAAAACAAAAATCTAGGATTTTATCGGATTAATTTTGCTTTATTTCATCACATTTTACGTGACTGACATTCTCTAGCGATTATTGCGCTTAAAATTATGGTGGCCCGACTCTAGTGGCCCGACCTTTACAAATAGCGCTTTTCTAGTATTTCACCTTAGCCTTCCCAAACACCTTATTTTTTATAGTTTTCGTTTGCAGCACAACACACTTCATACATTTTCAAAATTTATCTCGATAATTGCATTTCATGAATCATTTCTTGAAGAAAAGTTCTTTGCGCCTGGAAAACTTTTTTTGTAAGATTTAGTCACTGAATTCAGTACGGGTGTTTTGAATACACGATTGAAACTCACAATATTGTGAAAAGTTTGCCGTCACAGTAAGAAGTTTTACGATGGTTGCATCATAGATATCATAAGTTACTAAAACTGTAAAATCGTGATGGCCCGACCATAACAGTGGCCCGACGATAACGACAATACTCTACCTATATCGTAAAAACCATAACAGTTATAAAGCAATGCCTTGAATAACTCATTGATTGGTACTGCGCAGGCGCCCTCCGTAATTTCTTAGTTGCGCAATTAGCAATGAAGCTGATTTTTGGCATATTGTTGGGGCTTATCAAAGACTTCGAAATCGTCCAACAATAACCAGCTATATCTATTTAAAGAAACCGGGGAAATTACGATGAGCAAGCGGCACTACCCAAGGGCCTATTCGGTGGATTGCTGTACTTCAACAGTAAACTAAAAGAGAGTCTGATGGTAACGTGTCGGGGTTGCTTACATACCGACTCATTGAAGATAGCTAGTTGGGTAGCTTGCTCCTTGCTTGCTTGCTTCTGGCGCTAGTCTACATTAAACCGTTCATATGCACTAGCACCAGAAGCAAGTGGTTGTCACTCAAAAACTAGCTATTTCAACATGATAAAAGAGTTCCAGGTGTATCTGCCTCGCATATCTGTAATAGTGTAAATGCAGTACCTCATTTTTTAGGCTGTAATTAGAAATAAAATAATCCAAATTACTAGTGAATGAAAATTGATTTATATTTTCATATCAGAGGGTAATTTTTGTGTTCCTCCTTGAAGAAAAGAAGTAGAATTGTTCTGTGATACTAGTTTCTAGAAAAAGTACACGTGAACATAACTGTGTGTTATAAACCATCACTGAGAGTGGAAACACGTAAGCGATTTCTTCAATTTTTTCGGCCAAGTTAGGGTAAGGGAGAGTACCTGAACAGCCTGAACAATATTCAGGAATTACGATGAAACTATATTCATTCGAGACAAGATTTTTATACCAGCTGATAGAGTAATATTTACTAAATATCGGCGTGTATTTTGGTCTTAATGAAACGCTACTGAATTTGAGTTATAGTCGCGAGAAATAATGAAGTCGCTGCGGCTAAAATGAGTCCATTTTTTATAGTGGTGTCTGTATTGTTTAAATCCGGCAGGCCGAAAAAGCTTGCACAGGGATTACTGCTTTTCAAAAACAGACCAAAAGAGAGACCGATGGATAACGTGTCGGTATTGCCTACATACCGGCTCATTGAAGATAACTAGTTTTGCAGTGACAACAGCTTGCTTCTAGTGCTAGTGTATCATTGAATCGTTCATATACACTAGCATCAGAAGCAAGTGGTTGTCACTCAAATACTTGCTATGTTAACACGATAGAAGAGTTTCAGGTGCAACTGCCTCTTACATTGGTAGTAATGTAAATAGAGCACCATATGCTGAAATTAAAAGCAAAATGCTGCAAAAATCAAAATTGATTTATATTTCCATATCAGAGGGGAATTTTTGTGTACTTCCGTGATGAAAAGAAGTGGAATTGCTTTGTGATACCATATTCACAGTTGTTTAGTTTCTAGAAAAAGTAAACGTAATCATAACTGTGTGTTTTCCAAACTTTCATTCAGAGCGGATACGCGTAAGCGATTGCTTCTGTTTTTTCAGCCTAATTACGTGCTGGTGGAAAACAGTGGTTTTGTTGTTTATTGAATAAAATTTAGCAAATTACTTACATTTTTATGAAAATAAGTATAACACATTAAAGCCGATGAGTGCTACATTCGTTTCAGTATTATTATATAGTGGCAATTTTTTTTATTTGGGAAAACGCAGCAAAAGAAAAGAAAGGAATGTAGGCTAAAAATACCCTCCGGTACCCTATATAAAAATAAATTTCAATCTGTCTGTCTGTACGTGCCCTGTAGATTTGGAAACGCTAAAATCACGAACGAGTCCATTGTTTTAAAGTATTAAAAATGTATTTCTTGTTTTTAAATAGTTTCCAACCAATCAAGTACAAAAGTTTCAATATCTATCCCGTTTAATCGAGGATTACCTAATTTGTTTTTAATTCAGTAGGACAGCGGTTCCTAACCTTTTTTGTACATTTTATAGCAAACATTTTGAGGCGATTTCCAACAACAAAACCATATCAAAACCAAATTAAGTTTAGTGCATGGCATCACATAGTGATGTCAATTAATAATAGAAAGATATGACAATCGAATATTCAACCATATCCATTACAGACACAAACTATGCTATACTTAACCAAAAATATGGTTCAAATTTAATTCAAACGGGTTGAAAAGCTCGTTGGTAGCTATCATCGACTTGTTTTTTAATTTTTAGAAAAAAATATCTCACTCTTTTCGAGGTATATCCGATCTCCTTTTATCTATGCTTCCGAAGCTATGTTTCGGAACATGAGCCCGCCCAGTTTGCTCCGGGGTACGATGCTGGACTAACAAGCCAGTCATCGTATGTTCGAATCTCGACTGGGCGGTGCCGCTAGAGTTAATAGGATATTTGCACTAGCCCCGTAATTTTCCAGTACTCTAATAACCGGCTGCGAAGTCTGTCGATAAAGAAGGGTCAAGTTCTGAAGGACGTTTATACCCATGGCATTGCTTTTGACATGGGAGACGATGATTTCAAAGCAGCATTCGATACAGTCGATCGAGACCAACTATGGCAGACAATGCACGAGCATAGTTTTCCAGATAAACTGACACGACTGATCAGAGAAATATTAGATCGAGTGATGTGTTTCTTGCGCATTTCGGGGACACTGTTCAAAATCGCTCTTGAGGAAGTGATCCGACTAGCGGGCATCGAAACGAGAGGTACGGTTTCCACCAACGATAGTCAACCTTGGTATCATAGCCAGGAACTTTACGACGGCGGAGGAAATCTACGACAGGCTGAAAGCGGAGTCTAGGAAAATTAGGTTAAAAATAAATGCGGCGAAGACCAAATACATATTTTAAGCTAAGAGGTTCAAAGGAAACGAAAGCGCCCTTCGCAAAACGCTACGATCATGTAGTCTACGCCGCCGTATGAACCTGACAATGTACAAAAGCCTCATCAGACTGGCAGTTTCTTATGGACTTGAAACTATGACGATGCTCACGGAGGAACTAGCTGCCTAGGAGGGTAGCTTACCATATCGGGAGAAGTTTTCTTTTTCACGGATAACACGAATTATAATTAATTTTTTCCCATATATTTAAAGACACACCAACTATATACAATTATGTACAATTTTACATAAAGCTACGTGCACGTTTTGGCATCTACATGTCTACTGACACTATGGCATCTACATGCCGACTGATGCGAGTCGACGCTTAGTAGTGGTTGGAGTATTCCAACAGAGAACATACGTGTCCTTGCCGTGTTTGAGTGGAAGATGCTGCGGACGATATTTGGCGGAATGCATCTGAAAGCGAAGAGTGGCGGTAGTATATGAATTGCGAGCTACAATCTTGTACAGATTTCCATCGCACATCTAGTAGGCTACGCTGGACCGGACACGTCGTAAGGATGCCGGACGACAGTGCGACGAAAACATTTCTCTTCAACAACTCCACGGGCACCAGGAATGGGGCAGGGGGGGCTCAATGTGCAAGATGGCTCGACTAGATCGAAAGTGATTTGCGACTTCTAAGACGACTGAGAAATTTGCGACGAGTGGCCCAAGATCGAGTTGAATGGAGACGACTGCTTGAGATAGCATGAACTACCCCAGCTCTATGCTGCTGACGACGATATGGGCGATGGAGTTCCGAATTGAAGATTTATGTGGGAAGCCACACCAAACCCGAACGATGGAGCAGCTGTTTATGAAGATCTACAGTTTATTTCTCGTAGGCGTATAATAGAACAGATCTTTTAATTGAAATTTCGTGTTTTGTATACAAAAAGGATCTGATTTGAGTGTCAAACGCCCCAAAGGAGGAATTGTCAGTGTCGTTTAAGCGACGTTGCTCGCTTTGCATATCAGAACGCAGGTGGGAGAGCAACAGATTTTGTAAATTTCGTAAAGTCAGGGACATATCATTGCTCCGTTGTGAAACGGTTCAAGGTAATCCTCGATTTGGCTCCAATCAGGTGTATTCTTGGGAACTTTGGGGGTGATACAGAGTAACATGCCGAGCAGGAGCGAAGAGCAAAATAATATAAAAACGATGTCAAACTGTGTTATAATGCTATATTTTGTTATTGAATAGATATGGAGATAATTTGTTTTGTCGACTGTAGAATTTAATATTATCGTTTTAATTGGCTGTCAGTCTATTGACAGTAGAACAGATTTTGTAATCTTTCCAACGTTTCAACCGTGTACTTCAGTCTTCTTCAGCGATTGAATACTGTCTGCTCTTTGTCAAGTATCTGTGTCTGGTACGTACGTCCACGTAACCTGAGTAGGAGCGAAGAGCAAATTATGGTTATGGAAATCGAATAACTCATATCAAAATTTGATTTTGTCTTGGCTGACATAGTTGGTAAAATAACAAAAAATAATATCAAAATTTTTCTCCTTTAAGGCCAAAAGAATAGCTACTTGTGTTATTTGAATAACAAAGCAATAACATGACTGTATTCAGAGTTTGGAATAACATATTTTAGTATCATTGAGGTATTGAATAACAAATGTAGTAGCATATGATATATTAAAAAATTATTTTATAAAATATTTATAATTTAAAGTCTCTTTAATCATTAAAAAAAATTTATGAAATATATCGAATGTCATTAGAAGGTCACAATAAGATATGATAACAAAAGCAGTTATTAAACTCATCTTACAAACAATGTTTTAAATATCTACTTAATAACAAAATGTGTTATCAATGTATCTCCATATCTATTCAATAACAAAATATAGTATTATACTTTAGTTTGATATAGTTTTGATATTATTTTGCTCTTCGCTCCTGCTCGGGAAGAGCGTCAGTGTACAAACAAGAAAAACAGGTGCATTGATCCAGTTAATTAGACAAAATAACAGATGTGCGACAAAAAAAATTTCAACGACAAGTAATTTCTACGAGACACAGATACTTGACAAAGAGCAGACAGTATTCAATCCCTGAAGAAGACTGAAATACACAGTTGAAACGTTGGAAAGATTACAAAATCTGTTCTACTATCAATAGACTGACAGCCAATTAAAACGAGGATATGGAGATACATTGATAAAACATTTTGTTATTGAGTAGATATTAAAAACAGGTTGTAAGATGAGTTTAATAACTGATTTTGTTATCATAACGTATTTTGACCTTAAAATACCGTGACCGCTCCTAATTCTGCGCAGCTCCTAATTCTGCGCATTTTTCTTTATATAAGTATTTTTTAACATTGTGCATAACTATGATCATTGCGTCATTTTTTTATAAATGTCTGTTGAATATTACGTCATTATTCACAAACGGGCCATAATATTTGAGAGCGAAATAATTTAACGTCAAACTGATAGTATTTTATATGGCAGAAAACATCGTCGTTAGCACCAACGCTACGATTGTCCTTCTAGAAAATTAACAAATTTATGATCGAAAATCTTTGCAATCATCAAATTACCCAGCATAATTAGAAAGAATAATTAATTTTAGTCACGTTTTAGACAAAAAGAGTGATTGCATGCATTGCTTTCCTTAGAAAAATGCGATGCAATCATGCGCAGATTTAGGCACAGATTTTTTATTCATGTTCCAAATTCTGCGCAGTAATGTATCCTACGAAGAAATCGCGAAAGAATACGCAACCTCACCCAAATGGCTGAGGTACAGAGGCATGAAAATTCAAGTAGAATCATTAACTTGCATTTATTGGAATCCTGTGCTGTGTCGCGGGGTCCGAACCTACGAGCGCCAATTCATGAAACCATGTCTTCTATTTTTTTTTAATGTTCAACCTCATAGGGCTGTCTGAGCGTGGGGAAGTGGTTTCTATATGAAAACACAATTATTAGTATTAGTCTAAAGTGTAATGTTCAGTATGCAGAAAACCCAAAACAATTCGTCCTTCACGTTATCGAGATAAAATTTAAAATAAGGCAATCAAAATGATAACAATATTCCTTTGCCACCCGAACAGCATAAGAAGGTCGGATGATGGATCTAATTATGGTAATGGCTAATGCCGGATTTTTTGGTGTGCTTTCAGCGTATAAAGACATAAACAGCATGTCAGGAGTATTTATTTTCACTTTTTTGGGTGCGCAGAATTAGGAGCACACATGCGCAGAATTAGGAACATGGACAAGAGAGTGCACAGAATTAGGCACCGTGGATAAGTATACAAAACAAAAAATATGCTAACAAGTCGAGTTATAATTCCCAAATTTTTCCCAGATATTATAGACCGTGGCACTACACGTTGCTGCTATCCACGTTGTTAATTTAAATCTAGAATACTTAGAATAGCGGAAGCATCATAAAAATGTCTTAACTGCGCAGAATATGGTACGTTCACGGTACCTCATAATTTTTTTTAATGATTAAAGAAATTTTTGGATTATAAATATTTTATAATATGATTTTCTAATATATCATATGCTGATATATGAAATATGAATATGATATATGAAATGAATATGATGTATGATATATGAAATGAATAACATTTGTTATTCAATACCTTAATAATACTAAAATATGTTTTTCTAAACTCTGAACACGGTTATGTTATTACTTTGTTATTCAAATAACACAAGTAGCTATTCTTTTGGCTCAAAGGAGCAAAACTTTGATATTATTTTTTGTTATTTTACCAACTATGTCAGCTAAAACAGGACCAAATTTTGAAATGAGTTATTCGATTTCCATAATACATTTTGATATTATTTTGCTCTTCGCTCCTGCTCGGGATGATTCACATATTCAGACAGGTTACATTTCTTAGGTACTTTTAATGAGATGCCCTGCATATCCTCCACCGGAACTGTCGCGATTTCTCAGATGTTGCTGAAGAGCTAATGCACATTTGCGCTACTGATACTGGGTCAGCTTTCTGCATCACGGCTGATGCAGTCTATCGTGCTTTGCTGGACTTCGTTTGTTTTTGCCAACGAAGTTGGTTCGTATGATTGCTCTGGTTGGCAATGGCATTGACGGAAACTTTTTCTCCCTCTTCAGCTTGGAAGCTAACCCAGAAGGTCTTGCCCCGTATTCAAGAAATTTTAACAGGCTTGCCCAATTTGGCGTATCGTTGACGTGCTACTCTGTCTTAGCCGCTCTTGTTCGTGCCCTCTCAATGCTGGCTTTTAACTTTCTCCGTTTGATCAATCCAGATTTGAAACTTTGCCGATGAATGCAACACTGACTCCAATTTAACTCAATCCTTACTTGCACTGATTTGTAAAAATGTGACATCTCTATTGTCTCTACTAACAGCTGTTGCATTCGATGTTCAACGCAAAGAAAGTCAAATTGTTCGCCATTATTGCCAAAAGTTTCGCGAAACACCTAATACTTTTGGCAAGCCCCTATTATTATAGTTAGTGAACCTATTTTATATTATATTTTGTGAACCTAGTTAAACGTAGATGAAAATAGACGAGCACAGTGAACGAGTAAGTTACAAAATCTAAACAATCGGCAAACGTATTAGTGGCATTTTATTCATAATTGCTTTTTATTTGCCGAGGGCAACCAACATAAGATAAAGTGCAACTTTTGAGCATGCTTTTATTTAAGAAAAATGCAAACTTTACATCGATTATAAATCTGGTTTCGGGTTTAATATTAATGTCTTTTTCTTTATGAAACTACACCAGTCTTTTCCTAGGTTTCACGTAATTATTGTGTATAATAGAGGACTCATCAAAAAACATTTTGAATTTCACCAGCGAAGTAATTTCTACCTAATTTCTTACTACTCTAAAGTGGTATTAAATTGGGCGAATTAATCCACATACTCCCATTACTGCCTTTCGATTCACCCCGCCCTGATCCTACATATCAAATAAACAACGATAGTCCTTTTTCACACCTATTAGCAGATTGTTTGTTAAATATTTTGTTGGCCAGCAAAGCTGTTCACACAAATGCTACTGCCAGATCCCGGCACCGACGAACCATGTAACATACTCCCGTCCATCCGGAGGTGAATGTATTCATGAGAGGGCTAACCCCTAAAAATAATAAAAGGATTATCTTTTTCCCACTGACTTGACAGTGCTGGTTAACAGATTTTCGGTCAAACACTTTGTTACTGGTCTCGGTTATTGTGGTTTCATCCTCAAGCAGTCCACACACAACAGCATCTCTTCAGTGCACCTCTTCACGAGCTTCGGTTCGTCGTGCTATAGCAGCACCCGCAAACCGGTGAGGGCTAATTTTGTCGGAGAAGAAGAACGCCGCACGCTTCTCGATGTGAGAAGAAAAAGTTTTTCTTTCCCATCCCCGCCGGCAATGGGCATCCCTGCTCCTCCGGTACCCGCACGTGAGCCCAGCATCCAACATTAGAGACAGTGTGTATACAAGAGCTCGTCGGAGGAACAAGTTTTCCGAACCGAAAGCGGACAAATTTTAGGTAAGGATTTTCTCCCTCTTTACTGCGATGGTGATGATGATGGTACTATGTTGTATCCACAGCATGAGGTTCACGTCTCGGATTGTGTTGATTTTCCAACAGCTTGAACCGTAATCCGAAGGAATGTGTGAGAAAGGCAATTAGAGTGTGCCGTAAGTGAGTGGGCAGGAAGAATGTGAATATTGTTAGATCATTATGTTTTCCTGCTCCGGCGTTTCCTTCGCCACCAGCACCACCAGCACCATCTCCGGTTGTGTTCCTGTTCCTCGCCGGGCGGTGTGGTCGCATTCAGCATCGTGCCGGGCAGCCGGACGTAGAAGAAGTTTGTTATACTGCTTTGTACGTACAATTGACCGACGACGCCATCTGGACACATGTTTGTATCTTGTTCTAGTTTAGAATGTTGAAACGTATGCCAGTAGCACAAGAAGTGTGAAGTCTAGCAATGCTGACACTGACCGAGGTCAAGGCGGATCTAGGTGTAATTTATCGGTTCAGGATCTTTTCTAGGTTTTTTCTAGGAAATACTCTGACGGGGCACCTGTTGCTTCTAGCGAACAAACAAACATATAAGCGGTACAAGGTCTTGTGGCCGGAATTTGTGTTCTATAGTAAACGCGTAAACCATTTTAAAGTAAGTAATTTTTACTTTAAAATGGTTTACGCGTTGTTTTTTGAAATTCATAACATTAAGATATGTTAATTTTTAAAAATTCAAAATGAAAATTGTATTTATTGTAATTGTAGTTTCGATAATGTTTGTTATTAAATTTAATGTAGTGAAGCAATATTTAATTAGGTTCCCACTTGTTCAAAAAAATACAGCTGTCAATTGTTTCTAGATCAACGGTCACCTATTCTGTGAAGTACAGAAAATCGTGTGTTTTTGTTGCACCTAATTTTAATGTAACAAAACGCTCAAGCTCAAAATAGTGCATATGTTACATCATCATCATATTAGAAATAACAAACCAGTTCCGCTTTCATTGATGGAGAGAAAAAAAAGTTCCATTTGCCAGCCGGAAACTCTCAAAGTTGAACCAGCGCACCGGGTAGTACCTAGTCGTCAATAGATTTGGCAGTTGATTTGGAATCTCGTTCGAGCTGCAAAATTTGATTTTCCATTCTAGAATTGGTTTCCAACATCATCCTCATCTAGATACGGTCCCAACCCCGGCGGTACACGGTGGTACCCGACCATATGCCAGCCGAGACCGTCGAGGCGAACCAATGCAGTGCAGCGCCAGGCTACTGCTACTGCTGCTGCAATCTGGTCCCTGGGAATACAAGTACCTACCAAGCTTTGTAGATCTGGTAGCAAGCAGGCAATCGTTCGCTCGAATCAGCCAAATTCAATCAATCAATTTTGCAAAAACTCACAAATTGACATAGTTGAATCGTTGATCATTTTACATAAAATACAACGTAATATTGCTAAAACTGGGGGAAACGGATGTTTTACTAATAGTTTGTTTTGATGCCTTTCCTCGCCTTCATCGTCGTCGTTGTCGTCATCAGCAGCGTCATCCCAATACGGTAGGCCCAGCTTCGGTTGAACCATACTCCAGCGTCGGCCTCTAGCTCTAGTGTAAAACTTCCTGAATGACCTGGGATGGGGCGACGGTTGAATCCGTACTGGAGGTCGAACGCTAATGGAGAAGAGAAATAAATTTGTGATTTGATTTTGGCCTGGTGACTACGTAGAATGAGTGTGCCGTGCAGGATTTTGGGTATGATTGAAAAGATAGGAAAAGTGCCTTTTTCCCATGCAGCCTCCAGGCACCGAGGAGGGCGAGGACTGATTTGACCAGAGTCATATCGAGGATGGTTTACCCCGATTCGAATGCAACTCGTTGATTGGATCTCTTCAGACGATTTGGTCGGAAGCCTCTTGGTAATTACTAACCGTCGAAGAACTTTTCAAAAGAAATTGAAACTTTTATTATCTGGGGGTTTCGTGACGCCGCATCTTGATTCTTTTATGAATAATTATGAATCATATAATCGCACGTTTTGTGCTGTAAAAATAATTATGATAAAGTTTTTACCATAAAAAATGCTTATACAAGCAGTAAAGAAAAATATGTTTAGCTTATTTTCAAAATCTTCACGTTAAAACGTTAACGATAATTTAGAACAGAAGATTTATAGAATTTCTTTGTTTGTATTAATATTAATTTAATGTGCCTGTACTACGTTAATAAACTATTGGCGTGAGCACACGACTGAAATTGAAATGGTTCATATGGTTTTAGGTGCAACGTAAACCAGCTACAAATTGGTCAAGGTATCTAGCACGATGAGTACTTTTATTCTTGCTGCGGTTGGGATCCTTGAAAAGAAAACATTCGTCGCCCTGTCGTTCGGCATCTTCGCGATCTGGTTGATCCACCGAAACTCTTCGAGTCATTAGTTTACATTCACCTTTACGACAAGGTAGTCGGACGTATTTCTCCTGTGCAACACGGATTCTTGAAGAAGAAATCGGTGGTCACAAACCTGTGTGAGTTCACCTCGATGGTTACGGACTGCATTTCGAAAGGCTTTCAAGTGGATTGCATGTATGAGTATGAGTAAAGCGTTTGATGTCTCAAACTATTGCTAAAACTATTTGCATAATTTGGATGATATTCTACCCGTTTTCGTGCAGAAAATGGACTGCGTCAGTGATAACGTCCGAGCTTATCAACATTAGAGTAAGTTTTACTTTGGGGAGAAAAAGGAAAAAACCTTGCAAAAGGCATTCAGACCAATAAGTCTGACATCAACGCTTCTCAAGTTGATAGAGAAAATCACAGATAACTATGTCTGCAATGAATTTTTGAAGAACTTTAAAAATGAAACCGCACTGCACTGCATTATGATGTTAATGGAGAAATCAAATATCAAGAGACGGCACTATGTGTTTTCCTTGATATTGAAGGTGCTTTCGATACAGCGTCCTTCGCTTCAATTTTTACGGCTCTCTTTTAATACGGAATCTTCCACAATAAGCTAGATTAAAGAAATGCTTACAAGTAGAGCAATCACAGCATCATTGTATCTCCCAATGATCGGCCACGATTTCTGCGATGAAAGGAAATCCACAAGGAATTCTCTCACGCTTGCTGTGGTCAATGGTGGTCACCGTATTCCTTCACAAGCTATCGCAGCTTGGTTACGTGACTATTGCTTGCGCGGATGACGTAATACTTATCGTCAGAGGAAAGTTTTACGTAGTGCCACTAGGAACTATAAACATCACCGTGCTATGATGTATACAAGAGGGGCTTAATATAAACCCCACAAAAACAGTCGTTATACCTTTCACTAGGTGGAGAAAACCTTCTGTTACTTCCCCTATACTGATTGGTGGCATACTGAGCTTCAGTAATGAAATCAAACTCCTCGGAATAATTCTTGATAAAAAACTGAACTTGTTGCCCACCTAGATTATGCTGTTATCTTGTTAGAATCAAATACAGAGTTGTAGCTTGTAGACTAAATAGTTAAACAGTGAGCTACGCATAATCATGGGACTCCTAACTGAACACAGTCGCGTTCTTTTTCATTTGAAGAATATCGGATGATACCGCCACCTGCCGTTTGTGTAACTCTGAACTTGAAAGTTCAGCGCATCTGCTTTGCATCTCGAGACATAACTTCTTCGGAAGTTTCCTTCTTACTCCATACCGAGTATAGAACTGAAATCCCAAAAGATCATTGATATTATTAACCGTGAGTAGCGAATTGGGGCTCAGGATTACAACTATCTAGCTCAACTTCATCAATGGGTATGAGCAGTCCGTAAACTATGTGCAGCAATCGAAGTCCGCCCCAAAAGACGATCATTAAGACTGCATCAGTGGCCTTTTAACTCAATGACGTTCTGACATACAAAGAAGGACCTCGCTGCTTAATCTGCACAGGGCCTCGCATGCCGTAACACCGGTTATGCCGCGAGGCAGTCACGTAGGACTGCTGTTGTTCGTGATTCTAATGAACAGGTACTGCGAAAACCGTGGATTAAACGTGAATACAGACAAGTAACATTCACCAGAAAAATCAGCCCCATGATCTTCGATTAGGCTTACCGGTATAGACTAGTGCCGCGTACAGAATATGTTCGCGACCTGGGTGTAACATTTAACCGCTCACTCTTCTCTCCTATCCTCCTCAATGAGCATCAATGTTGATTAATCTTGCTATTTCCGCTGGAGCATCGCTGAATATATGTCCCCAACGTGACGGAGCAAATCGTTCCAGTGCCTATACTTGCCTGTCCGATATTCTGGTTGGTGAATGACTGAATAGTGCGTAGCATAGATCGCATAGTGGTCCTTAGCCTCTTAACCAGCAACTCCTATCCTCTTCATGGTACCAACCGGAATACGGGTTATCTTAGCGGAAATCGGGTAACTAACCCCAGTAGAAACTAAGGTCGTATACCGACAGGGAAGCAAACACTCATATGCGCGGCTGTACTCTAGGCTAGGAGCGGCTCACGACAGCGTCTGATCCAGAACAAGCGACTAAATTAGGAAATGTGTTGGCTCGACACTACACCTAAAATGTCAGCCCGACCTCGAGACTTGGTAGAGTGGTCCTAGTAAGGCAACCTATCTAAACTGCTACGAATGGACAAAGGCGTCGAAAGAACTGGTAAATTTCGTGCGTGACGACAGGGTGCTGCTCGATCAGTTAGAATCCCTAAGGTTCAGCATCGAGGCACTGCAGCAGATCTGTCGCAAAATTTTACCAGAACAGTGGAGCGACCAACGAGGTTTCGTGGTGATGGGCAGAATGCAGGATCGCGTAACAAAACTGGAAGGGGATAAAATGCGATAAAAAACGTTTCTTCAACTGCACCATCATAAACGTGCATTGTTCACACGACTGTAGACCCGACAACGAGAAGTAAGCGTTCTTTGCACAGCTAGAGGCAATGTACGACAGCTGCTCGCCGCGGGACCTCAACATCGTCATCGGGGATATGAACGTCCAGATCGGCATGGAAGCAGTGTACAGACCGGTGATCGGGCCTCATACCCTGCCCACCAATACGTGCGGTAGCGGCCAGCGATGCATCAACTTTAAATCCACCGATTTGAACCAATTCGACCTCATTCTCATTGATGGCCGGTTAACCTCGAACGTCACTAATGTATGCTCCCTTTGGGATGCGGGTATCTTTTATACTTCGTAACAAAGCCGCCTTCTTGGTTAAACATTTGGCAATTAGACAATCTGCAAGTTGCCGGGAACTACCTACGTGTACTGGATAAGGCTCTGCCTAATTATCACGATGCGCGGCCAACTTTGGAAACTAGCAGCGAAATAATCGATCAGGAAAACCGCGATAACCAGCGAATAGACGAAGAAAGTTTGATAGTCCATCGCAGAACAGACTTTGTCTGGTGCTTGAACCCTAGAAGACAGATGGAGCAGGATACACTCGGCTGGCAATGAGGCCACAACCGCGGAGATATGTGAAGAAACCTCCACGACTGCAACGAAGTACACGACGGGGAATTCCAACAAGCGATGAAGAGGAAAAAAGAGCTTAGAGCAACTATCTAATCATTGTCATGAGGGAGAATTTGTTCAAGTATCGACGAGCGTTGAATGAGTTGATCACAATCCTGAGAAGGAAAAAGCGCCAGAATGATGACTGAAGTCGTGACGAGCTAAACAACTATTCCAGTCTATTGAGACGTGCAAGTTCTTATAAACGATACACCCCGAACCGTGATATGTGTAGAAACGAGGAGGAAAACCTGATCACAAACGAGCGCGAGACGGTGATCCTGATCACGCGTCATACTTTCCAGGATTTCAGGGCTGCATACGATACAGTCGAGCGCGAAAAGCTAGTACAGACAATGCACGAGGACGGTTTTGCGGACAAACTGACGCGGCTGATCAAAGCTACCCTGGAGCGAGTGACGTGCTCGTGTGCGTTTCAGGTTGCGGCAAGGGAATGGTCTGTCCTTTCAGTTTTTTGACATCGCTATCAAAGGTTGATGCGAGGAGCGGGTATCGAAACGAGAGGAATGATCCTCAGCAAAAGTAGCTAACTTTTTTTAGTCTTTGCAGACGACCTCGACATCATTATTAGAAACCTTGGGACGGCTAAGGTAATCTACGTCAGACTCAAACCGGAGGCTAGGTCAATTGAGTTACAAATCAATGCATCAAAATCCAAATATATGGCAGGAAGAGGCTCCAAAGAAAAAGCATTCGCCTCTTACGGACAGTGACTTCTAACGGCGATGAATTGGAAGTGGTTGATGAGTTCATATATTTGAGATCTCTACTCACCGCTGATTACTGTCAGGAAGAAGATTCGACGACGCATTCAAGCTGGAAGTCGAGCCTACTTTTCTCTTCGTAAGATGCTTCGATCAAGGAGCATACACCACCCCACGAAGCTGGCGATGTACAAAACGCTAATCAGACCGGTAGTCCTCTATGAATTTGAGACAGTAACTTTGATTACGGAAGACATACGTTTACTTGTCGTATTTGAACGAAAGCTGTTGCGGACTATTTTTAACGGAGTACAAATGCGAAGCAGAGAGTGGCGTAGGCGTATGAACCACGAGCTGCAAGCACTACCTGGAGAAATTCCCGTCATACACCTGGCGAAAGTTGGGAGACTACGGTGAGCTGGCCACGTTGCAAAGATGCCGGACAACTGTTCAGCGAAATCCGTTCTCTTAAAGAACCCCACAGGCAATAAGTGGACAGTAGCACACTACAGGTTCATTTAGTTGAAGCAACCAGATTACGACTGAAATTAGTCATATTTCGGTTACCACAACAAATTTGTAACAACCGTGCTAGTAGGAAAGAGCCTAACATGTTAGATTGCTTAACCAGGTTGAAGCCGACTTACGTGTGTCGAGACGCTCAACGAATTGGCGACGTGTGGTCCAGGACCCTGTACAGTGGACAGGAGTTCTTGATACAGTAACAACAACCCCGAGATTTCAATATCTGGCCTCTGGAATGAGGTAGCAGATATGCTAACGCCAAAGGTTCTCCAGAGTCTCCAGAGATGCTGGAGCGAATCATCGAGGGCCTCTTTCTGCGCCACGAGCCAAGGCCCTGACCTCAGGACGCTGTCTGTTGTGAACAACTTTCGATACCGGCGCCCGCCACGGTATAATCTAGCGCGACTAAAACAACTGGATGTCGCCGAATGCTACGCGTTGTCTCTCGAAACCGCGCTGCCGGAAGAGGGTGAGCTGGATGAAGCCCCTCTTGAAGAATGCCGTGAAAACAACGTAGCGGAGAACGCCCTAGGCCGTGTGGCACCGAATCGACGTTCCAGTATCTCAGACCATAGCGTAAGATGGTCGGCCTCTCAGCTGAACATCCAAAGTAACGTGGGCGACGGCGGTTTAGAGGTCGGGGAGGAACCGACGATTACGAACGAGGAACTAATTGAGATCGCTAAATCCCTAAAGGTGAGTAAGGCTCCGGGACCAGACGGAATCCCGAATTCGGCCATTAAAGCGTCTATTTTGGAGGCTCCTGAATTATTCGGAGCAGTAATGAGTAGATGCCTGGAAGATGGCCACTTCCCGGACAGATGGAAGCGACAAAACCTGGTCCTATTGCCGAAGCCGGGAAAATCTCCGGGTGCCCTTCGTCATATCCAGCTTTTTATGAGCCATAATGGCGGACGTGTTCGTAATATTTGAACAGCATTTTTGACATTTCCTAAATACATCGCACGTTTTCTTTCCGTGCGTTCCTTTAGTTTTACCGTGAACGTGCGGAAAGAAAACGTACGACGTATTTAGGAAATGTCAAAAATGCTGTCCAAATATTACGAACACGTCCGCCATTATGGCTCGTAAAAAGCTGGATAGGCCGATCTGTCTGCTCGATACTGCCGGTAAGGTGCTGGAGAGGGTTCCCAGCTAGCACCAACTCGTATATCAATGTACGAAAACTATCGTATATATCTCCTAACAAACTCGAAATCGTAATTTAAACTGGATAAAGTGGGATCAAGTTGATTTTTTGTCGTATATAATGATAATGACTGACATACATACGATTTTCAGCACAAAATCGTAGAGTAGTACGGAGCGACTCGCGCTTAATTGGATATTATCGTATATAAATACTTATATAGTCGTAACGCTCAAAATTATTCGTAATCACGTATATCGCCTCCATAAATAGTACGGATATGCCAATTTTGCGCATGAAATACAATTTATTTAGCATGTATATCTGTACGTAATGCTGATTTTTACCTTTTTTTATACATATGAAAATGCTAGCTGGGTTATCCCAGACTCGTACAGTACACTGACGGTACAAACGGTCTGTCAAGAAACCAATGCGGCTTCCGATAAGGCAAATCTACGGTGGATGCCATCTTGTCTGTCACTAAGATAATCTAGCGCAAGAGTACAGGTATCCGCTATTGAGCAATCGCCACGCGCGACGTGAGAAGTGCGTTCAATAGCGCTAGTTGGTACTCCATATTTCGCTTCAGAATGTCCAAGTGCCGGTGTCGCTGTACTGGATTCTGGAAAATTATTTCCAGAATCGTTTTCTATGCTACAATACGGAGGAGGGTCAGAAATGCGTTCCAATCACCGCAGGGGTTTCGCAAGGTTCCATACTGGGCCCGGTGTTGTTTTTTTAACGAGTAGGAAAATCTGCTCAGCACCTTAGAAGATACGGTACTATCAGACACCTGAGAAGACTCAGGGGGGGGGGGGTTGGTATCCCGACCCCCCTAATGGGGCAGGAGGACCCAAACCCACTAAAACTCTACTCGAGTCTCCAGCCTCAATCCCCCCTGGCACCACCTTATCGGTATTACTTCAGGGAGGGGCTATTGTGCTTAGATAACACCCCGGTGTTGTTGAACGTCATGTATGATGAGGTATTGACGCTAATGTTCCCGGTAGGGGTTGTGATTGTCGGCTTTGGGGACTGCATCACCTTGGAAGTCTACGGTGAATTTATCAGAGAGGTTGAGTTGACGGTCGCCCATTCTATAAGCATTGTCGAAGATTGGATGCGCTCCAGGAAACTGGAGCTAGCGCATCATAAAACGGAGGTTATCGTGATGAACAACCGCAAGTCAGTGCAGCAAGCAAATATCAGCGTCGGTGACTGCACTATTTCGTCAACGCGGTCCTTAAAACTCCTGGGAGTTATGATCAACGACAAGCTCAAGTTCGGGAGCCACGTCGACTATGCCTGCAAGAAGGCTTCCACAGCTATTTCGGCAATGTCAATGCGGCCACAACCCAGATTGTACTTGAGTTACAAAACCGCTGGAGATCCGATCAACGGCGAGTAAATAGCCTAACTACCATAGTCCAGTAGTTATCTAAGAGGGTGCGTTAAGCACAATAGCCACGCAGAATTTCAAGCAGTTATGTCTAATAACGGGTGTTTATCTACGAGACCGCCGACGGGCAGAGAACGATGAACATTATGTCGGGGGATCTGCAAGGTTTCGTACTCGAACCAATGTTCCAGTACTATCGGTCTTGAGCTGTCGTTCTTTAATCCCCCGAGCACCAGCTGGACGTGTATACTGTTACTGTTGAGGAACACGCCCGCATTGTTGGAGCGTTCGCCAAAAAACCAAACTCCTCCGTTCGAGATGGCGAAAAAGCGGAATCTGAGCAAAACTTTCGGGCAGAAGACTACCCAGCTAGCACCAACTCGTATATCAATGTACGAAAACTATCGTAAATATCTCCTAACAAACTCTAAATCGTAACTAAAGCGTGATAAAGTGGGATCAAGTTGATTTTCTGTCGTATATAATGATAATGACTGACATACATACGATTTTCAGCACAAAATCGTAGATTAGTACGGAACGACTAGCGCTTAATCGGATATTATCGTATATAAATACTTATATAGTCGTAACGCTCAAAATTATTCGTAATCACGTATATCGCCTCCAAAATAGTACGGATATGCCAATTTTGAGCATGAAATACGATTTATTTAGCATGTATATCTGTACGTAATACTGATTTTTACCTTTTTATACATATGAAAATGCTAGCTGGGTAAAGCTCGAGCTGAATTACGTACGTTCAAGGTTTAGAAGGTCCAACAGAATACGGTCGCAAAAACCGTACCCGGAAGGTATACGATCTAAAGCTGATGAGACCACGCTGCTGCGTTATGGATGACGACTCATTGAGAAGGCTTACGTGAAAGAAACTTCAACCAGATGCCGGGGAACCAGTATTTCACTGCAAGAGATAAGTTAAGTTTGATGTTCCAGAGAACCTCCGAAAACAGAACATATCGAAGTTTGCCAAGAAAATTTGTTTATGTGAAAAGCGTGACCACAGTTACCATGAATCGACCGGTTTATTTGAAAGAGTGTCTTCAAAAGCGACTTCTTCCTTTTCTGAAGTTTCATAATTGTCCTACAATCTTGTCCTACAATTCATTCAATATCCTGAAAATTTGATAGCAATCGGCTAAAAACTTGAATTTTGATAACTAATTTTGTGTGTTGCAATTTTACCGCGGACATTTCCATTTAATATTTAAATTCTTGAGGTAAAGCGAGATTGTATAAATAAAGAAAGATCATATTAAAACCCACTTGCTGAACCGAGGAAGGAATTCAATGCGGGCAATTTTCCCGTCGCCGAAACAATACGACCCTGCCAAGCCAAGCTAATCATTAGCGGATAACGTGCAATAAGCGGTTCCGATTTCGGCTCTGGCAATAGTGATCAACTTTCGAACTGTCGAGCTATTCGCCGGCCTGGCTTCAGTAATCGCGTGTAGGCTTCATCGGTTGGCGGCGACGGCGGCGGCGATGGCAGCAACAGCAGCACGCTAGTCATTCGGCGGATTTGATAACCGAAAAGCTGGATCGGAGCGTGGATCCGCTCGGAGAACGGGAACGGGAAGACCGTCGTCCTTTGGGAAGATACTGGGAATATGAATTTGCAAATTTTTGTTTTCGTTCCATTGACGGCAAAATGCTGAGCAGATCAACGAACCTTATGCGGGCTGGAGAACGGGGGCCTAATGTATGATGCATATACCGGCGTCAACCTATTTCTATATTTTGCAATATTGAACATTTAAATAGAAAATTCGATAAATCCAATTGTACGACATGGTTGGATGCTACCAGTTAGTAAACGAGCGCATGCAGGCGGCGACTGCAGCAAGCAAAGCCATCGTCGTTCGATTTCATAAACTATTGCTGCAGGAGGGAAGAGTAACGACTGGTTATTTACTTATCGGCAGATAATTTCCATCTTGTTTTATTCGATGGTTAACTCAATCAGGTGATTTTAAATTGGAAATACAAATTGTCAATCATGGTATGCTGTTTTGAGATATGCTAGTCGCGGTTGGTTGAGTTTGCATCTGTTTCTGCTGCTGCAATTATACCCAACTGTAATTCGAAAAAAAAATTCTACCTGCTCTCAAATAGTAGGACTTTTTGACGAACACATGAAATTCGAACCAGCAATTCAAAGCATATCAATTTCATTCAAGCATTTTTTATTGCATGAAAAATCATTTGTTTCCAGCCCTTGATAAAAATACGACTGCGAAAGCATCTATCTATCTATCAAGCGTAGAACATCTTTTGCACATTGCATCTCATGACTTTTCCACTTCGATCCAGACTCCATTTCGGATCAACAAAGAGTTTTTCCACGGTCAGTTGCACCATCATCATCGGGACCATCGCCGTCCAGCGGCGGCCTTCGTCAATTTGATTAGCCGACTAGGCATCAGCGCACAGACATGATGCAAAAAGATGCACTGGACGTCCATTTTCAGATGGAAGAATTTCATTCCTTCTCGTTGTACTTCAAAATCATCCAAAATTGCACTGAACGCGAAAATCTACCCCATGGTGGTGAGTGATGGGGAGGGGGGATGCTGAAAGCTCGTATGCGGCACCACGTAGGCTCTTTTCCCGTTTTCGCACACCAAATAACGCATGAACCTACGCGTGGATGTAGGATATGCGATTGCACCTCAAAGCGGAGCCCAGTGTCGGTGCAGAGTGGAAAATTCTTTTGATTGCGAAAGACAGCTGCATGTTATCGGAGAATAGTTTCGCTTGTTTAATTTCACAGCATCTCGCTTCTTCCGCATCTTTTTTTTGCCTCTCACAGCACACTCGAACAGAAATAGGCGCGGAGCCATTCAATACCAACCGGGCAGTTTGAAGTTGGTCTGGTGCATACGCATTCTTCAAACAACATGCAACGACGGACGGCTTCAGTGGCAATAGCGTGCAGGAATCTCCTTTCCAGAACGATTTCCTTTTGTGTGCGAATGCAGCAGCAGCAGCAGCAGCAGCAGCAGCGCTCGCACACACATGAGAGCGTGGCGCACTTTTTGTTGTCCCGCCCGGATCTGTCGATGGGTGGGTCTGGGTGTGGGTGGTTGAAATGCATCGTCGTGCGTGTTTGTTTTTGCCAGCCTAGTGGAAAGAAACGGTACGGCCGGAACTAGTGGATGATAAAAGAATACGGATACACGCGGGCTAAGCTGCGCCAGGGGGACGGTCGATGGAGATCCGTAAATCTTTGATGGGAAAATTCGGTACTGATTAATTGAAGCACATTTATTACCAATTTTAAAGGTTTCCTCTATGCGACGTTTTGTTAAAAAAGACGTAACGTTGTACTAGATCGCTCGGTCAGGTTAGTAACCCTATAGTGGATACAACATAAAACGAATGTTATTTTTTGCCGGCTAGAAACGCTTCTCAAAAAACAGAACCGTTATGGAGATACTCGCAAAAGTGTTGGCTGCGAAACTGCGAAGTAAAGTAGTGCGATTTCCGGCATTTTATACTTCTGATGTGTGCATTCTTTATTTCAATTTCTATAGAATTCGCAATAAATAAATATCAGTTAACGGTAGACAAGTAGGAGCAAAGTATTCGAAAGTACTTGCAAAATTACTATATTTTTCAATACAAAACTGGAAAAACTTGCTGTCTTTATAACAAAATATTAAATATAAATCTATGCCGAAGTATACCATTACGATCAATTTAAAAATTAAAGCCCTAACATGAACCGTTACGCATCAAAATTTAACAGTTTTGATCAGGAGATATCCATTCAGTAGCTTTAGCCTTCAGCCGCAGTATAGTTTTAAATTTATATTTGTTTTAATAATTTTTCTGATCATTTCCAGCTTTTTTATAATCAGTCGGTGCTCGAACATGCGCGATAACTTAAAACATTCTTAAGAGTGTAGTTCCAACTAAATTCTTTAACATTTCTATTTAAAAATCCTCTCACGTTTCCCAAATTACTGCGTTCAGTTGTTCAGCAATGTTGCTATATTGTTATTTTTGGCATAGATTCGTAGCATAACGGTTCCCGGCTGCTGGCCGGTTAACCATCATATTTAATCGTTCAATTTTCTTGGATATTAGACCAGGACTTTATAGTCGTACTTGTGTGAATACGCGTTATCTCGCTGCTGCGGAGCGAAATTAATCAGCTGTTCACAATTTCGTTGTAATCAAATGAGCTCAACTTGCAAGATGTGAATAGCACCAAGCTATTCGAGATTATAGTGAGTGCCCCAAGCAACCAAAAGTTCGAATTTTACTTAAAAAACGAGCTCAAAAGTTTACATTTGGTTCACTGTTAGTTCCGCGGAACTTCATGGCTGCTTAATATGGAACTATGCGCGTAAACCGAACCTAAGTACCGCTAAATATTTGTCAGAAACTAAAAAGTTCAAACCAATTTTTTAATTCCCTTCAATTCAACTTTTAGGTTCACATTAAGGACTTAACAAAACTTGTTTCGAACTCTGTTTGACGAAGTTCAACGAAAGCACCGACCGTACTTTTAATCAGCGTGAAAGTTCACGACAAATTGTTCTATTCGACTGTTTATCAGCATTGTAGCTTGTAACTATAGAAATGCTTATTTATAGAATTGCACTTTTATTTATAGAATTTATTTATATTACCGCTTGCTGCTGCTGAAAAAATCAAAACAAACTGGTGAACTGTCAAACGCAAGTTCACATAAAGTTTCGCGCGTACTTTTTTTGAACCATCCAGTCCGAAAAATGTTTCGCGCGTACTATTTCTGAACTGTCGCGTTCGGATAAAGTTTCGCACATACTATTTCAAAACTTTCATGATCGGATGAAGTTTCGCGCGTACTATTTCTGAACTTCAAGTTCAGATCATGACTTTCAAGTTCAGAAAGAAACCACCCAAATGACCAAAAGTTCCGATAAAAGTGTATTTTTTGGCTCAATCAGCTACCCAAATGATCATGAATAGAATTCTATTCCGCTTATTTTTCAAGCAACTAACCGTACTTTCAAGTTCGCATTTGTTGATCATGCTTCGAAGGGAATGCTAAGCAGCTTTCAAACAGAACTAGAAAATTCGCAAAAAATCTGCTTAGGTCGCTGTATAGAACACTGTTCAGAACAAAAAGAAACTCCAATAATCTTAAAAATAAAAAAGATTGGAGGAATTTTCTCCCTTTTTTCTGTTTTTTAGATTCATGACAATTCCCATACTAAGGCATGTAATTTTGGTTAATAGTGATAACCAATATCAATTATTGTATTTAATGAACGATCATCAGAAGAAAAATCGACTGTTTTTTTATAAATATTGATTTATTGTAACTTACCACACACCACCAACCAAACCTCGGAGATTTGAACTCAAGTACTCCCTTTTGGTGACTTAGATGCATACCACTGCTCCGTTGCTGGAATATGCGATTTGCTTCGATTTTACTCGATGTGCTTATTACTGATTTACCACAGCCTCGAAATGAACTTGCACTCAAGAACAACTCATCGGCAAAATTCATGTCACTAGCGGCGTCAGAGAACGCGGAACGCTCGGGTTCAAATCCAGCAGGTGGTAGATGTTAGTTTAGAGTTTTTTATATGGTCCATCTTAATCGCATGAACCGACTTTACAGAAGTTAGGAGCAGGCGGAGGTATAAAATAGAAGAAAAGTATAAAAATAGAACTAAAAGGTGTACTATTTTATAAATATTTGACAAGGTTTCTTCAGAAGCTGCTTAGCACTCTATGCAGCGAACTCAATGCAGCTTTGAAGTTTGGTAAATTGCTGCTAAAGCTGCTTAGCAAGCTATAGATCCATATACATAAAGCTTATTTACCTTCCTTAGACACCATTATCCTAACTCTTAGCTACTTTCAAGTTGCATGTTGAACTTTCAAGTTGCTACAGATAGTAACGGTACTTTATAGAGAACGAAGTTCGGTGTACACATGTAGTGTCTGGTTGTGCAGCGAGAAAATTCTGTGGAACTGAATTTGAACCAAATATAAACTTCCAAGTTCGTTCCTTAAGTGAAATTCGAACTTTTGGTTGCTTGGGCAGGGGTGTTCTTGATGTTTCAGTAAATGAGAAATCAGAAGTACATCGAGTGAAATCTATGCTGATCTCATACCCAAGCAACCAAAAGTTCGAATTTCACTTAAGAAACAAACTTAAAAGTTCATATTCGGTTCAAATTTAGTTCCGCAGAACTTTCTTACTGAACAACCAGGCACTGCATTTGGAAGCCGAACTTCATTGTCATTAAAGTACCGTTAATATTTGTAGCAACTTGAAAGTTCAGCACGCAGCTTGAAAGTTTAACATACAAATTGAAAGTAACTTAGAGTTCGGATAATGGTGTCTAAGGAAGGTTAACAAGCTTTATGTCTATGGATCTATAGCTTGCTAAGCAGTTTTACCTGTAATTAAACGAACTTCAAAGTTGCCTTGATTTCGCTGCATAGAGCTCTAAGCAGCTTCTAAAGAAACTTTGGCAAAAGTTTATAAAACAGTACTTTTAGTTAATTTTTTTTTACTTTTATATTTTCTACCTGTGCCTCCTCCTAACTTTTGTAAAGTCGGTTCATGCGATTAAGATAGACCATATAAAAAAAAGCCAAACTAACACCGACCGCTGCTGGATTTGAACCCGAGCGTTCCTCGTTGCGATCCTATCCTGATGCATTGCGCCATCTCTGACGCCGCTAGCGATATGAATTTTGTCGATGAGTTGTTCTTAAGTGTAAGTTCGTTTCGGGGCTGTGATAAATGAAAAATTAGCAGAATGAGTAAAAACGATGCAAATCGCATATTCCAGCAACGGAGCAGTGGTATGCGTCTAAGTCACCGAAAAGAAGTACTCGAGTTCAAATCCCCAAGGTTTTGGTTCGTGGTGTGTGGTAAGTTACAATAAATTAATATTTATAAAAAAAAACATTCGATTATTAACCGGAACTAAATGCCTTAGTTAATGAGAAATGTCATGAATCTACAAAACAGGATGAAGTGGGAAAATATTTCCCCAATCATTTTGATTTTTAAAATTATTGGAGTTTCTTTTTGGGCTGAACAGTGTTCTATATAGCGACTTAAGTGAACTTTTTGCGAACTTTATAGTTCTGTTAGAAGTTACTTTGTATTCCCTTTTAAGTTTATTCATCAAATTCGAACTTGAAAGTACGGTTAATTACTTAAAAATTAAGTTGAATAAAGTTCTATTCATGATCATTTCGTTGGCTGATTAAGCCAAAAAATCCCCTTTTATCGGCACTTTTGGTTACTTGGGTATTTCAGCAATAGAGCAGTGGTATGTATCTAGGTTACCAAAAGAAGTACTCAAGTTTGAAACCCGAGGTAAGTTATGAAAATAAATTAATATTAATAAACAATCATTATTCTTCTGGTCTGAGTGTTCGATCTAAGCTAATCATGAATAACTAAAACAAATAGTTTAGTTAGGGAAAAAACAGGGAAAAGAGGAAACAAAACAGGATGAAGTGGGAAAATATTCCCCCAATCTTTTTAATTTTGATATTATTGAAGTTTTCTTTCGAGCTGAACAGCGTTCTATACAGCAACCTAAGCAGACTTTTTGCGAACTTTCTAGTTCTGTTTGGAAGTTTCTTAGCATTCCTACTTGAAACTTGATAGTACGGTTAGTTGCTTAAAAATTAAGCTGAATAGAATTCTATTCATGATCATTTAGCTGGTAGGTTAGGTAGCTGATTAAGCCAAAAAATCCACTTTTATCGGAACTTTTGGTTACTTGGGTGGTGTCGTCCTCTCTCATACAAAGAATTACATTTACATCTCTACCTCTCAACATGGATTCGTCCCAGGTCGCTCCGTTTGTACTAATTCATTTCGTCTTGTATATCGTATATGGAGCAGACGGCACAAATTAATGTCATTTACGCTGATCTAAGAGCAGCTTTTGATCGTATTGATCACAGGATCCTTCCATGTAAAATATCGCGACTCGGTGCTTCTTGTCGATTCGTTGAATGGCTAAGTTCGTACCTATGCGATAGAATGTTACGCGTTAACCTCGGTGCATGCATGTCTTCGGAATTCACTAATAATTCAAAAGTTCCGCAGGGAAGCAACACGGCCCCTGTTATTTATGCTGTTTTTCAACGACGTCATCTTATTACTTAATTCTGGTTGCAAATTGGTGTATGCCGACGACCTTAAATTGTATCTGGTAGTTCGAACCATAGATGCTTGCTATCGTCTGCAGGTCATGCTGAATGACTTCGTTAGCTGGTGTCGAAGGAACCGGCTCGTAACCAGTATTGCCAAGTGTGAGGTTATGATGTTTCACCGCATTTTAAAGCCAATTTTGTTCGATTATCACGTCGACGGATTGCAACTAAGGACATGTACGTGATCTCGGTGTTCTCCTCGGTGCAAAGCTCACTGTTCACTTACATCACGCCGTATTG
Organism: Sabethes cyaneus; assembly: GCF_943734655.1. Classification (NCBI taxonomy): domain Eukaryota; kingdom Metazoa; phylum Arthropoda; class Insecta; order Diptera; family Culicidae; genus Sabethes; species Sabethes cyaneus. The sequence goes on along the minus strand of NC_071354.1, from coordinate 209,906,735 downwards.
ATAACTAGAGCCACACGCCAGCTTGGTTTCATCTCTAAAATTGCCCGCGATTTCAAAGATCCACATTGCCTGAAAGCTCTCTATTGCTCTCTAGTTCATCCAATACTATAAAAATGCAATTCGATTTGGTTTCCACATCAGTAGACCTAGAATTTGTGGATTAAACGTGTCCAAAAAAGGTTTGTCCGACTTGCGTTACGTGAGCTTCCATGGCGTAACCTCATTAACCTTCCCCCGTATCCGGATCGCTGCCGCTTACTCGGAATTGTTATACTCGAGCGCCGTCGAAATTGACAACAAACAGTTTTTATCGCAAACTTGATTAATGGTAATGTTGATTCACTGACGCTTCTGTTGCTCCTGAACTTTCGTGCTTCTCAGAGTGCTCTTCGATCAACTGAATTGCTACAAACAATTTACCACCGCACATCATTTGGTTATCAGAAACCGTTCACCGCATGCATGGATCTTCGAAATGGTAGAGCAATTGTTTTAATGAATCAACGCAGAAATTTTTCACGAGCGAAATAGAAAGGATCGAATATCTTATAAATTGGACGCACATTTATTAAGAAATTAAAAATTCAGATAAATGATTTGTAAAAAATAAATAAGAATACTTTGGTTTTCGTAGATACTTTGGATTCGTAGATAGATACTCGCCAATTGCAAGTATATCTGTAGCACGCTCATGTATAGTAGCAATTCGAGGTCGTCGTCAGCATAAAGTTAAAAAGGATTGGCTTGTGCTGTGAATCCGAACCGAAGAAACGATTGGTTCGACGGCGAATGCGAGCAATTAGTGCAGGAGAAGAATGCAGCACGTGCGAGGATGCTGCAATACCGTACGAGGGCGAATGTGGATCGATATAAACAAGCACGGAACAGGCAAAACTCAGTCTTCCGGAGGAAAAAGCGCCAACAGGAAGATCGGGATCGCGAGGCGATGGAAGAACTGTACCGTGCTAACGATAAACGGAGGTTCTACGAGAAGTTAAACCGCTCGCGCAAAGGCCATGTGCCGCAGGCCGATATGTGTCGAGACTCAGACGGTAATCTTCTCACGAACGAACGTGAGGTGATCGAGAGGTGGAAGCAGTATTATGACGAGCACCTTAACAGCGATGTAGCTGAACATAGAGGTGACGATATGGCAATAGATCTTGGAGCACGTGCAGAAGACGACAGAATACCAGCCCCCGACCTCCAGGAGGTAGCAGAAGAGATCGGTCGGCTGAAGAACAATAAAGCGGCTGGGGCTGATCAGCTACCCGGCGAGCTGCTGAAATACGGTGGTGACGCACTGGCTAGAGCGCTGCACTGGGTCATTGTCAAGATTTGGGAGGATGAGCTACTACCGGAGGAGTGGACGGAAGGCATCGTGTGTCCGATCTACAAAAAGGGCGACAAGTTGGATTGTTGCAATTACCGCGCAATCACACTGTTGAACGCCGCCTACAAGGTACTCTCCCAACTTTTATGTCGTCGACTATCACCATTTGCAAAGGAGTTCGTGGGGCAATATCAAGCGGGATTCATGGGTGCCCGTGCCACCACGGACCAGATTTTCGCGCTTCGGCAAGTGTTGCAGAAATGTCGCGAATACAACGTGCCCACGCATCATTTATTCATCGACTTCAAATCGGCGTACGACACGATCGATCGAGATCAGCTATGGCAGATTATGCACTACTACGGATTTCCGGATAAACTAACGCGATTGGTCAAGGCGACGATGGATCGAGTAATGTGTGTTGTTCGAGTATCAGGGGCAGTCTCGAGTCCCTTTGGATCTCGAAGAGGGTTACGGCAAGGTGATGGGCTTTCATGTTTGCTGTTTAACATCGCTTTGGAGGGTGTGATAAGAAGAGCGGGTATAGACACGAGTGGCACGATATTCACGAAGTCCGTCCAGCTTCTTGGTTTCGCTGACGACGTTGACATCATTACACGTACCTTTGAGAGGATGGCGGAAACGTACATCGGACTGAAAGCTGAAGCCAAACGGATAGGACTTGTCATTAATGTATCGAAAACAAAATACATGAAAGGAAGAGGTTCTAAAGAAGTGAATGCTGACCTCCCTCCCCGAATTCATTTAGACGGTGATGAAATCGAGATGGTAGAAGAGTTCGTGTATCTGGGCTCACTGGTTACCGCAGACAACGACACCAGCAGAGAAATACAAAGACGCATTATGGCAGGAAATCGTGCCTACTTTGGACTCCGTAGGACGCTGCGATCAAACAAAATTCGCCACCGCACGAAGTTAACAATCTACAAGACGCTGATTAGACCGGTAGTCCTTTACGGCCATGAGACATGGACTATGCTCGTGGAGGACCAACGCGCCCTTAGTGTTTTCGAACGGAAGGTGTTGCGCACCATCTACGGCGGAGTGCAGATGGAAGACGGAACGTGGAGGAGGCGAATGAACCATGAATTGCATCAGCTGCTTAGGGAACCACCCATCGCTGCCACTGCAAAAATCGGTCGCCTGCGATGGGCTGGGCATGTCGTGAGGATGTCGGACGACTGCCCGGTTAAAAAAGTTCTCAATAACGATCCGACTGGAACGAGACGGCGGGGTGCGCAGCGAGCAAGATGGATCGATCAAGTGGAAGGCGACCTGCGGACCCTACGTAGACTACGTGGCTGGCGAATTGCGGCCATGGACCGAGTAGAATGGAGACGACTTCTTCGTACAGCAGAGGAAACCACGGCCTGGAGCTGATTAAGTAAGTAAGTAAGTAAGTAAGTAAGTTGTGCTGTTGCAAGCAGATAGACGATTAAAGAATTGATAAACATTCCATAATCTAGCATATAATGACTTGATATAATATATTATATTATATTATAATGATACGCTGTTTCTGATACTAAAAAAATAATCTCGCCAAAATGTTAAAAAGGGTAGCTTATAATCAAAATCTCATTTTTCAACAAATTGCGTTTCCATATTTCCCTCACAGACCATTTAGTACGAAAAACATTTTCACAAACATGTATCAACACAGCGTAACCAAAATTAAATACAATACACTCGGCTACCGATTTCCTCCGGTTAGTTATTTTCAAGAGTTTTCTGTCACGCTGGTTTTCGGTTTCCACAGGGTGGTTACGCAAAAGGCCAAGCTAAAGGGGGAAATATATAAATTTCAAGTGTGCGTAATTTGAAATTATTTTTTGTCGTGACGATGCGATCCTTGAGTTGATTGAGTTTTGGTTTTCGGCAGATTTTCGATGGCGTATGCTTTTATTTTGGAAGCCCAATCCAAATGTTCGTTTATTTTCGATTTATTCAGTTCAACGGGTGATCAATTACAGCCGAACTTTCGACAGTAAATTAAACCAGAAATGCAAATGTGCCACAGCCTGCCAGACTCAACATCGATTAGGAGATTTTCATTATTTTCCAACTGCCTCGATATTGTTGTCGTCTGCCAGCTGTTGCGGTAGCAAAATCCCGCTGCCGATCGTGACTAAATGTCCATTATGTTCTCGAACCGTAGCTTCTGTTTTTGCAGCCTTACGACCGAAAGGAGGAAAAATGCATGCGACAGCTTCCTTACTCCGGCTGCGGCGGCCACAAGTTTGGTGACCAAATTAACAACCGTAAGTAAAGTACCGTAGCCGATCGGCAGCGCCGGAATGTTTACCAGCTACCGGTTTAATATGCAGATAACACGATACAAAAGGCAGCAAACGATTGCAAAACAGTTTCGGGGTTGACTTCTATCCGTACCGCCAGCAGCCAAACCGCCCAGGAAGACACGAGTTCGTGTTCCTCGATTGTTTCGAAATCTTTCGCTCTTGTCCCGGTCCCGACTGCTGTCTCGTCTGACCGGCGTCCGTGAGGTACTGATAAATTATAATAATCTTATTACGAGTAATATGTTTATTATTGCGGAAAAGTGTAGAGAAATGGTCTAAAAAGCGAAAAAAAATCGGAACGGAACGGAGTTGGAGAGAAACAAGCCGGGACTGTCCGGGGCGGCGGGAAGTAACGTGAACTGAATGATGAATCAATTGTTTCGAATGGTTTGCTTAATCTCGCCAGGTAAGCTGGAATCGTGGGAATATTCCTGTCTGTCGGTTGGAAGCGGAATCACGAACAAATTCAGTTCAATGTCTGTTGGAGCTACATTGTTTTTGGATGAGAGATACAGCATTCTATGTGTAATAGTTATTTATTATATTTAAATAATATTGAATAATTAGTTAACATGCGTATTTAAAAATTATTCGAACTACATATGTAATATATTAAATCAAAATGGTAAATTAACTTTTTACCAACCAGTTCTTTTCTTGTCAAGTGATAGGAATTACAATTACGTGCAGTTCAGTATCTTTATCGATAGAAGATTGGGATTTTTGAAATGGACTAATCTCAAGTTTTTAGTCTTGACCTTGAAATGCGGTCATACATATATATTAATATTTTTTTGAAACGATGGTTCTACAATTGATGAAGGGACGGTAGCGGAAGGAAATGAAAATTTTTTTGGTGAAGGAGGGGAAGAGCGGAAAGGAAGGGGGGGGGGGGGGGGTATTGGTAGCTATGCTTGACAAGTAGTCATTTTGACTCCTACCTTTTGTCCAATGCTGGAAGGTGCATGAGTCGAACCAAGCTATAATCTGAGATTATATGTGGGTTCGAATCCGGTTATAATCTCAGATTATAGCTTGGTTCGACTCATGCACCTTCCAGCATTGGACAAAAGGTAGGAGTCAAAATGACTACTTGTCAAGCATAGCTACCAATACCCCCCCCCCCTTCCTTTCCGCTCTTCCCCTCCTTCACCAAAAAAATTTTCATTTCCTTCCGCTACCGTCCCTTCATCAATTGTAGAACCATCGTTTCAAAAAAATTTTAATTTTTGAAATGGTTTACACCTTGACATTGCCATTGGTGTCCTTAGTATAATCAAAAACGGGTCGGTGACCACGACGATCCAAGATGATCTTCACGACGCGAACTGGCTAACAGGATATATGCAGTACTCCAGCGTAATAAGCCTTACGAACAACCCTGAACACTGTGCTTGCTACTCAGCACGAATCTCAGCAAAGTACAGTCTTATAGCATTTAAAAGTCGTGTTTACTCCGTACGAGTAAACCTCAGTAAGTTCGAATTTACTCTGTCAAAAAGCCTGGCATAGGAAAATAGGGCATGAAATCTATATTTATAAAAATAGATTTCTGTCTGTCTGTCCGTATGTTCCTTATAGAATCGAAAACTACTGAAACGATCGGCATGGAAATTGGCAAGAAGGAGTTTTTGGGGCCGAGGAATGTTATTATGATGGTTAGAGACCGCTCACTCCACTAAGAGGGGGGACAAATTTCCTCATAACTCGAGTACTAATTAGTCAAATGCTACCAAATTTAGTATGAGGGGGTTTTTGGAGGCAAGAATCTGTTTTATGATGAATTAGGACTCCTCCACTTTTTAGGAGGGGAGCTCCCATACAAATGAAATACAAATTTCCTCATAATTCCAGAACTAATCAAGCAAATGGAACCAAATTTGGCATGTGAAGGTTTTTGGAGTCAAGAATTTTTTTCTATAGTGAATTAGGACCCCTCCCCACATTAGGAGGGGGCTCTTTCCTAAATGAAATCCAAATTTCCTCATAACTCGAGAACTAATCAATCAAATAGAACCAAATTTAGCATATGGGGGATTTCAGAGGCATGAATTTATTTTATGATGGTTTGAGACCCCTCACCCCGGTGGGGGCGGACTTTCATACAAATGAAACAGAAATTTTTGCGTAACTTAAGGGAATCCCTGGCACCCATATCCTCACATAGACGTCATTTTTCCGGCCGTAATGGGATTCATTACCGTTTCACCTTAAAAACTAATCGAATTCGAGAAAGTTTAGACTCTTCCATAAAACATTAGTTAATAACAAGACCACGCCGGCCGCTGCGGGGGATAGCCCCCAGGATTTATGTACAGCACAGTTTCATTTTTGTCAATACAAAATTTATCGGGTCAGCTAGTAAGGTATAAATTTAGAGTAATGTGGACTGAAAGTTTTACTTGGAAATAGACATAAAAGTGAATTTGAAGTTTTTATTTGAAATTGGACCTTTTATCAATTTGACTTCCAATCCTGTTTTTCTACTGTTTGTTCCGTTTTTCTCTTTTTTGTAGCCTTTTCTTGGTTTTCGTTCTCATTTTTTTCTGTTTCGTTCCATTTTTCCTCTTTTTCTTTTTTTCTGCCTCGGGTTTTTTTTTTCATTATTCCGTTTTTTCGATTACTGTTACATTTTTCTCATTTTAGTGTTTCCAGTTCTAGTCTTTTTCTATATCTTTCCATCTCTTTTCCTTCTGGTTTTTGTTTTTCCGTCTATTTCGATTTTTTTCTTTTAGATGTCCTGTTTTTGCTTCTCTTCTGTTTATTACGTTTATTCTGTTCTGAGTTCCTTTTTTCTCTTTGCTCTTCTATCTATCTATCTATCTATCTATCTATCTATCTATCTATCTATCTATCTATCTATCTATCTATCTATCTATCTATCTATCTATCTATCTATCTATCTATCTATCTATCTATCTATCTATCTATCTATCTATCTATCTATCTATCTATCTATCTATCTATCTATCTATCTATCTATCTATCTATCTATCTATCTATCTATCTATCTATCTATCTATCTATCTATCTATCTATCTATCTATCTATCTATCTATCTATCTATCTATCTATCTATCTATCTATCTATCTATCTATCTATCTATCTATCTATCTATCTATCTATCTATCTATCTATCTATCTATCTATCTATCTATCTATCTATCTATCTATCTATCTATCTATCTATCTATCTATCTATCTATCTATCTATCTATCTATCTATCTATCTATCTATCTATCTATCTATCTATCTATCTATCTATCTATCTATCTATCTATCTATCTATCTATCTATCTATCTATCTATCTATCTATCTATCTATCTATCTATCTATCTATCTATCTATCTATCTATCTATCTATCTATCTATCTATCTATCTATCTATCTATCTATCTATCTATCTATCTATCTATCTATCTATCTATCTATCTATCTATCTATCTATCTATCTATCTATCTATCTATCTATCTATCTATCTATCTATCTATCTATCTATCTATCTATCTATCTATCTATCTATCTATCTATCTATCTATCTATCTATCTATCTATCTATCTATCTATCTATCTATCTATCTATCTATCTATCTATCTATCTATCTATCTATCTATCTATCTATCTATCTATCTATCTATCTATCTATCTATCTATCTATCTATCTATCTATCTATCTATCTATCTATCTATCTATCTATCTATCTATCTATCTATCTATCTATCTATCTATCTATCTATCTATCTATCTATCTATCTATCTATCTATCTATCTATCTATCTATCTATCTATCTATCTATCTATCTATCTATCTATCTATCTATCTATCTATCTATCTATCTATCTATCTATCTATCTATCTATCTATCTATCTATCTATCTATCTATCTATCTATCTATCTATCTATCTATCTATCTATCTATCTATCTATCTATCTATCTATCTATCTATCTATCTATCTATCTATCTATCTATCTATCTATCTATCTATTCTTTCAGTTCTTTTGTGTTTCTAATTACTTCACTTTTGTTTTTCGTATTTTCTTCTGTTTTTCTTCTTTTCCAGTATGGTTCACTTTTGTTTTCTGTCCCGTTAACTCCTTTTCTAATTTTTCGTTATCTTCGGCTCCATTCGCCCTTTCATTAAGTTTTGCTTTTCCGTTTTCTATTCATCTCCATTTTTTCTGTTCTCGTTTCTTAACTTTCGTAACGTTTTCCTCCTTTTATAAGGCCATTGCAAATCATTTTCAAAGTTTTTGTCACCCCACCCCTTGGAAATTGGCTTCAAAATCGGGGGGCAAAAAATACTTTGTAGGTCATGAGTCAAAATTGTTTTTATAAAATCAATTGTCTGTGAGCTCTACAGTCTGAAAAACTCAAAAAATGAGTGTACAAGTTGAGTTAATGTTTCTAGCACGAAACAAAAATAGAAATTCGAACAATGGAATTTCCGAAATTCGTCCAAAAAAATTTTCTTTCGTTTTTGTCTTTTTTCGTATATTTTTGCATAGAAAATAATAACGTATATATAATAAGCAAGAATAGATTCGGTTTTCACGTTTTCAAATGCTTTTTTTTGGTCGATCAAAAAATTCACTTTGTTTTTTTTTCGCTCCCCCCTTCAGTGGCCGAACACCGGAAAAACAAAAACTTAATAAAATATTTGTAATGGCCTAACATGTGTTTTTCCTTTTATATTCCTTTTTTATTTCTTTCTTGCCTCTTGTACCTTGCAAATTTTCTTGGTATTCTGCTTTTCAGTTAGGCCATTACAAATTACAGTAAAGTTCCGATTTTATCCCGATTTTGGCGGTCTATAAATTTTGTTTAACTTTTGTGCTTTTAAACATAATTTATAAAACTTTTCAGCCTGCTTGAAACTATTTCGATTCTTTGGGGAGAGTTTTTGAATAAAATGATACCTTCTTACGAGTAATTCGGGGTCAAAATTAGAGTATTTTTATAGTAACAGGTCTATAGTTCCTAAACAAGCAAAGATAGACGTATACTATATTCAGCAATGTTGTGTATTTTTACTATTTGTACAACTTTGTAAGATATGAAAAAGTCATACAACAACTATAAAAACAACTAAAATAGAAAAACTGATTTTGACGATTTTTCATTTATCAGAAATAGGATTTTTCTATCTTTGATGAAGAGATTAAAGGTTATTGTTTTCAGCAAAATTTCTTGTAATAATATGCTGTAAAACTTTGCGGAACTGTGTTATATTGAAACTGAAGAAAAATAATTTTTTTTATTGTACTTTTAGGGAGATTAATAAAAATTTGAATTCCCCTGGACAATAGAACTTTTAATTTTAAGAAAGTCTTCCAAAGGTGCCATAAACCTAAAACCAAGTTTGCCCGCTCAAAGCTTATGCGCACCAAAAAAGGTTCTGGGCCAGTGTGCTGTGTCATTTTTAGTAGAAGTCTTCGATATTGCAAGGTCTTAAGTCTTGAATTTTGAAAAACATTTTCGAAAATAAATTTCCCGATTTTGTCAGTTTCCCTATTTTGTCAGTCCAAAATTCAACATGGAGCTGACAAAATCGGAACATTACTGAATTTTTAAAGTTTTGGTCACCCTCCCTTTGAAATTTGCTAAAGTGGAAAAATATTTTATACTCTAAATTGCTTGGTATTTTTTATCTTCAACTTTTTCATAGCATAATTCGTTTTTTCTCTTTGCAGCATGCAATTTTAGTTTTCCAAAATTGTTCACATGCTTGTTATTTTCTTTAGGAACTAATGATAGAATAGAGAAAAATAAATTATGTACACAAGAAGAAGGGACTAAATCATGCACGGAGTCTAGGAAAGGAAAAAGATTAAATGAAAAACAAGAACAGGAAGAAGGGCGATTTTACGACAACTTAAGGAAAGGAAGGAAAAATAATTGGAGGATCTCGGGTGAGTTTTTTTTCTAACAACCAACTAATGTAGACTTAAGTAGCTTTGAAATACTCATGGCCAGGTTAGGTAAAAGCAAGCAAAGTAAAACCTTGAGTTAAACATAAAAAATTCTCAGATATTTAAATTATTTTTTTAAAGAAAGTTTGCATGGAAGATTCCGAGACATTTAAAAATTTCAACAAATATTTACCACTAAAAATTTATGAACTAACGAATGAGCAAATATAGATCATATTTTTTATAACTTTTTGTCCTAAATCCATACGAAAATTTACTTTCATTTTCATACAGAAAATGATTTTTCTACGATGCTTGGATTAAGTTTTCAAAATTGAAGTTTAAGAAAAAAAAGGAAAATTTGCAGTTTGGGGTTTTCCTGTACAGTAAATCTGAGAAATTTTCTGGTCGCTCCAGTCAAATCCCATTAAGGTCTGAAAAGCGATCCCGCACCGTACTGAACTGCTGTACTCTAAGGGAAACCTAAAATATGTATATTCAAACGCTCAAAGCAACGTGCACCCGAAAAGAGTGGACACAACCACCGACGGCCAAAAGGGAAACGCCCCAAGCTGATCGATCGGGCCAATAGTTGAGTAATTTTGTATTCCTCCACCTGGTTATTCTGGAATATAATATTATATAAAATATAAAATAATCACAGCCTTCGTGTTAAGTTTTTTTTTGTTTTGCATTTTTTTTTTCTATATTCAGCATTATATATTATTTTGTTCATTCTCATTGCCCTGATGGCCGTGTTGTCGTTGCATGCAGCCCGGTCATTTCGCGACTCGTGAGTGGTGCTTGTTTTGCTGCATGAATTTTATTTTTTTGCATTTTTTTTGTTCGTTGTTTTGTTTCGCCAGCCAGTTAATGAGCTCGAACATGAATTCGAACGAGCGTGGACTTTCCGATTCTCATCGGACATAATACACGCCATGCTGAAGGCGAATAGCACCAAGCAACCATGCCAAACCGGGAGACCTGTTTCTGTATTCAACTCTCTCTTATTTTTATTATAATATGCACGTAATTTTAAAATAAATACACGGCTTCGGAGCCAATCCGAGCTATAATTCCGAGCGAGTGAGTGATGCAAATGTGTGTAAGGAATATAATGTGCGGCGAAACAAAATACAATGCAATTATTATGCCCGTTCGTCGGTATCACTCTGGGTAGTGCAACAGCAGACGTGTTTTTGCCAGGATATCTTTCGGATATTTTAACCCGTTGTCGCGCCTGTGCCGCGGCTCTGCAACTGTAAACCACTTATGCACCGTCGTCATCCTTACAAAAACCGGACCGATACAATCGATCGATGTGCCGAAGATTCGAACCAGCCGAAGCCCTCGGGCTAGGTATATTTATTATAGGAATCTGATAAATGCATTCATCGGTGAATCAATTAAGGTCGTTTAATGTGAGGAATGGAAAAAAGTTGATTATGCTACTGCTGCTACTGAATTTAGCTTTTCACCATGCAAAACCCTTCGGGCTATGAAATCTGCTTCGACTATGTTAGTCTCGAGCTGGTTGGATTTTTTGATCAATTCGATTTATTCTAGAAGTGTCTTACATTTATTACTGCACAAATTACCAGTTTGTTTGAAAAAAAAAGTGTTTTAAATATTTGAATGCTATCGAACAAGTGCAGCCCTAATATGTGCTCACTTTTCGCTCAATTTATGCGCATTATTAATGCAAGGTGATGGACGTAAACGACGTTTTATTTTATATTGATTGTCAGATATTGTGACTGCAACTGGAATCGGGTATAATTGCTTATGATTATAACTCGGCTTGGAATGCTCCTGGTAGCTTATACCGGTGGTGCCGTCGGTGGTACCTGCTCTCGCACATACAGTTTGTAGGTTCGTATACGTACACAGTCGGAAAGTGACCCAAATGATTTCCAAAACGAAAACTCAATCGAACGGATGGCGAAGCGATTGATTGTAGGACGAGGATGAAGGCACTAGGCGAGTGAGTCATCTTTGTCGTCGTTTGTGAATGCACATCCTTTGTCTCCTGTTTGGAAGTAATGATATTGAAATTACCATTACCCGCTATTATTATTTATTATACGCTATGCTTTTGAATTGAATTTCAGTTTTCAGCAGCAGCAGCAGCAGCAGTTAGCTTTTCAAGAAACGTCTTTAGAATCAGAATAGCATATTCAAACACCGTCACGCATCTATGCTGCGCATGGAATGTTCTAGTAGTTATGGGGTTATGATTTCCGTCTCGTAAAATAGCGATTAAATAGCCAATAAATATTTCACACCCTTCTATTTATGGTAAAATATCTGCCTTGAGGCATTACGACAAATCACTTCCATGACATTTCATCTGGGCATTCCGGATGCTATTGATATTGTCCATGGCAAATGGCTAGATAATAATAGATCCGATTTTATGAAACTTTACATGGCTTAATAAGTAATTTTCTACCGGACTCTATAGATGTATCAAGGATTGAAATTTAACAAAGTCATCAATTTTTAAAATGCATAGTTCCTAATCGTTTTATCTGAGCAAAGTTTGCGACAAAAACGTACATGTTAGTTATGGGTTGGAGAATAGGTGTATAATGCGTACCGTCGGAGCCGCGCGTACTGGTAGGAACTCAATAAATCCCGTCAGTGATCCTATCCCTACTACCTCGTGGTACCTGCCAGAATATGAGCAACCTTAGTGGAGATCGGGTAACCAACACCAACAACAATCATGTATTTCATTTTAGCGGTATTAATGGTGAGTTCCAATCTCGCTGCTTCCAATTTTAAAGGCCTAATGTCATCTTCCTCTGATCTCCGCTCATTTCGACGATATCAACGTCATCCGCAAAACCAAGAAGCGTGTGAGATTTTGTGTTCGTTTCGTTCTCGTTCCTTTCCACGTTTGACCTTCATATTACCCCTTCTATGTTGAATAGCAGGTTTAACAGTGCATTCCCTTGATTCACTTCACCCAACGTTACGAAAGCGGCTGAGGTCACACGCCTGATTTTGATCCATCCAGCGTTTAACTAGTTTTCTTGGAAAACCATGTTCTAGCATTATATGCCGTAGCTCATTTCGTTTGACTGAATCGTACGCCGCATTAAAGTCTACAGGTTATGAGTTTGCAAGTTGTACTCCCGGAACTTGTCCAGGGAACTGACGCAGGGTAAACATCTGATGTGTCGTGGAGCACCCTCACGAAAACCAGTTTGGCACTGGCCGACGAAGGACTCCGGTACCGGTTTCAATCAGCAGAACAGGATACGAGAGAGTACCTTATAGGCAGAATTGAGCAATCAATTTTTGCGTATGTGCCATATTTTCTGCTATGTAACAAGCGGTAAGCTGTGAAAGTAAACTAGTAAAACCTTCTCAGCGCAATAGACAGTGAATCGACGCCGCTAACTTACGTGCCTGTTGCCTTTCATGTCAAAAGAGAAGGTCATTCGTCATATTTGCGATGAAGGTGCTTTGGCTTTTATGTTATTGGTAATCAGTGACCCTTTTAAAGGCCACAAGCGAGTTAAAGTAAGATTATTGAAACATGTCAAGCTACGCATGATCATGTTTAATACAATAATCTGTGGGCTGGTCATTCATTACTATATGGTTGCAGGCGTTGTACTTATGAACTCCCCGTCCACGTAGTTTCAAAGCCACCATTGCATTTAATGAAGAATTCAATCTGAATATTTCGCTTTTCTCTTTTAAACATTCACTTAAACAATGGCACTCACAGACTCTTATAAACGTACATATGCTGGAAATGCAGTTTACATTAGTCTTTGGTCTAATCACAGACAAACAGACATAACTCTTGGAAGAAAAATCAACAAAAATTATCGTACCTCACATTTAGCCTGAACACCAGCACCATCTATGATAGACATTCCCAAATATCAATTAGTAACAGGAGTATCCCTCGAAGTAGCAAGTATTTTTTGGGGATTTCCCCTTTTTTCGTCAAAAAGCGCCACTTTGACCAAAGCGGAGACATTCCCAACTAAGCCCAAATTTGAAATGACGGTTTAATCGGTACGAAGAATGGAAAAAGAGTGTTATGTCTGTTTGTCTGTGGTCTAATGATTTGATATAGTCCCCGTTACCCTTTCGTGCAACTCTTAGGGCTGTATACCTTGTAGTTTTTACGTCCGAAATTTGAGTTAACGTTCTCTCGCTTTACGTCCAAAATTTGAATGAACGTCTTCTTTTTTTACGCCCCCCCCCCCCACAATAGTGCACGTAAAACGAGATTTGAGTGTACCTAGACAGTTTTATATTTGAGTCGATGTCTTTTGTTTTTCAATAGGGCAAATGTGACCATCAAACCGCTCCTCCAGCATTTGTTTATCCGTAGATCATGACAATGATCCAGTGAATTATTTCGTTCGCTCCCCGCTTTTAGAAATTCATTCCGGATATCATCCTTTCCAGCAGCTTTACCGTTTTAGAAACCACATATTGCCTTCTTAAGGAGAAACCGAAAGTGTACACTGTATTGAACATCTCATGTGTTCGTTAAAAACCGAAACGCTTATTTGAATGTTGCATAAGTATTGGTAAAACATGTCCAATAGCGGAGCTTGCAAATATAAACACAGCTGATCCGCAGCCAACCGCACCGACTACGAACATCTCGAAATATCCTTTGTTTTCTTCATCAAGACATTCCGATTCATTCAAGATTTGCAGCTGAATAATGCATAGGATCAATAGGACGGTGAATTAATCCGTTTGCATTGAAGGCCAGTTTTTGATTCCTGGTCAGCTATTAGTTTGTTTACTTCACTCTAAGCTTATCGATGCCGCAAAATCTGAAAGCTCTTTGATGTGGCGAAACTTTGAGACCTTGGTGCCTTGGACCTTGGTCGGAAATCGCTAGTGCAAAGAAATACAGTAGGACTTCGAAGTTGGCAACAAATGCGTGTTTATCCAGCCATCTTTGAGCCATTTTCGGTTTCCCCAGCTGGTTCCACAGCTTAGCCATCACTCACTATTCTTATCCTGTTCCTACTGATCTTTGTGTTTGCGTCTCCATTTAAAAGCATCTGAAAGCGCTCCATTCACGTGGCTACTGCCGTCAGCAAGTAGGTTGCCAGCACTATCATTGCACTTCACAGGCATGGCAAAATTCTTGCTCCTCTCCGTTTTGCAGAAACTCCGTCTGTCATTGCCAGTGAATCATTCCTCTACGCCGACGATCACATGCTCGTATCCGCATTTTTTAGATGGCAGCACTATACCTTTCCTTGTTCTGACGTGTAGCCGCAGTGAACATGCTACTAATGGCCTAGTTTTTCTCACCGTCACTCTCTGGCATTTGGCATCAAACCAACTGTTACGCTGTCTTCCACGCGTCGTGCCTACAACCTCCCTAGCAGTTGTTTCAATGGCACCTAGGGCATGCTTGCACAACCCACTTACATATTCTTCCCTTTCTTCAAGCTGTTCTGTAATCATCTGTTTCAGGCATATTCTGGCATTGATATGTCATCTGCCGTCAATCGTTGGATTTTGAAACACAGCTTCCTCTCACCCAGCTAGCATTTTCATGTGTATATAAAAGATAAAATTGAGCATTACGTACAAATATACATGCAAATAAATCGGATTTATGGCGCAAAACTGGCATATCGGTACTATTTTGGAAGCGATATACGTAATTAGGAATAATAATTACAGTTCCGACTATATAAGTATTTATATACGATAATATCCGACTAAGCGCGACTCGCTCCGTAATGCTATACGTTTGTGTGCTGAAAATCGTATGTATTTCATTATATACGATTGAAAATCAATTTGGGTGCACTTTATCAAGCTTTATTTACAATTCCGAATTTGTTAAGAGATATTTACGATAATTCTCTTACATTGATATACGAGTTGGTGCTAGCTGGGCAGCGGGAGCCTTCGCATTTGCGTCTCCGATGATGATCGTCACGTGAAGTTCTGGGCACTCTCCACAGGTGCTTTCGAGCCTGTCGTAGAACTCGTCCTTAGTATCTGCGGATTTGTCATTTGTCATGTGGTGTCCATGGGGGAC
This sequence comes from Sabethes cyaneus, assembly GCF_943734655.1. NCBI lineage: Eukaryota > Metazoa > Arthropoda > Insecta > Diptera > Culicidae > Sabethes > Sabethes cyaneus. The sequence continues at coordinate 209,891,113 of NC_071354.1, read as the reverse complement.
AAGATCTGTAACCGCAGATCGTTACATTTCGTGGGTGGCAGTGACGGTCCTGATAGAACAGTTAGAATCCCAACATTTCGGCATCCTGGTACTGCAGGAAAACTGTCACACAGGCGAGAAGATGCAGAACGTCGGCGGCGGCAAGGCCCAGTTTCACCGTTGCCTTGGTGATGACTTGGCTTCTCCGCCCAAAAAATTTCTATCGATCGCAGCTGTGGGACATTGCGAGGGTTGGCGATTTTCGGTATAACTTTTCTTTACAGCCGTGTCCATCTCTTCCTGCGATCTCTTGGTATGAGTCCAGGCCACGTCCGGGCAAAAGATCACATCCTCGTTCTTGTGATACTTCTTGATAAAGGTGGCAACTTGCGGCATACACTTCATATTGTCACTTCTCCGGAATTTCTTTAGCCAGTCGCTGCCTTCCAGTGTCAAGTAAGTCTCGTCATGGGGGGCTCCGTAGCTGCAAGGTAATCGAGTCTGCTTTGACAAACGAGTGGTCGTGAGTTCGAATCTTAGTAGAATCAAGCCATTCGATGTCATCAAGTGACTGTAGCATGGGTTTATTCTCAGGCCCCTCCATTTACCCTTCATTCATGCTGATTTCTATATTTACGAATAAGTCCTCCCCAGGGACGGCTATAATATGGGATAGTACTGGCAGCGAGGAATAAGTGGATAAAGTAGATCAAGCTTTGAAGAAAGGGTAAACCCCAATACACACAAGCACGCATAAAGTTTAATAAGCATATCGCTCATTCAATAGCGATTACAGCAAAAAGAAATGCAGTGAAAGTCATACAGCAAACACCCGGGCGATATCACAATAGTTCAACCATATACTGGTCGCAGTGATGAGTCCACACATGGAAAAAAAAGTCTCGTCATCCATTGTGAACACTTCCGCATAAAAATGTCCATTTTGATCAGGTAATTCTTCACCGTTTGGCTGGTTGCTCCGACTTCCCAGCCCAATGCGCAGAACGATGAGGCCACTTTGCTCTCGATCTTCTTCTTCTTCTTCTTCTTCTTCTTCTTCTTCTTCTTCTTCTTCTTCTTCTTCGTCTTATTCTTCAGTTTCTGTTGTACTTTACGGTCGAAAAGCACCGTCGCGGGCGGCCCAAAACAGGCTTTTATTTGACGCTCAAGCCGTTCTTCACAAAGGAAAGGATGTTGTAAATACCGGATCGAATGTATTCGGCGGACATGAAATCCAACTTCTTCGCTCCGGGGTGGAACTGGCAGTACGAACAATGCATCGGTAAAGGAGTTTTCTTCAATTGCACCGGAGACAGACCGGACAACGGGCCCAGCAACCTGCACGACACGACACGAACGATAACAGGACTTGCGATAACTTTGCGGTTTCCCAAGGCCTGGTGATTAGACATTCTTTCTAGGCTAGGCACTTTCTTTCCTCGCAAAGCTATCCACAACCCAAGTAACAACAAAGGTTATTGCTAAAATTGGTCATTATTACCATTAGAAGAGTGTAATAAAACTCAAAATGTTACTTGGGAAAGCTGTCTGGAAATCACCCGATCAAAGGACATTGAACCAAGTGGACCATATTCTTATCGAAAGCCGGGTTTTCTCGAATATCACTATCATACGCTCCCTACGGGATGAGGGTAGCAACTCGGATCATTACCTAATAGCAGTAAATGTATGTTCAAAATTATCAACAAAGCTGCCTCCTCGGTTTACGCGTGCCTACTGGATGAGGTGTGCCTTCTACGAGGAAGAAACGTTCGGCCGTCAATGAGGCCGTGGTGCTAGCTGAAGAAACCCCGAGCACGAAATGACTTGTTTGTTGAGAAATGTTAGCACGCCGCGACGTAGAAGAAGATAAGAGCCTGGTAAAACTATTTAAGCATTGCCGCGAGAGAGAACTTGGCCAGGTATTCATGAGCGCGGAATGGCGGCTTGCTGGATTTTTCGTCTCCGAGCGAGCGTTTCGAGACTAAGCAGTTGACATCTATCTGGATACGCTGGAAGGTTCCAGGGATAACGCCACGGAAGATTCCTAAGAGCGAGCCGTATGAATCTTTTTTGCACTCGCTCGATCCTTAAGTTCCACGTGACGTCGTTCGGTGTCCATATAATGGAAGTGTTATCAAGGATCGGCCTAACAAGAGAACAATATAATGCCTTTAAGCAATGCGGATCCGTAAAGTCCTTGCCAATTTTGGAGATGAAGCCAAGCTGTCGGTTTGCTTTGGAAATGATCAACTTGTAGTACGCATGAAAGGTAAGCTTAGGATCCAGTAGAATACCAGTAGAATCAAACATAATCGGATCTGAAGAACGATGAAAGGTCATGACGTTGTATTTTGCGATACTGATAAGAAGTTTGTTCGGCTGACACCAATTGACGAACACGTTTAGCAACATTTGCAGATAGAGGCAGTCCTCGATAGAGCGCGCCACTACGTAGATTTTCAAATCATCGGCGTAAATGAGTTTGCATCTATAACCTAAATTCCTAAATTTAGTCCTAATTGCTCACTTGCGGAACTCCAGATTTATTAACAAACGGTGACGAGGTGCTTAGACCGTGTTTGTCATGAAGCGGTCTTTCAACCAGATAGGATGAAAGCCACGACTCCAATCTGCTCGAGGCTCCCATTCGCAACAATTTACGCAGTAACACTTTGTGGTCAATTTTGTCGAAAGCCGCTTTCAGATCCGTATAGATGACAGCTACTTGCGCTCTGCCTTCCAAAGCCGTCGAACAAGTGGTAACGAAGTCTAACAAGTTTGTAGTTACGAATTTGCCGCGAATGAAACCATGCTAGTCAGAGGAGATATAGGACTTCGTTGCTTGTAGAATTCGGTCGCTGATGATAATCTCGAGCAGTTTCGAGGCGGCGGAAAGGCTAGTAATCCCACGGTAATTTCTAACGTCACGACGATCACCGCTTTTAGACACGGGAAACATGTATGACAGCTTCCAGCTCGCAGGAAATTCTCCCCCAACGAAAGATCGGTTAAAAATGGCGGCTAACGGCTCAGCAAAAGAACAAGCACAGCGACAGAAAACAACAGCCGGGATTCCATCCGGTCCAGGAACGTACGAGCTTTTTAACTTTTTTGAGGCAGCAGCCCAGCAAACACCAACTCGTATATCAATGTACGAAAATTATCGTTGTTGACTTTTAACAAATTCAGGATCGTAAAAATAGCCTAATGAAACGCACACAAGTTTATATTCTGTCGTATTTGACGATAACAAGTGATTGACTTACGAGTTCCAGTACAGAATTGTATATCGTTATACAACTAATCGCTTTGAGTCGGATCTTATCGCATACAAAGACTCATATAGTGGAATTGTTAACGTATACACTCAAGTCGCTTTTTACGCGCAGGATACGTCCCGCGTAAATCAAAACCGCGTAAAAAGAACCGCGTAAATTCCGAAAACCGCGTAAATTCCGAAAACCGCGTAAAAAACCGCGTAAATTCCGAAAACCACGTAAAAAACCAAAATTTCGCGTAAAAAAAAACTTTGTGGATTTCAACACTACGCGAAAAAATAGACGTTTTGAGCACATCCGCGTAAATTCCGAAAACCGCGTAAAAATAGTCTTGCAAAAAAAAACCGCGTAAAAAGCGACTTCACTGTATTTTGTAGTACATTAGTACGCATATGCTAGTTTTATGTATCAGATACGATTTTTCTGGGTATATATAAGTACATATAACTCATTTGTTACTCTGATATGCATATGAAAATGTTTACTGGGAACAATCATGGCGGGCGAAATTTCAAACGTATCCAGGTCTACAGAATCCAGTGAGACATTAGACGCGACAAGTTCGGCGTCTGCATCGGACGATTGTTCGGCTTGAAAGACTAAAGCAAAATATATCGCAAAGAAATCACATGCTTCGGCTTCACTCGTAGATTCTCTGCCATCAAAAACCATGTTAGATGGGATTGACTGATTTTTCCTCTTCGTATTCACAAAACTCCAAAAGGATTTTGGATTCCGACGCAAACCAAACTGCACCCTTAGAACGTACGGCTTATAAAGTGCAGCATTTAACTTTCTGTAGTTGCCACTTGCACTCTTGAAATTGTTCTTTAATACTACTGATCTATTAGTCCTCAAACGACGCAGCCAACGATTGCGGTCCCTTTTCGCTTTACGAAAAAGAGGAATACTCCATGGAGGTGAAAGGGGTTTTCTTTTCACTGGAACGTTTGACGGATAACATCGCCGACCAGGGAGGCCATACCATGAACATCCACGCAATTGTGGATACAGTGCCAATCTACAGCTGATAGGTAAGCAGAAAGTTTGTCGAAGTCGATTTTCCGGAAATTACGTTCTCTCTTGCGTTCATCAGTCGTTGGTAGCGACCCCGAAAGTTCGCCACAAACATTAATGCGAATATCCAGTGGAGGATGATGAAGATCTACTGGTAGTAGAGGATCCTCTGAAGTGGTAACCACAGTACGGCTGGCCTCAGATACAAAAACTAAATCTAGAGAGCGGCCGTTGTTATTCAGTTGTAGATTTACTTGATTCATGGTCAAGAAGTCCACGCCATCGACCAATGCTATATTCGCTGAAGTTAAATATTGCAAGTTAGGAAGAATACCGCTCTCGTCTTTGCGCCATGCAAGGCGGGGTTGATTGTAATCGCCGCACACAAGGACAGTGTCACCTTGAGAGGCCTTGTTGCAGAATTCACGGACGGTGCTAATGTGCTCTTCAATTAAATCAACTGATCGGCTTTCGTCGGGAGGAATGTAAATATTGCATATCAAGAAACGATGACCCCGTATCGTAGCAGAGACACACACTTGCTCTAGCCTATTGCCGTTACATGTGTTAATGCGGGAACAACCATGCCGCTCGGCAACAGCAATTAACACACCGCCAAAACTATGCTTGTCGCTGTTAACACTGGATCGGTCGCAACGGAAAACATTGAATGAGGTACCGAAAATCTTCAGTGAATTGATGCTGTCATTTAACCCAGTCTCCGTTAGCATAATTACGTCGTAGCTACAATCGAAAGATGCTACAAAGATGCTGTCAAGTTTGGTCCTCAATCCTCTTACATTTTGATAATGAAACCAGAGGGCATCATCGGTAGCGGTAAGGGCAAGCGTCGGGTTCTTATCGTCTAAATTAACACGCGCGAAGTCACTATTTATTGCTGCATCATTTCCGGTGGAGTATCGAGTGTTGCCAGGTGGCCGGTTTTTGGCCGGCCCGACCGGGTTTTCACTTGCAAAGCCGGTGGCCGGTCAATCTGGCAAAAAGGCCGGTTTTCCGATATGTAAAACTTGTAACCCATTGTTAAATTTTCTGATAAATTTATTAGCAAATCTGAGCGGCGGACCATAAAAGAAAGCCAGTTCTGCAGGGACAATACCTTGCTTCTGGCTGTAATAAGGGTTGCTAACGGGTGACTGTATTGGTGCAAAAAAAGTTTCGCGATGAATACAAACCCCGTATACGTATACGGGGTGAAGAGTGCGTGCGATAAATGTCAGCAATCTCTATATACATTAAATTGTCAACTAGCGCCAGAAGCAAGTAGTTGTCACTCGAAAACTAGCTATCTACAATAATCCATCCAATGTTCGTTGTGGTTGCGCTCATCCCTGTCAATGGACTTCCACTTTCTCTCTGTGCCAGTTACATACTACCGGCGACTACCCAAATAATATGTCATTAACCAGAGATAGCAGAGAACCAGAAATAATTCCTAATTCCAATCGACTTCTTAAAATTAAGGGGAAGGAAGAAAGCGTGGAGCTCCCGTACCACATGCTTACTATATAATATATTTACAATCGTTGGGAGTACCTTTGCTAACAAAGGTATGTGATACTCCGGACTTTTGGGGATGAACCCAAAAATTAAATACAAAGAATTCTACTACGACGCTCCAAAAACTTCAGATGAACTAATGGCTTTTAGACCAGAAGCCAGGCTGTAATTGGCCGAGGATATAGCGCCTTATTTCGCTCTCTGAGCATAGATTAAAGATACAAACTATCAAAAATGTGAGATTCAATGGTTGCCTAAAACTTCATTTGTAAGTTCTTGAACAGAAAACCGCACGAGCCCGCACCTACTAGCTTAGCTGTTCAATTATACAAATTAGAGTATTTCCATGCATGGCTAGAGCTAATTGCCTTCCACATTTCATAGCCGCGAATTCCAAATGAGTGATCTATTACTTCAAAGTACTCTTTCGTACATAAAATGAACTGCTTTCATCACATAATGCATCGGATCAAGTCTTCGGCTCTCGGCGAAACAGACTATATTTATTATCTTAATTTCTAAATTCCTAATCGTTGTATAATAATAAAATTTTCTAGGCAAGGCATTTTTTGCCTAATCAAACTGTCTAATGTGCATGAACACCCCGGAATTAGGGCTTTACTATTTTTATTTCCCCCAAGAAAATACCACAAAATAGTTCAAACAGAATTGAGACTGCATTTCCTGGTGATGTCTTTATCGCAAAACTAGCGTCTAATAGAGGTGTGCGGAGGCAATACATAATTGACCTCATAATAAACATAATTCGCAGTATAGAGAAACCTCAGCATTAAGCCCAACATGTATGTTTGTATGCATGTATTGAAGCAGCAACGGTTTCTGCACGAGGTGCATAATAAACCACGCCATTCGTCGTCGTCGTCTCAATGCAGGCAGCGCGGGTAGACAGGAGGTGAAGGTGAAAAATTAATCACATCCACTTTGCAATTCATTCAAACCACACTGTGACTGACTGATAGACGACTGGATGGATGGATGGATGGATGGATGGATGGGACGCTGTCCGCTGCTGCATAGATATGAGCCCGAACGGGAAGGATCCGGACGTACATATCAGGCACCCGCTCAGGCCGGGCAGGAGGGCGTTCGTCCCGCGTAGCCGTTTGTTCATATTTAATCAGCCAACCGCCCAGAGGGGTCAGTACGCGGATCAAACTAATAAAGTAATTAGATTTTTTGCACCTGCTTTTGTGGTCATTGTTTAACAGCTCGTGATAGGATGGACTTGTTCGATTCGATTCGTTAGTTTCCTACCTGGCGCTCGCGGATTGCCTGCGTGGTTTCGCAATGATATTTGGAGCCACCCTGCGCCCTGTTCCAGCAACGCCAATAAAAATATCAATTTCTGCTGACTGACCACAAGAGAATGGTTTCGATGGTGGACTCCGTTACAGAACCAGCTCAAAGCGGGTTGGAGCAGTAAGAAAAAAAAATCAAAAGAAACACCCTCTCGGATGCAGTTGTGCATACAACTGAACAGGCGCGAGCGCACTCAAACGGAATAATATATTAGCCGCAGGGCTAATAATTCAGGCCTTCATATTGGTGAATTGTACTTTTTTGTTGCTCTAATAGGCTGAGGAACTTTACGCTATTCAATCAATGTTAACTAGCATTTGATAGGCTACGTACGCCTCGCAGAGGGAGAATATCGTAATATGTTGGGTTTAGTCTCTGCGAAATAGTTTCACCGGTTTTCCTACTGCCACTCGGATTGCACTGGTTCAAAAACTGTATCAGAGTCTGCGTGCTCGTTTTAATATGACTTATAATGAGAGACCTAATAAGAGCACAGCTGCAAACACCTTATGTATATTCCGTTTTATTGATAACACCAAAAAGGGAAATGCTTTTTTATTGATGGCACACGAGTAATCAATCAACCGTTGTTCCCATTAGTAATGCATAAAACCGATCGCGTAGCATATTTTAATGATACTGTTTTGCGCTGTAAAGTCGGCCCCGAAAACATTCGAAGAAAACCGGTTGCATCGGTCAATCTATTGTGTAGGTACAGGGGAGAAAAAAAAATCAAAACAATCGATAGTGGAACGCTTCCCTGGTCTGATAATTTAAATAATTGTCTATAAATTGATGCGATTAAAATTTCAATACGTTCAATTGTACGATCTAGCCTTGAAAACTATATTTATTTCCGCACACCACGCAGCTCCAACTGTACAAACTGTAACGAATCAGCATATATTTATTGCTGTGCGTATGCATTGTGAATTCACGCCGGGAAATTTTATGCGTTTTTTTTTTGACATTTGCAACCACTTCACGCCTGGCAGTTAAATAGTAACGATTCGCCAAGCTTCAGCGCCCTTCCACTGACTTACAAGTGAAATGTAAAAAAAATCGTTTTCTTCTCATTTGGTTGTTTTCGAAATTATTACTACGGGAAGCCGCTTTGGTACTGTTAAACCAGTTTCTTTTACTATCAATCGACGCTGGATGGTGATGGTGCCCCGCATGCATGTATATTAAAAATAATTGTTGGGCTATCGGTGACTATGTAAGCTAACTCGTCTGATTTTAAATGAATTAATTAAATACAGTTTGTTTTCCTTTGTTTTATTGAATTTCTTTTTAAAATAGTTGACTTGAGACCGCTTGAACTGGCAATCCAATTGCGTTTGTTTAACTTGAAACACTCGACAGGCGTCTATGAACCGAGAAGAACCATTTCTTTCTGAAAAATGCAACAAGAAACTTGGCACTTACACATAATACATCAAAAGCCAAACGCTTCATTGAATTAGAACCACAGCACTTTTTACAACATTCACAACGATGCGAAGGGTGACTTTTCCCCCCACATCTTTCCAAGCGTTTAGTCACAGGATTCAAGTCACTGCTAAACGTTAGCATTTGTATCCTTCTGTTCGGTTTACCACGTGCTGTACAAGGATAAACATCCGTTCGCCCTCCGTACCACGCGCCATGGCGCAAAACTCCTTCTGTCTGTCGAACGTCTAGCCTGGCATCTATTTCTTCTATCAGCTGTTACCGATGGTCTCTTATCCTATATTCTCATCTCGCAGCCAGCCAGCCAGCCAGCCAGCATCCTGATCATCATCATCCTCAACATCATTATCGTCATCACACACTATCATCGTTGTTTCTTTTTACCTAACCAGCCAAACCGGATTACAGTCCGAAGGAAGCGAGCTCCTTCCACAGAGGATCCTGCTGGATTTGCTGATGTTATTCTTCTTTCTCCTTGTCGTCGTAGCAAAAAGATTTCTTACCACCATACCACTTGCCACTACTGTGAATGTGAGAAATTTATATGAAGCCAGCCAAGATTCCAGCAGCAGCACCAGCAAATCTCTTCTCTGCTAAACGACTTACGGCCAGTAGTGAAGTGCAGCAACAGGTTACGACCAGGAATGAGAAGAAAAAAAACCTGTGCAAATTTGCAAGGAATGAAAACCAGTCTATGGAAGCATCCTTATCTGTGCTTTCTGAATCGTTTCAAGTGAATCACTTTGCCTGCAATGCGATTTATGGTTAACACGACGAATGGTGTTGATTACGTATGCTTCAAATTAAAGGTGAACCATCCATACGAGCATAAATACGATGTAATTTGCAGGCTGGCAGGTTTCGGTTCGGAAAACTTGAACCTTCGACACAGCAGGGCTATTAAATTATGTTTCACCGCTGTTTATATACCTAAATGTCGGATAATTTTGTAGTAACGTAATAAACTGATTAATACATAACACTAAAAATTTGATTCAGATACAAATTTTGAAAATTAGACATGGTCAAAACTAAACAGCGCATGTTTAACTTGGAAACCCGGGTTTTGTACTGTAAGGATGTTCCAATTACTTTTCATTCTTTAATATAACTCTTAATATGGATCGTTTTCTATATCTGTGCATTTCCGATTCAGCTTTTATAAATGATCTGTTTAAAAAAAGTCTTTTTTTTTACAAGTAGGGAAATCTGCTGAGCACCTTAGAAGATGCGGTACTATCAGACATCTGAGAAGACAACTCAGGGAGTGGGGTTAGGTATCCCGACCTCCTTAATGGGGCGTGAGGATCCAAACCCACTAAACCGCTACTCGAGTCTCCAGCCTCAATCCCCCTTGGCACCACCTTATCGGTATTACTTCAGGGAGAGACTATTGTGCTTAACGCACCCTCTTAGATAACTACTGGACTATGGTAGTTAGGCTGTTTATTCACCGTTGATCGGCTCTCCAGCGGTTTTGCAGCTCAAGTACAATCTGGGTAGCAGCAACCACATTGACCTTTGGACTAAGTTATCTGGAGTAGTGTCCTGTCCGCTCACTGCTATCATGTTGCTTGTCGTGCCCGCGAAACGAGGGCATATGAAGAAAGCATGTTCTGCAGTTTCCTCAACATCCACGCATTCGGGACACGCGGGGGACTCCGCATGCTCAAACTTGTGCAGATACTGTCTAAAATAACCATGCCCTGACAGAATCTGTGTTAGGTGGAAGTTGACTTCGCCGTGGCGCCTGTTGACCCAGCCGGATAGTTTCGAGATAAGTCGATGTGTCCACCGGCCTTTTGTGGAATTAGATCATGCCCGCTGCCATGGGGTCATCAAGGCCGATCTAGTGGTACTTCGTATGCCTCTAGTTCCACGTTGGTTGAAGCACTCTACGTCCCCGCTGATGATGATGCCAATAGGCAGCATACTCGCTAAGACGCAGATTGCGTCATGTGAAACTGTGCGAAACGCACTCGCCACTCTCAAGCACATGAGACGATAGGTACTTTCCAGCTTACCTAGGTAGCTTTTGGTTCCTAACGCCGATGACCACAGCGGCCCGCCTTACCTAAGTATGGACTGGATCACGTTGGCTAATAGCCTTCGCTTGCTGCCATATACCGCAGAGCTATACCGCAGACATCATATGAGACAATGCCGAAATAGCTGTGGAAGTCTTCTTGTAGGCATAGTCGACGTGGCTCCAGAACTAGAGCTTGTCGTCGACCATGACTCCTAGGAGTTTTAAGGACCGCGTTGACGAAATAGTGCAGTCCACGATGCTGATATTTGCTTGCTGCACCGACTTGCGGTTGTTCACCACGATAATCTCCGTTTTATGATGCGCTAGCTCCATTTTCCTGAATCGCATCCAATCTTTAACAATGCTTATAGAGTGGGCAGCCATCAACTCAACCTCTCTGATAGATTCACCGTAAACTTCCATGGTGGCGTCGTCCGCAAAGTCGACAATCACCACCCCCTACCGGGAACTTCAGCTTCAACACCTCGTCATACATGATGTTCCGCAACACCGGGCCCAGTATGCAACCTTGCGGAACCCCTGCGATGATTGGAACGCATTTCTGACTCTCCTCCGTGTTGTAGCATAGCACACGATTCTGGAAATAATTTTCCAGAATCCTGTACAGCGACACCGGCACTTGGACGTTCCAAAGCGAGTTGGTTATGGAGTCCCAGCTAGCGCTATTAAACGCATTTCTCGCGTCGAGCGTGACAACTGCGCAATAGCGGATACCTGTCCTCTTGCGCTGAATTGCACCTCGGCTGTCTTAGTGACAGACAAGCTAACATCCACCTTAGATTTGCCTTTTCGGAAGCCGAATTGATTCCTTGATAGACCGTTTGTACCTTCAGTGTACTGTACGAGTCTGTTAAGGATAACCCTCTCCAGCTCCTTGCCGGCAGTATCGAGCAGACAGATCGGCCTATATAACGAGGGGACACCCGGAGGTTTTCCCGGCTTCGGCAATAGGACCAGGTTCTGTCGCTTCCATCTGTCCAGGAAGTGGCCAGCTTCCAGGCATCTACTCATACTCTGCCCCGAAGAAAAAATATAAATGCACGATAAAACTTAATGCGCACATGCTGCAAACGAATTAAGACTGCTCAAAATTCATTATTTATTCTATGGGATATTTTATTATGGCCGCTATAAACCAAATTGTTCAGAATGATCTGACAGTAAAACTTTAACTTTTCTGCTGTAACTTTTCGGATGTATTTTCAAAACTGTAACTTTTCGAATGTATTTTCTGAAAGATTTTGAGCTTCGTCTTTCTTTTTGGCGCGCTATTAATTTTATTAAAATCTCGTAAAATTCAGATAGATCTGGCATAATGGCAACCGTGATCGTCACCTGAAAGTGATGCCTTAAGCGCAAAATGGCTCGGGAAATCTACTATATAATATAAATCTCGTACGATTTCGTAAAATTTCGGTAAAGTGTAAATTTCGTAAAATCTCGCACTGCCTTATAATTAAATCTTCTCTGCTCAACATTTCAGCTTGGTATTCTTCTCAGTAACCATCTGGAACGTTCTTTCGATAGTATCCACGTCGTCAGCGAAATAGTTTCCTGGATTTATTGTCACATGTATAAACCCGCATGTTAAAATCCGCACATTTCACAGCACCTTCTAACACGATGTTGAACAGGAGGCTGGAAAAACCATCCCCTTGTCGAAATTCCCTGGGTATTTTAAACACATTTCATAACGCGCCCGATATCCTCACACAGCACTAAACAGTATCCATCGTGACCCTAATCAGTCGTGTCAACTTCCCGGAAAAGCCGTTTTCGTCTATCGTTTTTCATTGCTCTTCGCAGTCGATACAATCACATGCAGCCTTGAAATCTACGAATAGGTGGTGCGCAGGAACTTGGTATTGGTGACACCTTCTGCCGGAGGATCTGCCGTAATACAAAGATTTGGTTCGTCCACAAAACCGGCCTGATAACTCTCATAAAACTACTTCCTTCCTTCCTTCTACCAGCATAGAGCCAGAGCGGCTCATGCCTTTTCAAGAAATCCTGTCCACTGTATTCGATCCTGGGCTACTCATTGCCAAATCGTTGACCGCCTCGACATACGCAAGTTAGTTTCAACCTGGTACGTTGGGTCCCTCTACTTCTGGTGCCGTTGGGGTTGTAACTTACCTTGGCTACCGGCCCGCTCAGTCACACAAGCCTCAACACGATCTCAGAGTCGGCTCAAGAATGCCGGAGGAAAAGCAAGGGATTGAGTAATAAAATCACTTGTTCAGTTACTAGTGTATTTGGCACGGTAATATCCTGTCCTAACGTCCCTAATTCCCTACTATGATTTTTACAAAGATTCAACTTACGGTTTGGTTATGTGTGTGGGTGTCAGTGTGGGCCCGTAGACTGCTGCCGTATCGCTACCAAAGTAATCTGCTCGCTGTTGTCTGGAGGGTCGAGGTTCGCCACGTGCTGGAATCTGCCCACCGGAACTTATCCGGCCCCTGGCTAATTGTGTCCGCACATCGGGTTTATTGGCAACTGGTATATCGGCTGTCCGTGGAATGTCCAACCGCACTCTTCGAATTCACCGGGCAGCGGTTATAATAATCTTGCTCCCGGATCCCCCCCCCAACAATATCACTGTTGGATATCACTTTCTCGTCGAATGCACCGGGCAGCGTTTATGAGATTTATGCTCCCGGGGTAGACTGGCTCGGCCAATATTTTGCTACATCACCTTTAACGGTGGGTGATGGCTGCTACTTGGCCGCAGCTCGCGAGTACTTCGGTTTCGCAGTACCCGTAGTTATAGCGAATTAATAGGATATTGACCACACTACTGGCGTACTTGTTCACTTATTCCACCTAAACGTGGTTTTTGATGGTATAAATGGTAAAACGCGTCTACGCCGTACTACGGTCTGAAGTCTTCTGCCATTCGACTCCTCAGGGATCAGCCTACAACCTCTCTCCTTTAACGAGCTTAGCGGAACTTCTCATCCGAACTTCTTTAAGGCGCAATTGCAGTTCAGTGTGTGGTGTACGAGTCTATAACAGGTGTAACACTGTCAGGGCTGGGGTATAATTCCTAACTAGTTCATTTTAGTCAACTTAAGAATTGTGCCATTGTCCCTAGGTAGCTAGCTTTTATTTTAATATTTTATGTTCATTTTATTACTTTGTTTTTTGTATTTCATTTTATCAATAATAACGGGAACATATTTTAATTTTTGATTTTAGCATGTCCTATCTAGTTAGGTTAAGTGATTTTAAACCTCAATTTTATTTATTTATTCGCATGCCGATTTTTGGGACGAGCTTGAAAATAGCGAACGGTCACAGGGTTCTTGAAGAGAACGAATTTTACTGCACAGTCGTCGGGCATCCTTGCGACGTCGTCGGCTCACCGTAGTCTCCCGACACTCGTCAGGTGTCCGATGGGAATCTCTCCAAGTAGTGCCCTCAGCTTGTAGTTCACACGTCTACGTCACGTGCAAGTGTAAGTGCACGTATGTCTTTCGTAAGAAATGTTACTGTCTCAAGTTCATCTGATTAGCATTTCTAATATCGTCAGTTTTGTGCAGCGGCGTATGCTCGAAGCATCTTGCGGAGAGAAAAGTAGGCTCGACTTCCAGCTTGAATACGTCGTTGAATCTCTTTACATGTATTAAATATTATCGGCGGTGACCAGAGATCCCAAATATACGAGCTACCCAAGTAACCAGTAAGCACTAAACACTAGTCCTTGGACAACATTGTATAAGCATACAGAACTATGATTAAAAGCATATTTTTCTTTATATACTTCTGTAGAACTCACATAATGCTAAAAAGGCGAAATAGCGGGTTGTTAAAATGCTACGCCACAAGCATCCAATAAGCATTATCAGTGTTTGTTTGAGGCTTAAACGAAACGTCATTTTGTCTACATTATCGACGTATCGAAAAAGTATCGATGGAATATCGTTTACTTGTATGCTTGTATAGATTCGGTCGGGATTTAAAAAACTAAAAAAGCAAGCGATTTTTTTTGCTGCATCTCAAGAGGAGCAGGATAAACACAGGAACCATTTTTGGAAATGCTGAATAATCTTACCACCTAGACAGGGTTCGAACCGGGAGTTAGTCATGCAACGTCATTCGTTTCCTTGCACCTTTGCTATCTAAACCATAGCGAATGTGATTGAGTGAGGTGAAATTAGTCGTATTTAAAACTTGGTGATATTCCCTCTCACATCAAGGCTACTTGTCCTGCATTACCAACAGGGTAGAAAAAGACGGCAACCGTCAGATGGAAGAGGGCACAAATAGTGGCCGCAGAATAGCAAAATAAGAAGTCAAGTACAAGCCGTTCATCAACACTTACGGCTCGTTTTAATGCAATTGACTAAATGCATTATATTGCTACGTTATATGCGCATATATTGCTTTCTTTAATGCTGATTTACGTTAATGCTTCTATGCATCAACAATGTTAATGGGTCATTCCACGGGAAATTTACAGTCAAAATTTTTTTTGTCTTCGGGATATTTTTTTTACGTTCTTTGTTCAAAAAAAATCGACACGTATTTTTGTATTTCGCTGTTACTGTTGGAATTCGCAAGATATGATTTTTTAAAGTATTGTAATCCGAAAAAATCACTAGTTTTTAAATACTGATTGTAAACATAGTTTGTAATATCAAAAAATGACTTTCTACCAGATGTGTTGACTATTCCACAAGCTTTCAAAATTGGTATACCATACCTCCTGTCGATTGTTTTTCAATAGTTAAATACAGGGATACCTCGATATAAGACAACCTCGTTATAAAACAACCTCGATATAAGACAATTCGATATAAGGCAATTTTTACCTCGATATAAGACAAATCCCTTTGACATAGTTGGTAACGACACCAGAGCACATTTTCCACTCCAAAAGCGGCGCCATGAATTTGTTCATTATTTCAAAACAAATGTTATCTTGAAGAATTAATTCAATGAGTTGACTCATATTTGCGATATGATCCACTTGATGGCTTGTTGCCCACTTGCTATGATTATACAATCTTTTTAGTAAGAGCCAGTATGTAATAACAAAGGAGCAAATTTAGTCGTATTGCCTTCGTTTGATCTTCCCTAAAAAAAATAATTAATTGAATAAGTTCACCCGGTCATAAAACAAACATATTTCTGCCGTTAGTGTACAAACTAAAAGAGCATAAAACATGTAAAGCCTCGTGCTTATAAATCCGGTGGCAGCGCGCGCAAAACCCAATCGTCCAACCTGTTCGCAGTGATTAGTCAATCAACCGATCAAACTAGCATTCACACACAACTCGGGAGGGTTCGCCTGCAGCAATGCGCGCCAAGTTGCTACATAGTTGACTGGGGCCAAAGCTTCACCTGGTAACGTCGGATACCTACATACAGCGCTAGAGCTATAGACGGTGGCTGGATAATCGGTCTATCAACAACGGTAGCATCCCCGAGCAGGAACAAATCGAATCCTAAAAATTGTAAACAACTAATAGCTCAAACAATATTAAATAGTTCAAAAAACATAAACACACAACACAGAGCAAAATTGGTGACTGCTAATGCCAAATTTTTGTGAAAAAATCATGTTTCGACATAAGACAATTTCGATATTAGACAACTTTTTGAAATTAGAAATTGTCTTATATCGAGGTATCCCTGTAGTGCATTTTTATAAACAATTGCAATTTTTTCAAAGTTGGAACTTTTTTTTCTCGATTTTTTTTACTTTAAAATATTTGTTCATCTTTCTCGAAGAAGCATGCAAAATTTGGAAATGGAGAAATGAAAACTCTAGAAGCTATGAATTTTTATATCGATGTGCGCACGTTAATGCAAACCAGCGGACGAATGCGCGTGCTTCAACGACACGTTACACTTAATAGCATCAAAGGCGGCCTCGTTATGAAGCTGCCCGTGGGTTAGAACATCGTTTGAGCATTACCGCTCACTTCACATTAAAACACGCGCAGAGACATAAAAACTCATAACTTCCAGAGTTTTAATTTCTCCATTTCCAAATTTTGCATGCTTCTTCGAGAAAGATTAACAAATATTTTAAAGTAAAAAAAATCGAGAAAAAAAAGTTCCAACTTTGAAAAAATTGCAATTGTTTATAAAAATGCACTATTTAACTATTGAAAAACAATCGACAGGAGGTATGGTATACCATTTTTGAAAGCTTGTGGAATAGTGAACACATCTGGTAGAAAGTCATTTTTTGATATTACAAACTATGTTTACAATCGGTATTTAAAAACTAGTGATTTTTTCGGATTACAATACTTTAAAAAATCATATCTTGCGAATTCCAACAGTAACAGCGAAATACAAAAATACGTGTCGATTTTTTTTTAACAAAGAACGTAAAAAAAATATCCCGAAGAGAAAAAAAATTTTGACTGTAAATTTCCCGTGGAATGACCCTAATATATGTTTTATAAGCATTAAGATTGCTAATATACAAAAGTTTGGCACTTGGGATGCAGAACTATTTCCAATATACGGTTTTAGATTAATGCTTATGGTTACTTGGGTAATCTACCATTTCCAGTTTATCGCCGTCAATTGTCACTGTCCGTGGAAGACAAACGTTATTTTCTCTGGAGCCTCTTCCTATCATATATTTGCTATGCGTCGATAGATTTGATAACCCAATCCTCCTTCCCACCGTTTCTAGTCTAACGTAGATTGCTTCCGTCGTCCTAAGGTTGCCCAAGTAATTATGTCGACGTCGTCTGCGAAGGCCAGGAGTTGGCTACTCTTGCAGAAGATCATTTCTCTCCTTCGGATGCCCGCTCGCCGGATCACACCTACGGTAGTGATATTGAATAATATACATGACAGTCCCCATCTTCTTGCCGCAACCCTATACGCGATTCAAAAGACTTGACAATGCCCCCGAAACGCGCACGTAACACATCAGTCGCTACAGGATAGCTTTGAACCGTCGCGACGCGTCGCGTCGGTTTGTCCGGAAAACCGTTCTTGTGCATTATTTGCCATTACTGTTCACGTTCGACTGTATCGTATGCTGCCTTGAAATCCACGAAAACATGATGCGTGGGCTTTTTGTACTCCCGACATTTCTGGAGGATTTGTTGGATAGTAAAAAATTGATCCGTAGTAGCACGGGTCCCCATAAAGCCCGCTTAACACTGCTCTACGAATTTACCTGCTTTTGGAGATAGAGGATGTAACAAAATCTCGGAAAGCACCTTGTAGGTGACCTTGTAGACAGGACAAACCACCCCAAACAACTCCCAAATTCTTGAAATTAAATTATATGATAATTTTATCACAAAACTACTTGCTAACGACGATAGACGGTGACAGATGATCTGAGAGAGCACTTTATAGGCGGAGGTGAGAATATTGATCTTTCGGAAATTCCCACATTCCAATTTGTCGCCCTTCTTGTATATTGGGCAAAGCACTCTTCTTGCACTCCTCCAGTAGCTTAGCCAGTGGATGGGTAGCCAACCTTTCTGAGACCATCTTGATAAACTACGCTGCGATGCCATCTTTGCCAGCTGTCTGGTTGTTCTTGAGATGCTTGATGGTTTCGATCACTTCACCTATAGCCACCACCATCATCCGTCGAACTGATGTAGTCAATCCCTCTGCTGACACCAGTGCTGCATTTTTCTCGTTTTACATCGTCTGCCATTCCTCGTCGAATCAGTCGTTTCGTCGACTCTTTTCAGCGATCCCAATGCCACCTGTTGATGACTGCTGCGTTTAGTTTTCCTTTGCCCGGCAGTGCTGCCTCAAGGTTTCGCGTAGAGTCAGTAGCGTTTAAGTTTAAGTCGTTTCGGATTGTACCGCTTGGGTGACAATATCAAAAGTTGGTAGCAAACGGAAATTCTTTGGTGTACTTTAACCGTCAAAAAGTTGTGGTCAGAATCGATGTTTGCGCCACGACAGGTTCTAACGTCGATGATATCTGAGAAAGTGCCATGCGTCAATTAAAGTTTGGTCGATTTGCAAGAACAAAACAAAAATGGATTATCTCGTTGACAACATAGAAACATAGCGTTCTTTCACATTAATTTAGGTTCATAGAAAATATTTCGAATCAAAATATTTTTTCCTTAAATGCAAAAATAGTTAAATAGCTATTTTTGAAAATAGTTAACAACCAAGCCATATAACATTTTTTTCTAATTAGCTTCCAGAGCTAGCAGCAGCTTGCGTTGATTTGGGGGCAAAACCTTCCAAACGCTAGCGGAGCGTTCTCTGACCCCAATGAACCGTCGTCCCCGGCCACACTAAGGTTACGAGGTGATGAGAGCTGCAGCCGATCAGAAATATGAAAATTATGCAATTGCCATTTTTCCCCGACCATTCCGTGGCACTCGCTCGCGTGGTATAAAAGAAGAGAAAAAAAATCGAATAACAATTAAAATTATCGCATGGTCATACGCTACTTGGTTGAAACATTCGATTTGAGCTGGAGCTTCGCGAGCAGATACCTAGATGTGGCAGACGAGGGGGCAGTAAAGGGGCAATTGAAAAATATATATGCACATGCGGTAAATGTACAACTGCGGTCATGTGAGAGAAACGATGAACAATTTCAAGTGCTCATTACTTGATGTACAGTGCAAGTTTTTCTTTTCATTTCATCGATGCTTATTACAAGTGTAATTATTATAGACTTTAATTACCTTTTGCTCCACTTCACGATCGCTTCCCATAGGTCAAGACGTCAAATTGGTAACTGTTGTGGGGTAAAAGCCGTGGGAGCTACTGACTAATGCTTTCATTTTGATGTTAATGTCCAGCTGATATTCGCAATCGATTAGATGTTTTTTTGGAAAAACTATTTATGGTTTTTTTTCTGGTTGTATAATGCGGTCGGTTATTATCTGAAAATGGAGCGAACTGTTGACGCGAGAAAAATAATATTATATAGAACATAATTATAATAATCGACCAGCGAGAAACAACCGGAAAGGAATGCGTAATGATGCTTTTTATTAGTTTTTTTTTTTCTACTCATTCTCCAAAACGAGCAATCGTTTGCTCTTTATCCGCGTTTTATGGTCATAACACATGCATTAAGATCTATACACTGTCTAGCAGGCTGAATAATCTAAAGATTTGTTACACATTTATGGCCGTATGCCGTTAAATGTAAGAAAAGAAAAACAAAATTCATTTCAAAGTTAGAAAGAATAGCGTCCACAGCTAGACACAGCAAGGACGGAGTAATGAAAAAATGGATAATATTATGCGTTACCGAAGCAGATAAGTGGAAAGTTTGCGTTTAAACAGCGGTACTTGCTTAGCGGCCGCACCGCTAGGGAATGGACCGTGTAAAGATTTTACTTTGTGGTCGAGCTGTGAATGTTATCTTGAAGAATTAATTCAATGAGTTGACTCATATTTGCGATATGATCCACTTGATGGCTTGTTGCCCACTTGCTATGATTATACAATCTTTTTAGTAAGAGCCAGTATGTAATAACAAAGGAGCAAATTTAGTCGTATTGCCTTCGTTTGATCTTCCCTAAAAAAAATAATTAATTGAATAAGTTCACCCGGTCATAAAACAAACATATTTCTGCCGTTAGTGTACAAACTAAAAGAGCATAAAACATGTAAAGCCTCGTGCTTATAAATCCGGTGGCAGCGCGCGCAAAACCCAATCGTCCAACCTGTTCGCAGTGATTAGTCAATCAACCGATCAAACTAGCATTCACACACAACTCGGGAGGGTTCGCCTGCAGCAATGCGCGCCAAGTTGCTACATAGTTGACTGGGGCCAAAGCTTCACCTGGTAACGTCGGATACCTACATACAGCGCTAGAGCTATAGACGGTGGCTGGATAATCGGTCTATCAACAACGGTAGCATCCCCGAGCAGGAACAAATCGAACGTGCGCGGAAAAGGCAAATGAAGCCCTCTCATAGCCAGTCAGTCAGTGGTGGCCGGGCCATCCATCGACGGTACAAACAACGAGCCTCGCCACTCCACATCAGCCAGCGCAATAATGACTAATGATGTGTATGTATGGGGAAGCTCAAAGGGAGAATAGGTAATCAAACCGGCAGTGTAGATTTTATTATATTATTAAAATCGGGATGTAGCATCATTAAATTCCGAATTAATTTTTTTTTCGCTTCCACCATGAAGCACGAACTGCGGCCGCGCCAAATGGATCCCGAACTGCTTCATTCACATCGGTTATATTTCGCTTGCCCGGGCGGCACCCCAGTCTCCGCCGATTTTTTTTTGTTTCAGCCTCACTATGAGCAATTTATAATCTAATTAAACTAATTTTCATTGTTCTGTGGGTACCATTTTCGGGGCCGAATAATTTCCGAGCGGACTTCGGGTCTCCGTGAAGATTATTTCTACTAGACGCAGCGGGACTCCCTGAGTCTAAGCCCGCGGACCGGATATCGGCTGATGTGTTCCGCTATTTGACGAGTCGTTTATTTTACACCGAACTTCAGGAGAGGTGTTCAATTTTACGTCGAATTCTAACGTTTAGGTTCATAGGAATTGCCATCATCCAAAAAAACATATGACAGTGAAAAAGTTGCCCAACCATGTGAGCATCACTAGCGTTGATTAGATTTGCTCATTGCTCGTTTGCTGACGGTTGTTCGGCAACCTCAGATAATTTCAAACTAAAGTACTTATTATTTGACTATTTCATTCCATAAGTATTTTCCTCATTTGCTGTCTGAGATGGGGATGGGACACGAGGCATACGGATGTAAAGCTTACGGAGCGAAGGCCTAGTATACTGGGCATACAGTTATCAGACATAATGGGCGTGAGGTACAGAACGAATTCAAATTTGGTAACAAATGCGAGTCGCCTATGTTACCAAAATCCAAAAAAATATTATATAAATGTGTCAGAGAATCACTTATTTATCATTAAATAAAGATCTTTGCACGATTGTAAGTGTTTTATATTTAAAAAGCCCAGCGAGAGCTGTCCAAAGTCTTTTGACACTCTGCAGTAAGATGTAGTCCTACGTCATTAAAAATAGTTTCTTCAGAAACATTATGCAACAAGAAAAATTTTTGAACATACCCACTCACGGCATTATTCATTCGTCTTGTAAAATATGTATGCGAGAATCGATGGTGCAGCTGCAGAAAGAGGCGAAGCAGAAGTTAACCTAGGAGTGGCCGTGAGAGAGAATAATATCCCAATACCTGATCTCAGAAGTGAAGAAGTCAGACGATCAACGTTCCACAACACCGGGCCCAGTATGGAACCTTGCGGTGATTGGAACGTACTTCCGACCCTCCTCCGTATTGTAGCATAGCACACGATTCTGAAAATAATTTTCCAGGATCCTGTACAGCGACACCGGCACTTGGACGTTCCGAAGCGAGTTGGCTATGGAGACCCAGCTAGCGCTATTAAACACATTTCTCGCGTCGAGCGTGACAACTGCGCAATAGCGAATACCTGTCCTCTTGTGCTGGATCGCCATCTCGGCTGACTTAGTGACAGACAAGATGGCATCCACCGTAGATTTGCCTTTACGGAAGTCGAATTGGTTCCTTGACAGACCGTTTGTACCCTCAGTGTACTGTACGAGTCTGTTAAGGATAACCCTTTCCAGTACCTTGCCGGCAGTTTAGCAGGCAGATCGGCCTCCAGAATAGCTGCTTTAATGGCCATATTCGGGATTCCGTCTGGCCCCGGTACCTTGCTCACCTTTAGGGATTTAGCAATCTCAATGAGTTCCTCGTTCGTAACCGTCGCTTCCTCCCCGACCTCTAAACCGCCGTCGCCCACGTTACTTTGGATGTTCGGCACAGAGGACGACCATCCTACGCTTTGGTCTGAGATACTGGAACGTCGGCCGTGGAACGACTCAGCGGCCTGGAGCCAGGGCCTTGGCTCGTGGCGCGGAAAGAGGCCCTCGATGATCCGCTCCAGCATCTCTGGCGATCGCTCTGCGGGCGCCATCACGCCCTTGGTCTTTGCCATTACAACCCTGTAGGCATCACCCCACGGGTTCGCATTGGCACTGGCACATAACCTTTCAAAGCAGGCTCACTTGCTAGCTATTATCCCATTCTTAAGCGCTGCGCGTGCAGCAACTAGTGCTACTCGACATTCTGCTCTGCCCTCGTCCGAACGAGCTCTTTGCATAATTCTCCTTGCACGAAAGCAGACTCCGCGGAGTTCCGCAATTTCTTTTGTCCAACAGTAAACCGGTGACCTACCATACCTAGGTTGGCTTTTCCTAGGCATGCTGGCGTCATACGCTCGCGACAGCACCTCAACCAAATGATCAGCGTTCGGGTCGGGCATATCGCGATCACCGCACTGTCTTCGGATCACTTCCACAAATACTTCTGGATCGAAGTATGCTGTCTTCCATCCACGGGTGGTTGGTGTGTTGGCTCTACCCGCCGCCTGCCGCCTCGTTATCTGACCAACACCATAGCGGACCGCCTGATGGTCACTGTGAGTGTAGCCATTGTCTACCCTCCAGTCTCCTATCAGACCAGGACTGCCGAATGTCACGTCGATGATAGGCTCTGCACCATTCCTACTGAAGTTACTTGTGGTGCTGACGTTGGCCAGGTCTACGTTGAGCTTTGCCAGAGCCTCAAGCAGAATCCGACCCCTATGGTTCGTGCGACGACTTCCCCACTCGACCGCCCAAGCGTTAAAGTCGCCCGCCACAACCACCGGCCTTAGACCAGTCAGCACAACTGATACTCGGTCTACCATCCGAGTAAACTGCTCGATCGACCAACTTGGCGGAGCATAACAGCTGCAGTAGAACACTCCACCCACTTTGGAAACCGCAAATCCCTCGTCTGCAGTTGACACAACCTCTTGAACCGGGAACCTGCTTGTCGTCTATATAGCCGCCATCCCGGACCTATCTGAGACCCAGTTACCGTTTCCAGCAGGGATGCGGTATGGGTCCGAGAGGATGGCAATGTCCGTCAACGACTCAATAAGTGCTTGGTATAACAGCTGCTGGGCCGCGTGGCAGCGGTTCAAGTTTTGTTGCGTTACCTACACTACGTCCGTGTTTAGTCGCCGGCGCGCCTGCCGGGCACTTTGGGCCTCCTGTTGCGTGCTTAGCGTCCCGTTGGCCTGTACATATAGGCACTTGGGCGGCGCAGAACAGTCCCTCGCTACATGGCCCGTGCCGCCACATCTTCTACACAGGTGGCTTCTGTCAGGACCCTCACAGCTCCAGGACTTGTGCCCTCGCTCAAAGCACCGGAAGCAAGCCTCTGGCTGCTGGAACACGCTCTGTGGGCATACGGACCATCCCACCTTCAGGGCTGTATTTCCGTCTACCAGTGGAAGTCTTACTGTAGGTACCTGGGTTCCCGCCGGTGCACAGTGGGGAATCGCTGGCCAGCAGCCAAAAAATGAAAGTTCATTTCGACTCTCCCTTGTATTTTTCCTGTGATTCTATACTATTGAAGTGTTCAAATCCAAAATTTTAGATCAATATAACAAAATTTGAATTTTCTATGAATTTTTAAAGTATGCTATCTCACCATGTTTTAGTGTTTTTTTGAAAAATAACCCAATATTTCAAAACATGCTAGAGGTCTAACGGTAGCTCGGATTTCAACGGTGTCTAAGGAAAAGTTCTTCGAAAAATAGTGCTGAATAAAGCCCATTAATTGAGTATGCAGTAATTTTATCATAGTATGCCACAATTTTAATTTTCATTAAAAAAGTGCCATATTTTCGCGTAAAACACGCTTAAAAGTTTTGAAGTCAAGGTTCGCCACTATTGACAATACCGGTAAAAGCTAGCGTAAAATATGAGCTTTCAAATGGATATAGTCTCATTTAGCGCAGAGTAGCGCAGAGCACAGATGTTACGCTTGTAAGGCTACTATATCAGAATTCAACTCTATATTGTTGAATATGCAAATGCAAACACTCAAAGTAAACGTAGGATATCTTAATTATGGGATATCTCCTTTACATAGTTGGATAACCTGCTTCGAATGTATGGTCCATATTGCATATTGACTAGATTTTAGAGGTTGGAGAAAATCTGGGGGATACAGCGATAGTAACGACGGAAATACAGCTTGAAGATCTTATGCCAATCCTGGTATAAGTTCTGAAATTACGGGTATAGATATGAATTTAATTAAAAGGTTGAGAAATTTTCTTTAGCAAGTTATTGAAAACATTATTTCAGAAAAATTCGAAACTTATTGATTGTATACCAAAAACCTTTATGTCAGGGTATAGTCCTCATATAATACGTCCACTGCAATGCAAAGAATTTGAATTCGCGGTCATAAATAAATCTAGACAACTATATTGCTGATAGGACGAATGATAGAAGAAGCACAAAAATAAGTTTTTTTTGTTTAATTATATAGTCACTTTAACAACTCGGGTCATTCGTGACTTCCGCGGGGTTGGGAATTGAACCACGGTCCTCGGTGTGAGAGGCATGAATGCTAGCCACTACACCGGTATTGACCCTCATGAAAATAAGGTTATTGCCTTATGCTAAAAATAGTCGTAAAAATACAAGACAATATTTTACATGCAAAAATGAGTGTGAAAATACAAATCGTGATAGAATTATTCGTCTTCTTATTTCTCCGGATAAAGCTTATAGCTTCTTCGAAACGAAAAATGTGATTAGAAAAATCTTTCTGAGAACGCTATATGAGGATGAAATGTGAAACAAGTGATTCTGCAGAAGAAGAAGAAGAAGAAGAAGAAAAGGAAGAAGATGGAGATAAAGAAGATTAAGAAAACTAATAAGGGGAAAAGTTTTGATTTTTGATTAATATTAACTTATATGGATTTTGTGTAGATTATAAAAGCTCATACTTGCTTTGTATTGTTTTATATAATGTTTTATCTTTAAAAAAACCATCTGCAATAGTTTTCCAAATGACCCTCATTTCTTATGCGTCATTATACTTAAAAAATACTTGAAAAATAGTTGAAAATTCTCCCTAACACAAAAAATATACGTTCTAATGCAAAATAAACCTGAAATTCGGGCTCAGCACCCCAAAATTACTTAAGAACCACATATTATCCTTGATTTGAAGAGATTTTTTTGCTTGGCCAGCATTTGTATGGAGTCGCTGTGCGGTGCCTTGCGCAGACGAACTGCTTCGGTAGTCACCACCACGTTACATTGCTCCTTGAGAGCTCGTGTCAGTTCGACCGCTTCAGTGATCTCGTCCAGGTTTTCAAGCTGGAGAGTCATCTCAGGCGTTAGTGCGCGGATCTGTATGCCATCACCTAGGACCTTTTCTGCCAGCACTTTGTAGGCAGAACCCTTCTCAGTGGCATCCTTTTTGAGCTCAAGGATCATGTCGCCGGTGCGGGAGCGGCGGATACTCCGCACATCCGCGCCAAGACCCTCCAGCTGCTCGTCCCCTCTCATGGCCTCCAAAACTTCTGCATATTTCAGTCCCTCAGTTTTGAGGATAAGGGCAGAAGAGATGAAGAGATCTCTTGCTCCTTTTTTTCTGACCACTTTCGGTGCAGTTCGATCCTCCTCTTTCTTCCTAGCCTTCTTATTTTTCACTTTTTCCCACTGATTGTCGGGCGCTAACTGCCTCTTATTACCCTCAGTGGGTTCCTCAGTTTGCTTACGACCCTGTGCTATCAAGTGGTTCTTTCGGCCCGTGGGGGTTTGTTTCCCTGGGGACTACCTTGCAATGAAATTGGTCATGAAAACCACTATACGAACGTAATAAAACTTGGAATTGTTACTTTGGTTGACTCTAACAGCTTCTCCCACCAGAGGTTTGAACATACGTCCTATCCGTCTAGGGATTTTTGGAAACCGAAATACCAGTTTTGGAAAGGCAAAAACCGGTATTTCCGGTATTTTCTAATATTTTGGTATTATCTATTCTCCTCCTTCCTAATTAGAACTAAGTTTGATAGAAGATTGTACAACCTTTAGAAAAACAATTTGGTGTTGATGTTGACGAGATTCTTCGACTACAAGCAATGAAGAGAGTGGAACTGTGGGTCAAATAATTATAGCTCTTGAACCCGTTTAGGGCACAGTAGAACTTATTTGCTGTAAAAATTCTTCATTGGATGAGTCAGACGTCGCGTTTCAATTTATTTTTGAACAACCTGATATTTAGAAGCCACCAAATTATTCGAAGCTCCCAAATAACGAATTTAGGAAACAAGATCAGGGCCCGGCAACATCACTTACAGTAGTAAATCGTCACTCAATAATGAAGCACTGAAGCAGCGCCACTTCGTCAATGAAACAGTTTTCTCTTTATCATGACGACTGGTTTTAAAGTTTCATTTGTATTTTTCTATCAAATATTCAGTGGAAGACCAGAAACTTTGAATGTAATTGAATTGAATTGAATTTGAGTAATATTTCCTACAATCTAGCGCATATTGTAATTAATCTTCTCAACATCGACAAACCGTGCCTGATTGTCAGTCGTTGTCATTTGAAACAGTCACTAACTTTAGCAGAAACTTGCTTGAAACGTTCTGTTCAACAAATAAAATAAGTCGCTTCATTTATGAAGCAAGGTAAGAGAAAGTCAGCTTTATTTGTTTGTTTCGACGATGCCGGGCCCAGATCAGAATACGGGGATCTTTGCGCTTTTTGAACATGCTTGCCGTTAAAGGATCTGCCAGAATAGAATTTGGAATATATTTTCAAGTGATGCGTTGATTAAACATTAGAGTGTCCCAAAATAGCACTATGTCAGTAAACCCGGGGGCTCACCCCTCAAATGATAGCTTAGGGTGCCACAACAAAACTTTTATATGACGTCAACTTTGGTTGACGCGATTTAGGGGTCGCACATTTGAGTTTTACGAAAAAATGGCATTTTTCAGGAGTAGATCCAAAAAAATATTTTTAGAAATGTTAAAGTAGGTGAAACAAGGTACCCTACTATTTTTTTCACAATCATTGAGATCTGATACATTCATAAAAAAGTTATGGTGGCATGCCTGGAGTCATATTTGGTTACAAAAATTTATTGAATTCAGCAAAAATTTAAAATTTTCGAAATTCCATTTAAATAAACGTCAAACTTGAACTATTTATTCTAATCGTCACTTACGTTTTTGATCAGAGGAAATATGCACCTTCCAAAGAATTTGACACCATTTAGACTCAAGAATCACTTTTAAGGGCTTATTTATTTTTTAGGTATTATGTTTGAAAAATCGTATCTCCCGAAACTGGGTTTGCTCCAAAATGATGCCTAAGCGTGAGAGCGTGAGAAAATTGAGTTTTAGACATGAAAAAATAAACACTGAAAAAATTCCACTATGTTCTAAAGTCAGGAATAAATTATTGAAAAACATCAACTTTCCTATTGATTTTGAATAATGTGCCAATACCGGTATTTTCTACGCCAATACCGAAATACCGGTTTTCATCAAAAGCGCTCAATACCGACAGCCCTATATCCGTCCCATCTACTTCATATGTCGATCTATCCCATCCGTCTCAACTGCTCCAAATATCGCTCTCCCATTACTCCCATCTATCCTGCCTGGTTTATTTGTCGTACATGCCCCATTTATCTCATCCGTCCCACCTGCTCCATTTGTCGGTCTGTACCATCCGTCTCATCTGCTCCAAATATCGCTCTGTCCCATTAGTCCCATCTGTCCTACCTCACCTATCTGTCCTTTGCCCTATTCTTCCAATCTGCTCCAAATACCGGTATGTTCCATCTGTCGGTTTGTCTCATCTATCGACTCGCCCGTCCACCGGGTCCTCTAACTAAAAAGCCTTTGTGCCCGCTTTCCGTTACGCTGCTGATGCCGAGAATGTTCAAAACTGAGCAAATAATGACCGATGTCTGTACCCCATGATCTTATGAAGCTATCTGCCCTATCTGTCCCATCTATCTCATCTATCTTATCTGTCTTACCTGTCTCATCTGTCCCATTACCGTCTGTACCCTTCGTCGAATCTGCCCCTTATGTATGTCGGTCTGTCCCACCTATCGATCTGTCCCATCTTATTTATCTATCTATGACCGCCCAGTTAGCTTCGAGGTACGATGCTGGTCTAACAAGCCAGTCGTCGTATGTGTGAATCTCAGCTAGGCGGTGCTTGCTAGATAGAGTCAGTAGGATCGTTACACTGGCCCCGTAATTTTCCTGTACTCTAACAGCTGGCTGCGAAGTCTGTCGATAAAGAAAGTTTAAGTCTAATGACGGTTAACGCCCAAGGCTTTTTCAATCTATCTATTTCATCTGTCAGTCCATTTTGTCTGTCTGTCTGTGCTTTTATCTATCAAACATGCACAGACAGACATACTTTTAGACTTGATTAGTTATTGATATCAACCTCCCGGTTGGCCTCGAGGTATGATGCTGGCCTAATAAGCCAGTCGTTGTAGATTTGAATCTTGGCTGGGAGAGGCTGTTGGAATTAATAGGATCGTAGCAACTGGCCCTGCAATTGTCCTGTAGCCAGCAAGCCAAATTCTTACGGTATGCTTTGAGATTTTTACCCTGGCGAAATCCTTTAGTGCTTCCGCCGTATCAAGACCGCTGCAACTTAGTCAACATTGAAAAACTCGACAATAGGAGAAAAACTGAAAGAGTTCTGTTCATCAGGAAAGTTTTAGTGGGCGAATTGGACTCTCCAAACATCCTCGCTCAAATCAATTTTAATGCCACACCACGTGCGCTTCGAGACATACAATTTCTTCGCCTGGACTTCCGACGAACCGAGTACGGCCAAAATGAGCCAATTAGAGCTATGTGTTGCTTGTTTAATCGTGTGTACAGTTTTTTTGATTTTCATTGTTCTAGTGATAGTTTTAGACGCCGCTTCCGAAGATTAAATGTACTATAGTTAGTTGTAAAGTAATGTTTTATTCATGTAGACGTTGTGGTCAGATGAATTAATGTTAATTAATGTAAATGTAAATGTAAATGGGTCATTCCACGGGAAATTTACAGTCAAATTTTCCCAACCCAAACCCAAATGTAAATGTATATTCTAACAGCTGGCTGCGAAGTCTGTCGTATAAAAACAGAAGGTCAAGTTTCAATAACCGAATGTAGCACCTAGGCTTTGCTTCTTTGCTTTGCTTTAGTTATTGATACCATAACAATTTTTAACCGATTTAGACGAATTTCACTGCATAACAGTGCTTAAATAATGTATTTTACAAAGCGGTATCTGGAGAACTTTAGACAATTGACACTTGGTGAAATTTGCCGCTAGCGATGGCAGTAACTAACTGCCGTCTATAATGCACTAATCACAACACCCTCACTGAGTAAGTGTGAGGAGAATGGTAAAATTGGAAGAGCGAAACAAAACTAGATATTACACCACCTAATAGAACAGTGGCGCGATAGCTAATAGAATCACGCTTGACCGTATCAAGAGTTGTGAGTTTCAACTGCAAAATTTAAAAGCGAGTTTTAAATTTATATATTATCTAGGTAAGAGTTCTTAAAATATAATAACAGTAAATTAACGACATAATAAATTTTTGGTTGAAGTCTCGTTACCAAACCAACCTTACCAAACGGAAACTCAACCAAAAAAATATTATGCTCTAAACTAAATGGGATAAAGCCTATTCGATTCTGCGGACTTCTTCACACAAAATTATTAGGTTTTTAAGTTTTGTTCTCTCAACCCCTAGCTTGGTATAGTTCAATAAGAGTAAAAAATGTTAAAAATGACCCAAATGGGGTACTTTCCGATGACAAATAGGAAAGGGGTGGACACCACGCGATTCTCCGGAAAATTTTACATAAGATCAGCTATATTTTATCAGCCTGCAGGCCGTAATCTTAATTACGTCTGTTTTTTGGCTCGTTTCTGACCATAGTGCAGTGTTGCGAAGCCCCCACTCGGGGGGTCTAATTATCTCACACAAGCGTTCTCGTTCTAAGGAACACACCGGCATAAGCATCGCTTTCGGGCTCTCGCTTTTATTTATTCATGCATTGCGATGAGTTTTTCTGAGTGTTTATTTAGCTAACAGCCACGATTATCCCTCTCGCTCGTCATTGTAGCACGAGCTGATATTACTCGCGAGGGCACGCACTCCCACGCTCGATACCGCTAGCCTTCACGCGAGTTGTGTGCCTCGTGAGTGGGTTATGCAGAAAAACGCTACGAGGCTGTGCATTCGTGAGTTAGGTAGCAGATTATCTACACACAGCAACGACGGCTGTTTGTCGTACGTTTGCGTCAGTGGTGTAAGCGTTGGGTGCTATACTTCTCATACTCGCTCGCGGGTATTACTTCTCGATCGATTTGCAACATTGACTCTATACAGATATATCAGAAGCCTTGCAATAAGTATAAGTATGTTATCAAACGAAAGCTAATTTTAGAGTTAAAAATCGATGTCAAATGTCAGTTATAAATCTTACAGTATGGTTATTTGCAATTAAAAAAAATGTTTGTAGAAATCAAAAAAGTTTTTAATACTGTTTAGGACGCTCTCTTGGAGTCCCAAACGGTAAACAATAATTTATGCTTAAAAAAACTGGATTAATTTTGGATGACGACTAAAAAAACTACGAAAGATAATTCAATGGAACAAATTTTCTTTAGATCCTACGTTTATCAAGTCTCTACTGAATAGAGCGAAACAGTTGTTGTTAGTGTTATCAATTAATTTGTGACGGTCATTACGGAAATAGTCAAGCAACTACGCTCGATGCTTTATTAGTACTGCCAGCGTCAGCCCCCGGGTGGGAGATACATATGACGTCATCACTTAATTCCTTATCTGGGGACGTAAAGTATCTGGTCCCCGGCCGGTTGATGACGTCCAGTCTCAATCCAGTGTCTTGTCATCCTTTAAGAACACGATGCCGTGCTTCGCCGGAAAGAGGTATTTCACGAAAATCTTCGCTCGCTCCTTCCAGGTGAGTGCCAGCTGCTCAGACATAACCGGTTTCGATTGACACTTCCACATACAAATGTCAATTTTAATCAGGTACGTCTTTACCGTTTGGCCGATTGCTCCGATCTCCTGGGCTAAGGTGCGGAACGACAAGGCCACCTTGCTCTCGGTCTTTCTCTACAGCTTTTGCTACAGTGTACAGTCTCACAGCATCGTCGGGCGACCGGGACCAGGCTTCCGTTTGACGCTCTTCAGATTCCAGACTTTCTTCAGAAGAGAAAGCATGCATTACATTACTCACGATTTCCAACTTCTTCGCTCCGATATGGAGCTGACAGAACAAACAAAGCATCGAGCGTAGTTGTATGACTGTTTTTGTCATGGTTGCCGCAAATCCACTTGTAACGTAGGAAAAATTTTCTGTTTAGGCTTATTAAACATAGAATTTAGGGAAAATTTGTTCTATTGAATTATTTTTTGTAGTTTTTAATGCATACCTTAATTGAAAAGAATTATTATGAACCCTTGATTTCTGTCTGTTTATCTGTCTTTCTGTCGCATCTGTCCCATATGTCTGACAGTCCCATATATCGGTTTGTGCCGTATATCGAACTGTCCCATTTCTCTGTATTTTTGTTTATCTCTTAATTAATTACCAACAGTCGACAAACATACAGTAAATCAAACACATGGCCACCGTTACAAATGTTTGTTTATCTGTCAAAAAATATCCTAATTTCAAAAATTCCTATATCGACTGCTTGATAAAGTTAAACAGTCTAGCATTTTAGCAAAAAATATATAACGTTTTTTTCAATTTTTTACTAGAAAACATTATCTTTCATATTTGAAACATAATTTTCAGCCAACTGTAGTGATGGATGTTTTATTTTATGTCATATTCAAACAATTCGACAACTTTTGTGATACCTTGAACCGACGCGTTGAAACACCAAAAAATTATGATATGTTCAAAAATTTTCAATATTTCAAAATGTTACATTTGCTTAAAGTTGTAAATTAAAAGTTTAATATAAGGTTTCTACAATAGATAAACCTGTTTTTGTAATAAAAACGATCTCTAGTTTAATATCTGTAAAATTACATTTTCAGCAGAAACACATTTTTACAAAATTTTAATTATTATTGGATCAATTCAGTAATACATTAACCCAAAGACAGCTTATTAAGACAATCTGTTTGGATATCGACTCACTCAAAAATGTCATATTATAACGAATAACTTTTGAGCTCTGTAAACGAAACACAACCAGAGATAAAAGAAAAAGAAGACTGAAGAAGTTTGATTTTTTCAGCCATCTTTTCTTCTTCTCTTTCGTTTTTCTCAAGCAGTGTTTTGTTTACAAAGCTCAAAAGTTATAAAAGTCTTTGCCAAGCTTCTATCAATAAAACAAAAAAAAAGCTTGTTCCAATACGTTGTGTAGTTTCTGAGAAAAGGTACATTAAGTTTGAAAATCGTGGTTTTTAGGAGTGGCGTTTTATTCCGCCGAGATTGTTCCACGCCGCACTGAAATGGTTATTTGTATGATCGTTTTTCGGCCACTTCCCGTGGCCGGATCACTACCAATTTAGTATCGAAATAAGCGGAAAAAACTGCAGAAATAAAATCTGAAAAAAAAGATTTTTTTCAAAAATTTTGGTCGTTCATGTCCCCTGAATCACGTGTTTGAAAATATCAAAATATATATTTGTGATTTTTGTTTTACATCAACGTAACAAAAAATACATGTACCATACTTGGCAGCGTACAAAATTAATAAGATCATATCTACGGATTAAATAAATTATCTTACCACAAAAGAGAGCACACCAATAACCGGTTCCCAATAATGTCAAAATATTGAAGGTGATCTTGCATTTTTTCGGACAGAGCAACCTGGGCAGCTGGATCCGTCGAAAGTGGCGGCAGCAGACCTTCACTACCCGCTGCTCGGACGGTTGGTGATGGATTACGCTAATGAATGGGCCATGAATTTTCGCTGCCGGACTGACTGGTCGGACTAACGGAAGGCGTATGTGGAAGGAACACGGAAGAAAGCTTACGGGCTTACTAGCTTACGAGGAGGGCGTGCGCGCGGGAGGCGCAAATTCAAACCAGCCAGCGATCGAGACGATCGAGAGGTTCAATGCAATAGGAAAAGAATGATTACTGATTATTTGGTTCCGGTCTTTATTAGCTTTTTTCTCAGACAATTTTTCGGGGCCACATTTTCAGCTGCCGATGGGAACCCAAAGCGGGAGAAATATTGACCCGTCGTCCGTCGGGCCTCCTAACGAAAAAGCAACTAATGACATGAATTGGCCTTTGCGCCCGCTTTCCGTTATTAGGTGCTGACGCCGATGATGTTGAAAATCCAGGCAAGATAGTGACCGATTTCTGTCCCCCCAGCGCATGAGCCTATGATTGAACATTATTACATCTGTAACTACAATTTTCCTCGAAAATTTTCAGCAGTCTTCTAATCCAGTCGAAACTTCCTACATATCAATTCAAAAAAAAAAACAAAAATAATTAGATAGAGTGACCTAATTTGGGAGGGAAAAATCAACCAGACCACTCATCACCCACGGGGAAATCATTTCCTCTCGGTAATCACGCTGAATTTTTCAACTGCACTGGCTAATGATTAATTGTCCCTTAGTGCACGACTCACCCTTCATTCTAGCACCAGCTCATCCCCGCACCAGCTGGAGTGAAGCTGCTTTCCGTCAGCCGCTGGACATAATTCTGAAATGGGTTCGAAACGCTAATTTTCATCTTCCTTCTGCCCACCCACCGGTCGCCCGGTCGCCCACGTGTGATACTTGTTTCGGTGTGAAGCAACTCCGATGGTAGCGCAAGTCAAATCAAATATTTAATCAAAGCCGGAGAACGGTGCAACTATTTATTTACATCCCGATTAAGACGTCGGACAGAGTGGAAAACATTCCCAGCTGGAGACGCGCAGTTTTCAGCCGGACCGAGCGACTGCGATCGGTATGGGACAGGAAGAAAAGAAAATCACGAGAAAAACGCACTGTTTGATGGAAAACCACCGGCAAATGTATGTACATAGCATACGTGTGCAACCAATCAACCAACCAGCCAACAACAACGGTGGCTATCCGTGGTGGAATTATGATGAAATTGAAGGAGATTAAAGAAAATCGCCAGTGTAATTTGTTATGAATGCAGGAAGATCAAAACATTAACACGGCCAACGGTGATTGCGCATAAACAGCATCGATCATCGCGGGTGGATATTTAACTGGATTATGTCAATATGACGAGTGGTTTTATTGGAATGAAAGTTTCGACCGCACCGTGGGGGTACGATTGATCGAGAAGATTAATTTTGTTTCTCGGAATAATTAGGAATATACGAATATTTTGAAAGTCAAGTTCGCGTGAGATAGGGAATGTTGCTGCTTCGTCGTAACTGCCTATTCCCGTCCTAACCAACAAAATTATTAAAAATATCAGCATTTTTATGACACACAATGCAAAACTAGTTATTCCCTAATATTTTTTTTCGTGCGACGAAGAAGAACATGTCGACTAATCGTTTTAATTTCCGTCATTCATAAATGAAAATAACTCATGCAAGGCATTGTCGTTATTCTATAGGCAGGAAAACTTGCCCGAGCTGCAGAAATTTTGCAGAATAACATTTGTCATGCCGTCCTATACAAATACATGCGCATCAGCTTCGTAAACATTGTTGTGATTTTTAGTTCGGACAATGAAAAATTTTGATGGACGGATTTTAAAACGATACGACAAATTTAAGAAATAAAGTCAGTTGCGTAATTTCAATAAAATATGCTTTAACCATCGCTTTTCAGTGATTTCAACGCTCACGGATCAGAAGGTAAGTGCACGGTGTTTAAAATACCGTTATAAAAAAATAAAATAGGCCATTTAAACGGAAAATGCCAAATGGTTTGTATTGCCATCCTACACCCCTGAAGCAATTTAAAAAAAATCGATCGACGAATTTTTTAGTTACGCCCGTTTGAAGTTTTAAAGGGCAGTTTGCTCATATAAAGTAAATAAAAATCTTCAATGATTCTTCCAAAATAAACGTAAATCACAGCCGGTATTGATTTTTTAACCAACATATGCCCATTGCCGACCATTTTAGGAGTTTTACACTGTGTTGGGCCAAACCGGAAATGTTCCCGATTAAGTTATCGCTGTGGAAAATAGCCAGTATCGAACATGAACAAATACTTATCATGCGACATCTTAAATTACGCCAGAATTTAAAAACTAGATCACTGACAGTCAGATCAACTACCTAGCACCACGTTGATTATATCTGGACAAGTTCCGGGGACTTCCTGGAACACCCAGACAAGTGGCAAATGTCGTCCATGAATCAAAACCTATCGTACGATACCTTAAATCACACTAGAAATCAATAACTAGATCATTGGAAGCCAAATCTGCTATCTAGGGTTAGATTTCCCAATTAACAATTTGGGTTTTATTCTACTCTTATGATGGTATTTAAGACCAAAATTGGTCTTGAAGACCACCATAAGAGTACAATAAAACTCACATTGTTGCTTGGGTTTGGTCATATCTGGACATATTAGGGGATCTCGGGAACTCCTGGGAAGTCAATAACCAAATGTGGTACATTTTTGATAATAAAGACATGTTTGGAATTGGCCATTGTGGTTCTTGGTACTCAATCTGCCTTACTTGGATCTATTTTAAAGGTTTAATTGTGATTTAAGGTGTCGTATGATGAGTTTTTGTTTATGTTCGAAATTGGTCATTTCCTAGGGCTTTCCGGAGTCCCCCAAACATGTGCAGATATGACCAAACCTGAGCCTAGATAGCAAATTTGGCTTTCACTGACCTAGTTATTGAATTCTAGTGTGATTTAAGGTGCCGCACGATAGGTTTTTGTTTATGGACAAAACTGGCCACTGGTCTGGGTGTTCCCGGAAATCCCCGGGACTATACAGTGGACCCCCGTTCGTTTGAACGATTCCTCATGCAAACTAACGGGGTTACTTTTTAATTTGAACAACTGGTAACCCGAAATATGCTGAAACCTGTGTGAACTGGCCGCCCTGCTCTTTGTTATTGTTTTGGTGGTTTGTTTTAGTTGGCAGTTGCAAGTGCGAATATTGCATTTTCTGATCGGATTTCTATCTTAACCGTTAGGAAAACGATATGTGAATCCGATTAAACACGCTAGGTCAGTACAAACAAATCGTGTTTATGTGCATTGTCTGCATAAACAAATGATGTCATGTTGAGAATGACGTTTGAACCATTTTTAATTTGCACGTCGTGCAAACCAACGGGGTTCAAATTAAAAAGTGTTCAGATTAAAAATGGTCAAACGAACGGGGGTCCACGGTATAACCAACGTTGCGCTAGGTAGTTGATCTGACTGTCAGTGATCTAGTTTTTAAATTCTGGCGTAATTTGGGGTGTCGCATGATAAGTATTTGTTCGATACTGGCTATTTCCACAGCGATAACTTAATCCGGAACATTTCCGGTTAGTCCCAATACAGCGTAAAATTCCTAAAATGATCGGCAATGGCCATATGTTGCATAAAAAATCAATACCGTCTGTGATTTACGTTCATTGTGTCATTGAAGATTTTTAATTACTTTATATGAGCAATCAGCCCTTTAAAACTTCAAAAGGGCGTAACTCAAAAATTCTTCGATCGATTTTTTTAAAAATTGGCTCAGAGGTGTAGGATGGCAATACAAACCAACTGACATTTTCTGTTTAAATGGCCTATTTTGAACACCGTGAAGTGTGGTTTACTCGAATCAGCACAAGAACGTTTGGAGTATTCATCAAATCCATCCAACAAATGATGAAATTTACAATGGCTTTACTTACTACGACGAGAATTAGAAATAAACCCTATTATCAGTCCTTCAATAAACGGGTTATCTCGTCTCGTCAAATTTTACGTTGACGTAGTCCTACGTCAAAATCTGATTTGTTTGTGCGATGCTCCTAAGCTTGGCGTGTGGGTACGGGTGTGTTGTGTTGTGTTGTGTTGTGTTGTGTTGTGTTGTGTTGTGTTGTGTTGTGTTGTGTTGTGTTGTGTTGTGTTGTGTTGTGTTGTGTTGTGTTGTGTTGTGTTGTGTTGTGTTGTGTTGTGTTGTGTTGTGTTGTGTTGTGTTGTGTTGTGTTGTGTTGTGTTGTGTTGTGTTGTGTTGTGTTGTGTTGTGTTGTGTTGTGTTGTGTTGTGTTGTGTTGTGTTGTGTTGTGTTGTGTTGTGTTGTGTTGTGTTGTGTTGTGTTGTGTTGTGTTGTGTTGTGTTGTGTTGTGTTGTGTTGTGTTGTGTTGTGTTGTGTTGTGTTGTGTTGTGTTGTGTTGTGTTGTGTTGTGTTGTGTTGTGTTGTGTTGTGTTGTGTTGTGTTGTGTTGTGTTGTGTTGTGTTGTGTTGTGTTGTGTTGTGTTGTGTTGTGTTGTGTTGTGTTGTGTTGTGTTGTGTTGTGTTGTGTTGTGTTGTGTTGTGTTGTGTTGTGTTGTGTTGTGTTGTGTTGTGTTGTGTTGTGTTGTGTTGTGTTGTGTTGTGTTGTGTTGTGTTGTGTTGTGTTGTGTTGTGTTGTGTTGTGTTGTGTTGTGTTGTGTTGTGTTGTGTTGTGTTGTGTTGTGTTGTGTTGTGTTGTGTTGTGTTGTGTTGTGTTGTGTTGTGTTGTGTTGTGTTGTGTTGTGTTGTGTTGTGTTGTGTTGTGTTGTTGTTGCCTCAACACTGCACCCCTCCTTGCTTGACAAGTATATTTTCAATGTCATTGACAAGTACAGGATAATTATTATTAAAATATGAATTTGCGTAGGACTCGTAAAATTGCTGCAAGGCACAAGAAGTCAACCAATCGTTGATCGTAACACCTTTTCCGCACCTCAGTTAGCTGAACTGCTAAACTATCCTAAACCCTGGTGCGTGACGTCTTAAAGCGATTTGGAGTCTTAAATACCCATTCCATGCCTGTCATCAATTGGAAACCCAGAGCTAAAAAGCTTAAAAAGCTAATTTTGTAACTTATTCAAAAGTTCTCCTTTCAAACGGAATCCATGTATACCATCAGAATTTTCAGATTTCATCGAGAAATGCAGTATACATCCCAAGTAACATTCTAAGCTTTATGAATCACTACGAGAGCGCTATAATACAATTTACATATAAAACCAGGGTCAAGTAGTGGAAGTATTTATTTGCGATGACCCCTCGTAAGCCCGAGAATGCTGACTTGATTTAAATTTTTCTATTTTAATTTTCTGCATCAATAGTAAGAAGAAGAAAAGAAGATGTCAGCGCTACTTACACATTCTTCAGTACATACTATGAGAATTAAGTTCATGTTGGTTTCCTAAATTTTCACAAAATGGTTCATTCACAGATTCACTAAGATTAGTAACCGTGTTGCTCAGTTGAGCAGATTCTTCGTTAGTTTTCAAGTCAAGTAATTCTGCGGTTTCAATTGATTTCCCAGTATACAGTGCCATGTCAGAGTCTCTGCCAATACCGTCGCTACGCATTGTTTCTGTATCAAAAGAGCCTATCTCTTGATGCGTTGAAACTAGCTCGAACTACGTACATGATAATAAGCAAACATTCTTATTTGCACTGTGACCAGTCGCAGAAAATGTCACAGTATAGAAATGACAGGCATTCGCCGCTTTTTGCTTACAGTGCTAGTTGGAATAGTATGGACAAGCGATAGAGAATAAGGTGGAATTATTGATGCGTTTTTCACCTGAACTTTATGTAATGAAAATTATTGCATTATGGTACGGTTTTGTGGCTGATCAGTAGAGTTCGTTTTCAATTTTGGAAACGTTCTTCTTTGAATCCGCATTATTTGGGGAAAAGCTGTGGGCATACGAAAGAAGCAGCAAACAAGAATACCAAAAACCAGTAACCACCAAAACCAGTCATGCATGGTGCTAGAATATTGAAGCGTGTCTTTGCAGCTCCGAAGTATGTACGACACGACGAGCAAGCGATGTTATCGTTATTCTAGTATTTGTTCTCGGTGTGTGTGTACTAGTAATCTGCTGAGTGACTGGTCACAAGAAATAATGTCAAATGTCTTTAGATTTTGGTCACCAAATAGTACATTCTACGTCCCTGCTGTCAGCTGTACGATGTTCGGGATTATTGAATGTTTTCAATTGATGGGGAT
This sequence comes from Sabethes cyaneus, assembly GCF_943734655.1. NCBI lineage: Eukaryota > Metazoa > Arthropoda > Insecta > Diptera > Culicidae > Sabethes > Sabethes cyaneus. Next base: position 209,851,489 of record NC_071354.1, on the reverse strand, counting down.
CGTTAAATCACTATTGCAAATGTTCCAGAAGTTCTGCTTTATTTTACGTTTGAAAACACCACTGGTTTTAACTTTTCTTATTTTCTTTCTGGGCATCCATCTTTATTTTAGTGATAACAAAAAATGCTCTGTTTTAAAATATGCTTTGTTTTGTACAGAAAGTAACAGCATATGCTTTTCACTCTCTTATAAGACCAAAAGGTGTAATGATGGCATTTGTAATTATAAAACACGTTCGTAAAATACTTTACTGTGACGATTATAAACAAACTTCACTGTAATTTATTATTTTTTAATCAGACGGTTTTATTAGGAATAGAGAACAGCTTTAACATTATGTTTAAAGCTAAGAGTTTCTGACTTTACCATTTGTCTTTATAAGGTATTAAAAACAGCTTATAGCAAAAATATGAACTACCTGTGCTTTGCTTTATAAAATTAGTTTGCAAATCAAGAAAAATTCCAATTGCGGCTATAAACCGTTATAAATTATCATGCTAAAAAAGCTGCAGTATTGTTACTTGGGATGACAGATGGATTAGTTTCTGAAATTTCGAGGCGCAAGTTGTACAGAATCGTGGCGCAAAGCAAAAGTTACGGGTGAGAAACCGAAGCTTATGAGAATTTAATGACGAAATACATACGATCGCGTTATTAGAGATGATGAAGCGTACTGCAAGGTGCTTTCCGAATAAATTTTTAGACAAAAGTTGAATAACTTGTTTGGGCGGCAGAATTCTCCGGAAGGCCGTAAAATAATAAAGAGGTGAGGCGTGGCAATTCGTGAAAAAGTCTCTCATTTGGCAAGCGATTTGCAGCTGGAACCATGAAGGGTTTTCTTCATCGCATCGTCACCGGAGATAAAAATGGATTCATTGCCACAACCCAAAAAAAAGAAAGACATGTGAATGTCCGGTCATGCTTCTATATCGTTGGCTTGGCCAAATATCCACGTTGCGAAGGTTATGCCGTGTATTTGGAGAACCAGATCAGTTTTACTTAGCTGAGCTGAGCTGAGATGAGCTGTTGACGTTGAACGAAACTATCACTGGGGAACAATGTCGAAGTCAATCGATGAGAGTGAGCCGAGCACTGCGCGAATAACGACTACAATACGAGTAGAGGCATGAAGAAGTGATTCTACAGCATGACAACGGTCGGATTCACGTTGACAAAACTTTTGAAACCTACTTGGAAACATTCTAGATATTGTTCTACTTCTATACGATGCATGAACGGGCTATCAGCAGTTGCGTATCGTATATGTGATGAGAAATGACATTGTGAACTTTGTAAACTATGTATCACAGTTAAAAGATGAGAATCCTTTGTAAGATTTTCTCAAAGAGCCTTTTCTCCCTTCCCAATTGAATTCATAGAGACGTAACTATCCAGATAAGTAAAAATGAATGAATAGTAAATTTTTTATACAATTCATCGTGGAGATAAAAAAAATCGGTGGCTTTTTTAATCATGATCTTACGAGAGTACGCGCTCTCTAAAATGCAACTAAATAGCGTTTCTTACCATCCTTCGCAATTAATTCGCATACAATTATTGTAACAACTGCAGTGCAAGCCAGATCGATAATAATACCTACCAATTTTTCCACAAAAAATATAAACGTTTCTTGGAACAAGAAATGGCACAGTGCGAAATTGATGTCACCCGCCCTTTTTTATGCCTACCGGAGATCGGTAGACCCGAAGACCCGTTCACGCATGGCTTTTGCCCTGACACGCAATTGATAATCTTCGTCTCGCGGCATTATATATAAATATTTAAAAGCGAAGCGTTAAATAAAAAGTTGGAACAAAAGGAAAAAAACTAAAGGCAATCGCTTTGAATTCACACCGCGTGCCGTCGGCCGAACCGAGCACCGAAAAAGCACCGCCTCTCTCGCGCGACGGAGGGAGAACCTAAGCGACTATGTCCCCTCCACCACCCGCGGTACTCCGCCGTCCACCCACCCGGGCGCAAGCCCCATGCACTCTGTGCTGTAGGGGCCCTATCACTCCAAAACGGAAGGCCGTCCATAATTCTTTTCTTCTCTCTCACACACGCACATGCCGCGAAGCGAGAGAACGAACAGATCAAGCGGGCGGAAAGCTTACCTCAAATATATAGTTTATGGCTTGCACTTCACCCGTGTGCAGTCGGATTGCGAAAAATGCAGCGCCAGCTGAGATGCAAGCTCTCACTCACTCTCTTGCTCTTTCTCGCCAGATAATGTGTTTTCTTTAGAAGCAGTGCTTTTCGGCTGTAGTGGGGGATCGTCATGATCATTACCATGGTCGACTGTTGATGGCGATGATGATGAGTTGGAAATGCAACAATGAGAGGAGCTGTCAACGGTCGGGCTCCGTTCGTGCCTACGTCAGTGTTGGCAACCGGCACGATACCAATACTCAGGAGAATGATTCTATGTGGCAAACACTTTTGTCGATGAAAACAAACATACATGTGAGCAAAGTGAATATATAAAACATACGTGAATCGTGAGCGAGAGAGAGCAAATGCTGGAAAACTCGCGACCGAGTACCGATTTGCTGCGGAAAAAGCACGTTGTTTTTGTGAAACACACAAAACAGCTGAGAACGAGAGTGCGCCTCGTTTCGCAAAACCGGCATGGTGAGCGAGTGAAGAGAGCACACTAGTGATGTACATAAATGATCGCTTCGGAAAGCCGAACGACCGAGGGGTTCGCGTTGTTTTTTTCCTGTTTCGCTACTCGGCTCACGCTTCTATCAGTGTGTGATGTTTTCAGAGCCAGTACGGCTGGAACGTGCTGTCGCCGTTGTCTTCTTTGTCAGTGCGATTTCAAATGTCGTTGCGTCGGGTAGTTGAGGTACAACACACCGGAACAGTAGAGCACCCGCGTACCCAATAGAAGAAAGAAAAAAGCAAGCAGTACTGAATAGCACAATAGAGGGGATTGGAGTATGTGTGTACTGTCTTACCATATCGGTGCAGTGTCTGTGGCTGTAAATGATTATTATAAATAATTACAAGTTTTGCAAGTTGAAAAATATTATTGAAGCGGTTGAAATAACAGCAGCGGGACCGGCTCGAGCCAAGTGATAGAACCATTGGGTGTGTGATGCAATCTACGGTAAAAGGAGGGGAACAGAGAGCAGAGGCACGAAGAAGAAAAAACATAGAGCAATAAAAATTACCATTGTTTGGATGGATTTATAATTTTTATTGTTTGCGTAATAAAAGTAAATATCGAAACAGCACACAAACCCGGGGTACACTTGCGTGGCTGAATTGGGGGAGAGAGAAGAACTTGCAGACGAAGTGTAGATTTTCATGTTTTGTTTTTCGTGTTGAGGGGAAACTCGAAGAAAGAAAGCGAGAAGCAGTAAAACGAGCGCCAAAACCTTTTAGTGGAAGTAATGAAAATTTTTGGTAATTATAATCACCAAAAATAGGAAAGAGTAATTAAACTGTGTTAGGAAATATGGAAGTAATATTTGAACGTATACAGAGTGAAACTTAAATAGCTCAGACAGTGAAGAGCTGGAGGGCAATCATTAAAATACGATTAAGTGACCAACAGAAAAAAAACCTGGGAAGCTTTCAAGATGAGATCAGCATATAAACACAAAAATAAAAATGAATGAATATGAAACAAAACAGTGCAAGATTATTGCCAACGAAATTAATAAAGAAAAAAATATAGGTTTTGTATAGAAAATACCGGAAATGCAGTGAGAAGTGCTAAAGCTGTTTCAACGAGATCCAATTGCGCGCGGAAGAGCCTTTCGGAACAAAAGTGTGAGTACTCATGTCCCACTAGAAACCAGACATCAAGCGTCGCAATTGTGTATCGTTCTCATTGCCAAAGTGCCCCCCACGGGATGACAGAAGGACGCCGGCTGTCGAATATTGCGCGAAAAACAAAAACCTAAGAGACATCTCGAAGCCACATGGTAGGCTCAAGAAAAAAATCGTTTTACTACCGTACTGCACAAGTAGACAAGTAGGAATCCTGCCTTCCGGCTCCCGGAAAAGAAGATTGCAGGTGTGTGGGTAAACAGAACAGTCTGTGCGTCCCACCTGATAAAAACAAGTGTATATATATAAGCAGCAGGAAATAGAAAGTTCTGCCACTCCGGGTGTGCATGTGTTGGTGTGATCCTGCATCATGTTTTGATTAGAATGGCCAAAGCACCCTACATTCGATTATCAACGTGCGAAGTGATGGTTCCACGTGTCGACCGCGACTGAGTGATCACGAAATATAATCTATGAAACTTTTCAACCAAGTTAGATCAAATAAAGTTCAACATGCCATCCGATACGCCGCCTCCAGTTCATTCGTCACCTACTGCATTGGACAGTTCAAACCGTCCGGCATCGGTTCCGTCAGCCGCTAGCGGTCTGACTGGTGCCGCATTTAAGCGCAGCAGTTTCCTAGATAAAACGGAGCAAATACTTAAGCCCATAATGAATCAAAATCAACAGTTCTGTCTCCGCTGGAATAATTATCAAACCAATTTGACGAGTGTGTTCGATCAACTTCTTCAGAGCGAGTCCTTCGTCGATGTTACGTTGGCCTGCGATGGACAGTCAATAAAGGCTCACAAGATGGTGCTGTCGGCTTGTAGCCCTTATTTCCAAACGTTATTTTTCGACAACCCTTGTCAGCATCCGATAATCATTATGCGCGATGTGAAATGGCCAGAACTGAAGGCTATAGTGGACTTTATGTACAAGGGAGAAATTAATGTGAGTCAGGATCAGATCGGTCCGCTTCTTAAAATCGCTGAAATGCTGAAAATTCGCGGCCTAGCCGACGTAAATGGCGATCAGGAGTTAAACCAAATCGAAAATTTAGAGCCGTCGGCAAATGTAACTGACGAAAACAATTCCAATAATGAAAGCAGCAGCAGCAGTAATTTATCCCGTGATACCATCAAAACTGAGAGCCGGCTGCATCAGACGGTTCCTTCGCACAACAACAACAACAACACGCCGATGCACATGGCCAAAAAGCCACGCACAGGCAGAGATCGGGAGACCAGCCGGGATCTTTCGGTTCGCGATTTTCCACGGGATCTCTCGGCCGGATCAACCACCGAGTGGCCGCTGACGGTTGCTCTCGATACCGTTCAGGCATCTACGCCAAAGAACAACCGCAAGCGCCGTTGGCCCTCGGGCGAACGCAGCAGTGTCGGCAGTCCGGCCGACAGCACGCCGGACAATCTGGAAGTTCCGTCACCGATTCCTCCGACTCCGTCCACGCTGTCGCAGCCGCAGGTTTCGACGCCGACCTCGCTGCCGTCGTTTTCCATTCCACCGGCGCTGGACCAGATGGCGGGACTGTCGTCACTGGCCACCATCACCAATCAACATCCGGACGATATGGAGATCAAGCCGGGCATCGCCGAGATGATCCGCGAGGAAGAAAGGGTAGGTGGAGTAGTTCATTTATTTTTGTTATTATTTTAGAGGTCTTATAAGGAATAGACATTGTTAAGATTAAATCGTATAGAATTTGTGTATTAACTATGCACAAAATGGAAGTGAATTAAAAATGAAAAAGAAGATATAAGAGTAACATGACCATCTCTTTAGGAATTTTTTAAATTTCAAGGTGGTCATTAATTTTACTGTTCTTTAAACGTGATTTTTGGGTTGATTAAAGAGTAGTAAAAAAGTTTGTCGTGAAATTTTTTATTTGTATTTTTTCGAATAAAGGCTTTAAGCCCTTTACCAATTCTTAAATCTATTCTACAACATAGGATTCCAAATAAATAAATTTCTACGCGCACAAAATTTCAATTGTCTTAAAATATAAAGTATTAGATTTATCGTCACTGTCCTCTAAACTCTCTAAAGTATTAACTGAGTCTATGTTTTATTACATCCGGGCTCATGCAAATGGTTATAATATGTTGCAATGCATTAATCTCCTTTATTGGAATTATGTTGGAACAGATTCTATTTACATCTGTATGTGATTAAAAAATCATGGAGACTGCGAATTATAGATTTTATTTTCTAAATAGTTGCTAGTAAAACTCGATAATTTATAAGTTTCCTCAAAATTTTGTTCAAGTATTTTCGAATAACATTCGTTATCGTTATGGTCTTATATGCTCATCGTAAATTCTACGTTTTTCATTTAGTTTGCATGGCATTATACTGAATTGTCATCATCATTATTAATAATTGGAAGTTTTAAACTTTAGATAATTGTAAGAATCAAAGTTAATTGGAAATCGAAATCGGTGCTCATTTCAAGCTATTATTATGGTTTCTGAACATCCCCAGCCGTTTTATCTATAGAGTAGCAGAAATTAGAACAAATCCTAAAAATTTAGAGATAAATGGAGTATACGGTAGATGTAACAGTAATAGTAGGTGTACCAGTAATTATTTACATTAATTGTTTACATTATTTACGTAATACTGAGTATTGATAAGTATTGATACTGAGGAAGATCTCACGTCGGAATTCCTAAATAATGAGATATTTCGAGTAGTGGGTACACCCACTGTTTCTGGTACCCTAAATAACCGTCTTTATACATTTTATTTTTATAAAATTATTGACGCGGACGCTGTAACTATTTATTAATATGAAAGCAAACTGATTTCTTTTAGTATCAACTTTTTCTCTAACACATGCTTTATCTTTTATGCATAAAATCAGATTTAAGACTGGGACCGAAAAGCTTTGTTTCATACCGCCATCCGGGTGAGATTGTGCCGCGGGGGTAAGATTGTGCCAAAAACCAAAAATATTTATTTGTGAAAATTTATTATATCTTTAGAAACTGGTGACCTAAATTCAAAATGATGATGAACATAACATATTTATTCATAACTTAGAATGGAACACAGATAATATTAGCAAACTATTCGGCTTAAACAGGGTTTCAAAGTTCGCGATCAAAAATACGCGGAAATAACGCTTGTAAAAAATGTCCCGCATAAACCAACCCAAACAAGAAATCGCATCAACCCTAGAAACGCTACTGGCTATATAAAGGCTGTCCATTGACTACGAACTCATTTTTAGTTATTTCAGACCTCCCCGGGTTATTTTCGTTCATACTTTTTGTATGATGCGTTGTTTTTGGCCGACCCCCTGCCCCTAATAATCCACTTAGTTCATGGACGGCCCCATGCGAACTACTTTATACTGATATTTAGGTGTATTGTTTATAAACATGCTATTGTTCACTGTTTAGGTTTTTAGCCTAACTTTATGTTTTTGGCACAATGTCACCCCCTAGAAGGGGTGAGATTGTGCCAAAGTTCATGCACTTCCAGTAAAATTAGGTTTCATTGTAACTAAACCATCTCTACGGTAGTTGTTAATTGAACAATTTAGTATATATTGACAGGTTTGAAGTCAACTTAGTTCCTAAATTGTGTGTATACTGAGCTAAAGAACAAAAATATATGCTCTTTTGGCATGGATGACGGTACTTTTTGTTTGCATTACCATTACAAGCCACAAGAACAATTTAATAATTTAAACTTTTTTACCAAGAGATACAAAAAGAAAATTAAAAATTAGATTAACTGGAAAATTTTGATATATAAGCCCTGAAAAATAATAATTTAGGGTAGGTGGTATTCGAACTCACCACTCGAGTGTGGAGTGAGTTTCCGTTAGACCATCGCATTATTTTTCTATTGCATGTTTTAATATCAAGTTTTATTTCACGCTTCTGTTTCTGTTGCACGGACTATAGGTAGTCGATAATTTTGTGTGAAATAATGTTGTTCCTATAGATTTGAAGTCGAATTTTTGTGCACATTACATTATACACACTATATTGCGTTTTGCGTTTAATAACTCAGTTTTGTTTTATTCATTTCGGTTTTGTTTTAAGCTTCACGTTAGCAATTTTTAGTTTGTTTTTGGTTAATTTTACTTGAGCTTTTAGTGGACATGTCTATCTTAAATTTGTAATTTTAAATTGAATTTTACTCAATTTGTTTAATTGTCTTTTAGTTTATGTATTGCCTTGATTTTAACTAAATCGAAATGTCTAAATGAGACAATTTTGCAATATAAGGTTTATATATGATTAAATGTTAATTACCCTGAAATTGAAGGCCTCTGACATAATGATTAAACTTAAAAAACAAAACTATATACGACATCTCCTCATAATTGCACTATTTATTTTGGACGTATTAAAAAAACAAAAGTTGCCACCTCGCTCGTTGTGCCCCTCTTCGTCTTGTTCCTACCGGATTTGATGCGAAAACCATTGTTGCAGGATAGTTGTCCGGCATTCTATCAACATGTCCTGCCTAGCGTATCCATCCAGCTTTAACCATTTTCTGAATACTTGGTTCGCCGTATAGACGCGCGAGTTCGTGGTTCATTCTTCGCCGCTATACACCGTTCTCTTGCACTCCGCCAAAGATAGCTCTTAGCACCCGCCGTCCGAAAACTCCGAATGCTCGTAAGTCCTCTTGTAACAGTGTTCACGTTTCGTGCCCGTAGAGGACAACCGGTCTAATTTGCGTTTTGTACAGTGTGCACTTTGTACGGGTGCTCAAATTATTCGACCGCCAGTGTTTGTCGAGTCCGTAGCAGGCCCGACTTCCGCTGATAATACGTCTTTTAATATCACGGTGGGTATTGTTGTCCTCTGTTGCCAGTGAGCCAAGGTATACGAACTCTTCGACTACCTCGAACTCATCCCCGTCGATTACCACGGTACTGTCCAAGCGGGCCCTGTCGCGCTCGGTCCCGCCTGCCAGCATATACTTAGTTTTACACGTATTTATCTTCAATCCAATCTTCTCTGCTTCGCGTTTTAGTCTGATGTACTGATCTTCCACCGCCTCAAATTTTTTGCCGACAGCATCTACGTCATCAGCAAAGAATAATTTACTTGAATTTTATAAAGGTTTTATTGTGGTATTAATCATTACCTCTGGTTTGATTGTAGTATTGCGCAATACCGAAAGGATACGAGTTACACACTTATAGTTAACTAGAAAACCATAATAAAACTGTTAATAAAGCAAAGAGGACAACTTGTTGGCTGCACCACGTCTCTTATAAACTTACCATAAGTGTGGCGTAGTAATACAAAATGGCGCACCAATCAAAGTTGATCTTATCGCGGTTACTTGTCAAACCGCAATAAATCTCTTAGTTTTACAGAGCTTTTAAATCGGTACCACCCTGACCAAACAGTTTTTTGCTGCTGTTATGAAGAATACCGCAGTGCCATATTCTAGTATTTTGTTTTAGCTCGCAAACAAAAATTCATCAAAGCAAAGTGTTTTGCAGAAAGGAAGTTATTATCAATCGGTTTTCCAGCCACAGGAAGCAACTAAAATAATTTTGCTAGAAATTGAGATTGACAAACTGAGTAGATTTATTTTGGTAAAACAACCAGTTTTCGAAAATTGCAAAATTGGCACAAGCAAAGCAAAGCCTGGGTTCTACATACCGTTATCTCTGGTGGAACTAACATACCGTTAGTTCTGGTGGAGCTCATAGTTTTATTAGCGGTTTTATGAAATTTGTCATGAAAACTACTATACAAACTTCATAAAACTTGAATTTGTTACTTGGGCTGCGCAAGATAGGATTATCACCAACCTATTCCTTGCATTTTTTTACATAGGAATAGGTATCTTGTAAGATGCCAAACCAGAGGCTTCTAATTTTTTTTCTCACTTTATTTTCAAGACTTTAGAAGGCTCTAATTATTGGGCTTCCAGGCTCATTTTTGCCCAATATACGGTGGCTTCTCTAACACCAAAAATATTGATCGGTGAGGAAAAACCCCCGTTTATTTTCTAGAAAATATTCTTAGAAAATTTAAGTAGATCAGTTCACCAGTTTTTGATAAATCTTGATAACATAGTTTATGTATCTCCAGAATGTGACCAAATTGCTTGCTTCCTCATAAGCCATGTTTATGGACTTCTTTTTGGATCCTCTTTGTTTAGTTCTTTTCGGTCATATTTTAAAGCTTTACCGATGTAAATGTTATATATTTGAGCTGAAAATGCTCGGTAATACATCTAAAAAAAATACAGGAAGTTTTGTGCTGAAACACTTTGTTTTTAATAGGTCCCACTTGCCCCGGGTGTTCTGAAGTGCCTCCCTTATCTCGACCCATATATTTAATGCCGTTTATTAAATTATTCAACTTGTTTTTGGGTATAACTTCTTGATACATTCATTATATTTTGCTATACTGTCAGAAAAACATGTACTTTTACGAAAGCCTGTGGCCAAAATATCATTTATAGAAAGGTGCATCAAACTTACAACGCAAATTGAAAATAACGCTCAAATTTAAGGTCCAATTCTAGTGTTTGAAATATTGGCATTAATAATCTATAATTTTATTGTATGCGTTGGTGTTGTATCTTTCGTTTCTAGAATGGTTCAGTCGAGAATGAGGTTGAAGAGAGTTATGAGCTCCGTTTCCCACTTACCCCGTATTCCCACTTGCCTTGGGGTACCTTAACTGAAGCCTATGAAGCATTCATTTGGCTCTACAAAGTTTCACATTAAGCTTAACTGAAAAGCTGAAACATCGAGATTAATTTGAAAGATTATACCTACTAATGCAAGAAATAAAATTCAAACTTTGCTGTTAGATTGTCCTGCAATAAGTTTGATTTTATGGCATCCTTTTTAAGATATGTGAAATAACAAATACAAACTTTTTTTGACAGTTTTCACCGTTATGAAGCATATTTGCATCAAATTTCATGGTGCATATTTGGACAAAATGCACGCAAAATTAGTGCACCACCAAATTTTTTTTTAAATTCTAAATTTAAGAGGGTTTCAGCCTGCGGCTGGTTTGCCTCTTACCGAATTATTGTAGATTTAAAAATACCTCTTGTTTGAGAAATATCAGAAAGGTTGTATTCCAGACACAACCGCGTAGCTGGCGTAGAATTACATTAGGCGGGTTTTTGTGAAGAAACCTTAAATAGTGAAGAAAACACTAAAATTCAAAGTTCAGTAGAAGTTTGACATTCAAGTTGCAGCAGGGCCCAACTAACGAACATCCAATTAACGAACCGTTCAATTAACAAACCCTCAATTTGCGAATCATTGCTATATTTTAGAATAGAAATCTTCCTCGCGCACCCAGCTATTAACAAAATTCTAGGAAAAAAATTAAATTTTCAAAGTAATATGTTATTGGTTGACCTGTCTTCACAAAAATTCAAATAATACTATATTAAGCGAACGTTTGTACGCGCTGATAATTATCAAAAAGAATGCTTGCCGTGCCGATGCCATTTAATTCCATTCTTTGCCATCTGAACATATACGCTCTTGTCTACTCTCTCATTCCGCGGTTGCAAGGCACGAAAATTGATTTACATTAGCCAGTTCATGACTGCATATGTCGACTGTTTGCTGCGTTATGTAGCTAACAAAAAAAACCAAACGATAATGGCTTTGATTTTCTTTTTAGCCTTTACATGTCAAGTAGGCAGGAACCGCTGCAAGATTATTCTGTTTCTCTGTCTTGAAGCAGCAGCAGCAGAAGCCACATCCACAAGCTTGGTGCATGTAATCTTCGTCCGCCGACACGCAAAATGTATGAGAAATTTTTGACTTGAAAGTTTTCGTTGATTTTCACTATGTAACGATTAGAAAACAACCTTCTCGAGAAATCCATACAATTGCTGTATCTTTTATGAGTTGAATAGTATGCGAACCATCAAAATCCGTTCTAAAGTGGAAGAGCTATTAGCGTTCAAAACCTTTCATTTTTTCGTGACGCTGCACAGTGGTTCAAACAGCGAAATACGTGATCGTGTGATATTGCGCCGAAACGTGAAGATTTTCGCGCCCTTCTTGTGAGAGAAATCTTTGGGTGATTAATTCCCTTAGAAGTGAGATACGAAATTTATTTTCTCATACATTCGAGATACAGGTGTGGTACTTTCGGCAAAGTTGTTGTAAATATTAATACAAACAACTTTGCCAAAGACACCATACTTGTATCTCTTCATGGAAATTATCTATTAAGCGTTATTCGTGGACAAACCCTTTAAAACAATTTTTAAACCCTGACTTATCTGGTCAATTTTTACGTGTTCATAGTGTTCTAGAAAGTTGTTTATCTTGCTAAAATCAACGTTTCTGTAGAACATTATTATAAGATATTTTCTAAAGTTTCGGAGATTTTGGGCTTTTTTGGTGAAAAATAGTACTTCTTTGAGCTTAAATATTTCCCAAGGTGGCAAATGGTGGCAGATCAAACAACTCCTACCTAAAAGTACAACAAAAAGCCTGTAAAAGCAAGTGTCAATTGATTGTATCTGTTTGTATCCTCAAAAGTTATAGTTGTTTTAAAAATCCATCTCAGTCATGTTTACAGAACAATTAAACTGTACTTCGGATGCAATAAACGCCATTTTGTTTACATTGACAATCTCTTTCTACCAAGTTAAGTTATCAGCCATTTTTCGCCTATTTTCGAATCAAAAATTAATGTAGACTTAAAATTATTTGACACAATTAATAAGAGAAAAGCTTCCAAATAGCTTACTTATGCCTATTTTGTAGGAGTTGTTTGATCTGCCACCATTTGCCACCTTGGGAAATATTTAAGCTCAAAGAAGTACTATTTTTCACCAAAAAAGCTCAAAATCTCCGAAACTTTAGAAAATAACTTATAATAATGTCCTACAGAAACGTTGATTTTAGCAAGATAAACAACTTTCTAGAACACTATGAACACGTAAAAATTGACCAGAATAAGTCAGGGTTTAAAAATTGTTTTAAAGGATTTGTCCACGAATAACGCTTAATAGATAATTTCCATGAAGAGATACAAGTATGGTGTCTTTGGCAAAGTTGTTTGTATTAATATTTACAACAACTTTGCTGAAAGTACTACACCTGTATCTCGAATATACGAGAAAATAAATTTCGTATCTCACTTCTAAGGGAATTAATCACCCAAAGATTTCTCTCACAAGAAGGGGCTTATTATACCAAGAAATGTTCCTAAAGACACTACATGTGAAAATCTTCACGTTTCGGCGCAATATCACACGATCACGTATTTCGCTGTTTGAACCACTGTGCGCTGACTTGAATCCAAATTTTGCATTGACACCCTGTGGTAAGACGTAGTTCCACGTTAAAAAATAATTTCGATAAATCAAGTTCAATTTTCAATAATATTGCTCTAGCTGCAATCTATAACATGGCACCGCATCAATTGATGAAGCATTGAGGATTTTTGTTTCAAGGTTAAGAATGGCAAGAAACATAAAAAATCGTTGATAAATGTAGTAACCTTTCTATCAACTGCGATAAGTCTGCTAGGTTAGAATATTACCATTCCAAAAGCACTATAAAACTGTGTCTTGTTCGCCTTCGTGTGCATATAAATGTCGTAGTCGTTACGTTCTATTGCAGTTTGACAAGCAGCGGCAATAAGTACAATCTTGTATTGCTACGCCATTGTAATGACATGCCTTCTCATGGGAATACTTAGAATTATTTTGTAACAGATGTTACCTAATCAACTACTTCTACTAATTACAACTTCGGATTTACGAATAGTTTTATTCGAGTTTAATAGTCAGCTACAAGTATTTCCTAAGATACACTAAAATCTTTTTTTACACGGTTTATTTTTTTTTTCGATTACTCAACAACGGTTCAACTTAGAAACCATTTACAAGCTACGTGACGAATGTCGGGTCGGTCCCAAATGTATTGAGAAATAAATGATGTCTCTAAGTTGCCCGTTCTTAATAATCAAAAAAAAAAAAACAAACCGTGTAAAAAAAAGTACTTGAGTGTACGTTATTCTTGGTAATGCGTACGATCACCGTAAAGCCATTTAGGGGTAATCGTTATTCCGCGATAAAATCTTACGATAAAATTCACTTGGGTTACATGGGTTGTCGATATTCGTGAGTACGTTTCACGGCCGTCTTATTTTATTTTACTGACACAAAACCCGAACCACACTGTGTAGGTCCTAAAGTCTAGGTACCGAAATACTGAAAACTACAAGTTATTTGGACCATCTTTTTTGTTTTGTTTTGTTTTAATGGTGGACGTTTGGAGAAGACTTTCGAGCTTTTTGATCTGTGAAGAAAACACAACTTAACCAAGCAAAAAGAAGATACAGTCTTATTTTTTGATCATCTTGTTTTTTTTATTCAAAAAAGCAGCGGCCAAATTCCGTCGGTATGTAGCGCTTCGTTTATATTTTTCTCGGGAGGTACTGAAATAGCCGATAAAGAAGTTACGCCTCCCTTTCTATTTAGTGCGTTATGTAATGTGTGAATGGTTCTTAAAAAAGGCAGCTCTATCGTACCCCAGCGACGGAATACCAACTGCACAAAAAACTTGAAGTCGAGATTATCACTTTTGAGCTCGTTAATTATTTTCATCAACATAACGTAGGACGTCAAAGAAACTATATTCAAATAACTAAATTAATTGAGTTTAAACAATAACAAATATATGTAGATCACATATTTTCTCTCAATGTGCGCAATTATTTTATCCCAAATCTTACAACTTAATATTGATGTGCGTTAAACATAAATTTTTACTTGTAGGTACTCAAAGTTGAGAAATATTGCAAGTTGTCCCGCTTGACGGTACCGAGAGGTTAAGCTATATAAAAATGCATCTGAATGGAAGCTGAATGGTACTTTTCTGTTGGCATACAGCTTCTTCGCGAATGTTTCTAAAGAACACTAATTTATTGATTGCCATCCGTTGGTTGGTTGAAGTATTATAAAAGCAACACGATGAACCCATTGCATTGGGGCAGTTAAATATTGTAGATATGCAAATTTTAGAGACTGAAATAATCGTCCGTCAGCTTTATAGTAGATTGCACGGATGTGTAACGAACTGTCTTCACTCTCCTCGCATCACACACTTGACCATCGTCTCGAATCCGCAGCGTAAGAAAAAAAGCTATATCAGTCTCAGCCAGCAGAATGCCTTTTCTCTTTTACTCTCGATAACCATCAATAAAATTGCTAGTTATGTTTAATAACAAAATGTCCATAGAACACGATCATATACGTTTTCACAAAAAGTTTCTCACAATAATGGCTCTTTTAGTTCTTATTCTCATTACCGCGTGTCGTTGGCGAAATCAGCAACAGCGGCTCGAACTACTGCTTTAGCTTTTCATTTATACCATTCCCAATAACTTCTGGACAAAAGTTGTTTAGTTTAGCGGATTTTTCCGAATAACTGTGATTGATTCATTTTGTTTTGCTTCATACTTGCTGCGCTCACCTATTTTTCGCGGTGGACGAAAAAAGGAGTTTCTTTTCTCATTACAGCGATAATTGCAATCTTTGGTAAATTCATACAGTGGGTTAAAGTGGGCCTATTGCCTGGTCATAATGCAAAAAGAAAATGATAAGCAATAATTTAGTTCGAAAGTAACACAGTTCTTCTTCAGAATTGTATTAAAAACGAATGGATTCCAAGTACAAGACCCAAATTTTGTTTACATCGTATCTAGTTTGCCTTTAGTTTATTGCAACCATCTACAATCTCTGTGCTCAATAATTTTGCCAGTCTATTTTTTTTAAAGGAAATACCGATATGATCAGAGCTCATTGTGCTATATTGCGGGTGAAGGGACGATGCCTAGTCTTAAGCATTTTAACACTAATTATGCGCGCTAATTATGTTTTTTCGATTAGGAAATCAATACCAGAGCAAAGATTATATCGATCATGATATTATTGATTTTATTCGACCACGTTTTAAGTGAAATATTTGCAATCGGAAAGAAACATATTCAATTGTGTAAGCACTCTTAAAATGTAATAACAAAATTTTTATGGGTATCATATTATTTCAATCGACTGGCTCAACAAGGAAACTTAAACCTATGTAATTTCTCTGAACAATCGCGATCGAGCCTGCGATCGAACATGGAAAGTAGCTTATATAAACAACACCACACACACTCCGCTTCCCCTATAATTTCCCGCCCCTGTGAAACCATATCTCCGGCTTCGTACCTATTCAGGCGGTTAATTGCCGCGAAAAGTATAGCCAACATAAGTACGGGAACAAAAGCGCGTTAGTTTATACCGCCGCATTTAGAATATAAATATCGTTTGCTGCAGCATCCATCCATCGCAGCATCAGCAGCAGCAGCAGCAGCAACATCATCATGAACCAAAAGACAGAAGGAGAGGAAAACCGAACCAAATGCCGATGCGAAAAAGGGGTTAGCCATATCGTATGTGATGTGGATACAATATAACAAACAATAATAATCATTTCTCGCTTTCAGACGAAACCGTCAAGATCTCGCGCTGAGTTTAAGTTCCTTACGGTGTGCGGTGCTGATGATCGAGAGGGTCGGGTGGAGGGGGAAGATGAGATGAGCGGGCGGGCGGGCGTGCGGACGTGCGGACGGTTTGGCGGTTGGAGGAATTAAAATGTATATTTTAATAATTTCCCTCTTGCGTTCGTTGTGGTTGCGTTGCGTTTCGAGAACGCTAAGAAATGTTTCACTCCCTTTCCGGCTTCGCCCGCAGCCCGCAACCACCGAAAACCACCGCCCGCCCGGCCGGCCAACCGGCCAGATCGTAAGTAATCCGCACGAAAACCCCTTCGCTGTCCTAAGATCGGTTTATATGCGATATTAAAATAAATAAAATGTGCGCTTGTGAGTTGGATTCTCGTAAAAATATAAACGCAATTTGCGGCATGTTTCACCCTTTACCGCCACTTGTGAATACTTCATCGCTGGTTCTGCTGCTGTTGGTTCTGGGTCCGGCAGTCGCATGGCTCGGCATGGGAAAAGTTTGGTGGCAGTTTCACTTTTCTGCACACGTGTTCAGAGCCGCGACCGCGGATTCCATAAAACGTCTAAATCGTAGACACCAAAACCAGCTGCAGCGTGTGTTCTGCTGCTAGTCTAAGAGCTTGGCAGTCGATGAATGCTGATCGATATTCCTTTTGGTGTTGTCAATAGATTTTTTTTTTCTAAAACGAACAACGCTATGCTAATAATAATCGATAATCGTTGAGAGTTGAAGGATTTTATATCATATTTTTTACAAGCTCTGTTTCCAAAACAACGCACCAAGCAGCGTCTTATAGAAGGGGCTGGCGCAGGCAGAAATAAAACTCAATGGAATGAATTTATTTTATTTATTTCCTCACTTGGTCTTCGCCGGCCCACATTCATCTGTGGAGGCAGGCAAACCGGTAGGCCAGCAGGAAGGCAGGCAGGCAGGGCGGATAATATAACTGGCAATCAACATAGGGCACCACGCGGAGGAAACATCATCAGAAACGGTGGCGGCCGCTGCTCGCTCGTATATTAATATATTAGTTATAATTTATTTAGAAATGTTCCTTGCAGCGACTGACTGACGATTGGCGTCACGTTGCCACTCTAATTAGGTACTACCGGGTCACTTGTGCAGAGGAAATCTTAGTTTCAAGAAATCTCTCAAACCAACGGTTCGGTTGCAAAACTGAGATTCCGTTGATAAATTATAATACTTAGTAGGGATATTTACACACAATGATTCATGTTTTTCTCCTCATCACCATGTAGGATTAGATTCTGACGCTGATGAACAATCACCGCGACCACGTTCCTGGGCCTGGGCTGCCTGTTTTCTTCTAATCATTCACTCGTAATTTGTTTCGTCCGCTCAGCGCTGGCTGGTCCATTCGATCCGATCCGAATGTCCGGCCGAGTCTTTTATGGGTTTCAAAATCAATCAGTGATCTGGTTCTTTTTCCTTTTCATTCCTATTCTAACCCCGAACGGAACTGGAAAGTGGCTTTGCTTTAGAGCTATTTTGAAGAAAAAGCATAACGTTGTTTTTAGTTACATTTTATAACCTGATAATCACTAGTACTATAAGGTACTGACTGCTAGAATAAGAAATAATATTTGAAGTGCTTGTAGAATGTGTTGCAGCTCGACCCAAACCCAAACAAAACGGTTTGTACCGATCAAGGGCCTTGAAAATGCTATTAATCAAGATCGCTTGAATACCCACGAAACGGATCCCCGCGGCAGAGAAAGAATGTAAAAAAAAGATCTGCGTAAATGCACACGCTTCTGTAAAAACATATCAGATATATTTACATATCTGTTAGAATTAAAGTTGTACGAACTGATGTATCGATTAATTATTCACGCTTTTAAGCAACAGTAGCCCAACTAAATGTAGTTTCATAGTTCATGAAAGGAGTACCAGCTATGCCATTAGTACTACATAGGTGTGGAATTAGCCTTGCGTAAAACGGTAACAGATGGTAACAGATGATGAATAAACATAGGAGCAGGATTGCATATTAACATAAGAGCAGAACACTGAATAAAACTTGTACTCGGTTGTTGTAAACATCTCAAACTTGAAGTAGTAGTTTAGTCTAACTAACTTTCTAATAGACAACATGATCGGATCAGGCTAATAATAATTTTCAGTGTTGCTATGCATCGATAAAAGTACTGATTCGGATCGAAACACTGTTAAAGGTGATTCCAAAACGTCAAATAATGAAATACTTGATATATACCTTAAATACTTGCGGAATAGTGCATAAATGCACTTCACAATTCTTTTACTCCCAGAAGACTTATAATTTCATAAAATAATAGGATCCTATTTTTAACAGTAGCCGGAGAGGTTTTCAATATGAGCGATATGAGCCTTTGTCGTTAGCCACACAAGAAGAAGAGTAGTAAATTATTTTTCATACCTTCGATATTTTAAGGCTTCGATGAATAATAATCTTGGACAATATAGGGTATTGCACTAGGTTTGCATTTCATTGAAACTACCGCTTGTGCCTGCTGGTTGGGTCTGGCGTCGCCAGTATTTGATGACCTTAAATACAAAATCGAAACGTCGTCGGAAGAAATTTAAAAAACTGTTCAGATTCCTGTAGCAGACTGAAGAGCCGGACAAACAATAAAAAACCAAGTTTAAAAAGCTACCAGTCGTGAGGATACTATAATAGGGTATGTTGCTGCTTCGTAGTAATTGCCTATTCCCGTCCTATCCAACACAAATCATTAAAAATACCAGCATTTTTGTGACACATAATGCAAAACTGGTTATTCCTTAATATTTTAGTGTGTTGTCTATCATAGGTACGCGATCAATCAGAGTGAGCTGAGATCAATTTAAATGCTTTTTATCATTAAAGAAGTCCTACCAGCCAAATTTCCTACATTTTTTCGTGCGACGAAGCAGACAATGTCGACTAATCGTTTTAATTTCCGTCATTCATAAATGAAAATAAGTCCGTATCCGATTGCTAATAATTTGGCTTAAACCCCATCTATGAGGTTTTGCACTACCTCCAAATCGACATGTTTTTTTTTAAATTTACCTATGCTTTTGTAGTTTTTTTACAAACCGTTTTAAGATAAAAGCGATTTTTCGATAAGCTCTTATTTTTAACACTGACCGGTGACGTTTTCAATACGAGCTTTCATCGTTAGCCATACAAGCAGAAGAGTAGTAAATTATTTTTCATAGCTTCGATATTTACTTACTTACTTACTTTACCAGCCGAGAGGCGGGGTGTTTCTTGCCGTATCAAGAATTCCTCTCCATTGTACTCGGTCCTGGGCTATTCCTCGCCAATTCATTGCGCGTCTCAACACACGCAAGTTGACTTCAACCTGGTCGAGCCATCTAGCACGTTGGGCCTCTCTATTCCTGGTGCTGGTGGGGTTATTGAAGAGAACGGATTTCACTGCACAGTCGTCCGGCATCCTTGCGACGTGGCCGGCCAACGAAGTTTCCCTACTTTCGCCAGGTATACGATGGGAATCTTTTCAAGCAGTGCCTGTGGCTCGTAATTCGTACGCCTCCGACACTCTCCGCTATCCGTTTGTACTCCGCCAAAAATAGTTCGCAACACCTTTCGTTCAAATACGGCAAGTGCACGTATATCTTCCATAAGCAAAGTTACTGTCTCAAGTCCGTATAGGGCTACCGATCTGATTAGTGTTTTGTACATCGTCAGCTTTGTCAGTAGGCGGCGTATGCTCGTTGATCAAAGTATTTTGAGGAGGGAAAAACAGGTTCAATTTTCAGCTTGAATGCGTAGTTGGACCTGCTTACTCGTATTATTGACGGCGGCACCCAGAGATCCCAAATATACGAACTCATCAACTAATTCCAGTTCATCGCCGTCAATAGTCACTGTCCATGGGAGGCAAACGTTAGTTTCTCCGGAGCGTCTTCCCACCATTTATTTGGTTTTCAACGCATTGATTTCCAACCAAATCCTCCTAGCCTCCGTTTTTAGTCAGGCGTAGATTGCCTCCGCCTTTCCTAGGTTCCTAGTAATGATGTCGAGGTCGTCGGTAACTGACTGGCTTAAAGCAGGTTTGCTTTTTTTTCTAGGGACATGGTAAATGGGGTACCAAATCACAAAAGTTTCCTAGATCGCAGATCTTGGATGGACATTCCTGAATATCCGTTATTGGACCCATTGGGATTCAAAACTGACCATTTTCAGTTTTTTATATGAAAATGGTAAATGGTGTATAAAATTTGATTGAACCCGTTTGCTATTTTAATCTCGTCTGCTACCTATACGACTTGAAAAATATTTTCACTGCATTCCGGAATATCTCCAAGAAAATTAAATCGAACTTAATAAGTATATTCCTTGCTTACAGGTCAATCGAATCGGGTTCTTTTAAGACTAGCTACATAAAAATTTATTTATTGATTCATTGATTTATAATTCATCGAATTCTTGGCCTACATGAATCTAATTTCATACTAACGCATCCAATTCTTGAAGGCATGTTGGAAAATGACGATTACTGGAATCATTTCTCGCGTAACTTTTCAAAAGGACCTAAGTAACATTGAGAGATTCTCTTTGGTCTTCCTCTCTTCCGATTAGGCCATTGCAAATCATATTAAAAGTTTTTGTCACCTCCCCTTGGAAATTGGCTTGAAAAATCGGGGAGCAACAAAATAATTTGTAGGATACGAGTTAAATTTTTTTTATAAAATCAATTGTCTGTGGACTCTACAGCCTGAAAAGCTTGAAAAATGAATTTACGAGTTGAGTTAACGTTTCTAGCATGAAATAGAAATGGAAATTCAAACAACGGAATTTCCGAAAATCGCCCAAAAAATTTTTTTTTTCGTTTTTGTCTTTTTTTCGTAGATTTTTGCATGAAAATTAACAACGTATATATTAAAAGCAAGAATAGATTTGGTTTTCACGTTTGAACTTAAAATAAAAATGCATAAAATCCATATTTTTTTGCTCGATTAAAAAATTCTCTTTGTTTTTTTTGCCTCCCCCCCCCCCCCCCTTCAGTGGCCCAATACCGGAGGGACAAAAACTTTTTAAAATATATGTTTGTAATGGCCTTATTATGGCGACATAAATGCATTTCAACAAAAGTTTTCTTAATGATTAGGTAAATAGTGAGACCATCAACCGATTTATGTAAGGCTGATGTTTTATAGTGCATTTGCTTCGCCGTGGCAACCGGAAGAAAAGAGGCACAAAGAGAATCTCTCATTGTTACTTAGGTCCTTTTGAAAAGTTACGCGAGATTTTTCTTGTAAACGACCAGGCCAACTGCGCAGCATATACCGCAGAGAAAATTGCAAGGAATAAAATGGCACCATAAATAATACATTCAACTCATTGACATTCAGGGAAAGGAAGAAAGCGTGGACCTCCCGTATCAAACGCTTTCTATCTATATGTATATAAAAGCCTTGTCTAAACCAGGCCCTCGATAAACCAGTCGCCATATTTTCATGGCAAGAATCGCCCACATTAAGTAATGACTCAAATCAATTATACCAGATTGCATTCAAGACAAGCAAAAGTAACGTAGTTGCATCTCATTAAGTTACATAGTCGTGTACCACCGATTCTCTCTCAATTAGCCGCGAGGCGAGAGGCGACGCACGCGGGTTACAGCTAGTACAATATATTAACAATACAATTGTTGGGAGTATATTGGCTAATAATTGCTAATTGCTTATTTCGCTCTCTGAAAATAGATTGAAGAAACCAACTACCAAAAAATACATTGGTTTAAATTGGCTCGAAGGTTATCCAAAACCATAGCTGTAAGATGATGTACTGAAAATTACACAGTATCGCATTTTCTAGTTTGGTTACCCAATTATACAAATTACAGTATTTCCAGGTGTGGCCACGTGAAGGCGCTAGGTAGGGGCTTAGCATGGCTAGAGCTATGTTAGGCGTTTCTTCCTAGTTGCCTTCCTCATTTCATACCCTCATCGAACTCTGGGCCTACATAAATGACTTCAAACTACGTACATTATCACAGATTACAGAAAGTTGAAATGATTTTTAAAGACATCAATACTAACATTAGAATCGAATTCGTCAAATACTTGTTTTAACACTAAACACTTGCCTCTAACAGGTTCGTTTTGTGCGTACTCTCTTCTATAAACATTCAGTCTAAGGAACTGTCGAAGCCAAAGATTTCTTGAAGCAGCCTTAAAATTATTTTGACTTAAAATTTAAGTAGCATCTATTTCACCTAGTAGTACTTTAGCACTATGCACTTTAGCCTAGTAGCACGAACACTCCCTTGGCAATGTCACGTCTTTTTCTAGGGTATTCATGCCAAGTGACGCGCATCGATTCGCATCTTTCCAGGGCAGAAACCTCAAAGCGAACTTCAATTCTTTTGATCCATACGTCATGCTATGGACTCCGCAGCACAGCTACCGTTTCAAGCGTCGACCGTACCAGCGAGTAGTACAGTGTCCTCAGACAGGACGGATCGTTAAATTCCTCACAAATCCGAAAGAGGGATCCAAAATTACGATTGGCCTTCTCTGTGCTGTCACAGTAATGCTTTCTACACGACAATTGTATCTAAAGTAAAATTCTTTAAATGCTGAAACTCTTCCAATTGCTTCATCTTTAATCGTGTACTACCAATGCATAGGATACTTTTTACGAGTGGTGAAAATAACGGGACAGTCGCTCACGCTGATTACCATGCGATTTGTAAAACATCAGTTTGCAAACAAGTCGCCCATCCATTGTAGCTGCCTACAATCCTCAATTGACCTGTCAGAATATTTTCAAATCATCTGCGTAGAGCAGTTTGCACTCATCGGGTATTTTGAATATCAATGATTAATATGGAGAAAATCAGCGTTCCGTGATTACTGCCTTGCGGCACAGAAGAAAGGCTCTCGCTCTCGGTGTGTGTGTGTGTGTGTGTGTGTGTGTGTGTGTGTGTGTGTGTGTGTGTGTGTGTGTGTGTGTGTGTGTGTGTGTGTGTGTGTGTGTGTGTGTGTGTGTGTGTGTGTGTGTGTGTGTGTGTGTGTGTGTGTGTGTGTGTGTGTGTGTGTGTGTGTGTGTGTGTGTGTGTGTGTGTATGTGTGTGTGTGTGTGTGTGTGTGTGTGTGTGTGTGTGTGTGTGTGTGTGTGTGTGTGTGTGTGTGTGTCTTGCTCTGCCTTTTCTCTCTCTCTTCTTTTGCACAATCACTCTCTCTCACCCTCTCTTTCACTCTTTCGCGCTTCCATCATGGCCTTTCAGTTCCATAACTCATCCCTCTTAACGTGTGGAACTGAACGCTTTCCGATATAAATACTATGGGAGTTTTATAAATGATATTTGGAGTCGCAAGTATTTTATTTGTCTCGATTGTCAGTGAAATATTCGGTACTGAAATTTTATATTTAAAAAAAATTATCTTCCATGGCAACACTAAAATTCATGCTAAACAGCTGTGACTGATCTAAAAGCAAAGCCTTAGGCTTCAACGTCTTTCTAAGACTTGACCCTTTCTTACCAACAGACTTCGCAGCCGGTTGTTAGAGGATATGACAATTTTTGTTTTTTTAACGTACATAATAGTTACGGGGCTGATGTAATAATTCTTCTGACTTTATTTAGCAGCACCGCGTAGCCGAGATTCGAACATACGGCGACTGGCTTGTTAGATTAGCATCTTACCTCGAAGCTAACTTGACGGTTACGCAACTCATCTACATCTTGATACGTCGATGTAAAACAATTTATAATTTCAAAAAGTTGTCTTATATCGAAATTGCCTTATGTCGAAACACGATTTTTTCAAAAAAAATGGCGCTAGCTGTCGCCAATTTTGTTCTGTGTGGTGTGTTTGCGTTTTTTGAACTATTTATTATTGTTTGAGGTATTAGCTTTTTTACAATTTTTAGGGTTATTTTAAAATAATGAACATCTTCATGGCGCCGATTTTGGAATAGAAAATTAGCTCTGGTATCGTCACTAGCTAGAGTAGATGCTCCAGTAGTTGTAGTAGTGCCTGAAGTGGTGGAAACTCGAAATACTTCGTTACTTTTGCAGATTTTGGTACAAGTTTGACAAGTATCGAACTATCAGTATCAGTATTATTGGTAAGTATCAACTTGTACCAAAATCTGAAAAAATAACGGAGTATTTCGAATTTCCACCATTACAGTTACTACCACAACTACTGGAGCATCTACCCTATGTCAAAAGGATTTGTATTATATCGAGGTAAAAATTGTCTAATATCGAATTGTCCTATATCGAGGTTGTTTTATAACGAGGTTTTCTTATATCGAGGTATCCCTGTATTTAGGGTACGGAAGGATATTTTCAGCAGGTTTCTAAATTCAGCCTATTTGCTTTTTCTTTTGTCAATACAAATACTTTGCCGAAAAAGAACGTCAAAACCACCTGTTTTTCTACTAGAACTAGGCCATAGGCCGAAAAAATAGATGCAATCCCTTAATGGGCCGAAAATACCTTTCCGTGCCCTATACCAAAATATCATTCTAATTAAAATAAATACTATGATGCAATCGAAGAACGGATGCTTGATTACATTGGTGTTAATACTAATTTTATCAACTAAGACACAAGATGTCTTATGATGGTCGAGTGCACTCGCAAGACGTTGATTGAAAAGAAAATAACTCATTACAAGCTAAAATTAATTTTATACAATTTTAAAATTTTACAGATGTTTTATTACTTTTATTCAGTAGGATTTCGAATTTGGCAACAAATGCATGTCACCAAAATCGAGACCCTTTTTTGATATGAAAAAATTGAATTAGAAATTGACTAAATATTATTATTCAACGATTGCAACCATTTTATGTTCAAAATGTTCCGCCAAGAGCTATCTATCCGGTGCAATTAAGTTTTTGGCAACCTGCGGTAAGATGTAGTCCTACGGCAATAAAAATATTATTGTTCGAAACATTCTAGAACCGCAAACTTTTTTTCATGAACACACACAGGGCAACAGTTTTTCGTCATTTAAAGCACGTGAAGCATATTTTTGGAAGTGAAACATTTTGTGTTGCCAAAAACGGATACTTTTGTTGCCAAAATCGAATGCGAGGCATGCCAAATTCGAAATCCTACTATGATATTTTTGGTTTAATCCAATTGCGGAGGAAAATGTTGTATGTTTTGAAAATTACTTACTGCAGTAATAGTGGTTTGATTCTTCAAACATTCATTTATTTTACTCACTATGTTGGTAATTTTTCTGAATTCTTACCTATTTAGCCTTAGATCCAGTAAGCATGCGCAATTTCGGTAGCGACTTTAAATCGAACCAAAAATAGCCAAAATACTGGGTGCTCCTGTATAGTTGTATTTCTAATGTTTTTGTTTCGAGGGTCGTCAGAGGCTCGGAATGTTTTTTGTTTTGGAATGTCATTTGAATTGTTGCCGTGTTTTTCGGCTACGATTCACAACTGTTTTGATATAAACATTTGTGACACAACAGCAGTTTGTAAGCAAACATGCCATCATCATCATCAGCTAAAACATGACTGACCACTGCACTGCACTGACCAGCAACAAGCGCGTGTGTTGCCCGTTAGCGGCATGCCCGAAAGGCGTGCTCTATCGAAGAACGGAAGTTTTCGTACTTAACATGTGTGTACATCAAGTTATTGCTAATTTGGTGAAACAGCGAATTTTTAATAATTCTTCAATAAAAAAACATGACTAAATTTATGATGAGTCGCTATTTGATTGAGATGTTCAAATATTTCGAAATCTATCCATCAATTACCCGTTATCGGTGATGTTGATTTGACAATTTATATTACATCTACCTACTTCGCTCCCTTCGCGTTCCGCTGCGTGCGTTTCTTAAGAGCTATTAGCCACATCTTGCGGGCACAGGAGAAGAAAATCGAATATTGCTATATTATTGAACATTTTTTAACTATTCCGTCGGCTTCGATAGATAAGATAAAATAATTATAGTCCAATATAATGGTTTTCTTCTTTTCTCTCGCATTGCGTCACTCGGTCTACGTATCGTGTGTCTTGTGTTTATTTTTCCAACATAGGAAAAGCTACGCATTAATGCTGACCAATCATTGGATCATTGTTTTATTGTTTGTTCTGTGTGGATTTTCTGGTTCGCGGTTTGCCACTTTAACATTTGAACGCAAAAAAAACATATTTTTCAAATTAATTGCGGGTCCGCTTATTCGCTTCGTTAAACCTAATAATGACCGAGAACCATGTGGAAGACCAGATCACCCCGCTAGGTGAGTCGAAACGGGGTTTTTTCTATATTGTTGTCGAAAATTAGCCCGTAATGAGTTGTTCGATTCATTTATGACCGCCGTGCTGTGGTCTCTCGGAGCAATCGATGTGTTTTTTTTCTATTTCGATAAGTCCCCGACCGTCATAATCAATTTATCAATTTATATTTTTTGATAAACAAAATGCGTTTGCGATGACTGGCGTGGCGGTGTGGCCCGGACTGAGACTGAGTTTTCGGTTCGGACAAATTGAGTTGCTGTGTAAATACATTTGGCTGCAATAAAAAAAAGTGCGAAGAGAACAACAGTTCACGCAATTGAAGCCACGGTGGCGCGGCGGCCGTCGGATGGTTCGAGCCATCGGTTGGTGGTGTGAAGATTGCGGTCGCTCGGACAATTCGCTTTTTTTTTCGTTCGATATTTTTATTGCCTAATATTACGTCAGTTTACGATGTAATCGTTACAATCTTTCGTTTTATTCGTGTATTATTCAGGTTTGAAGCTGCCATAAAAACACTCGAGACATTTGTCTCCGCGGTTAGCGTTTCCGAATGTTTTTGACAGTCACGCGTCACGCTGTTAGAGTATTTTCAGAATTGTTTATTGCTTTTAAGTTATTAAATTTGAGGCGAATTTGGAAGCTTCGGGCAAGTGGCTGTACATTTGTATTGCTGCACGGAAATAAACACCTAACTGGAAGGTTTTTAGGTTAGAGAACCATTCACCGTAACACATTCGTCATGCGTAAGTCTTCCCTTCGCCCGCGATATGTCCGTTTCGCATTTAATCACCATCATCGTCTGAATGTCTCCCACGTTGCGTCACGGTTTCGGCTGACAAATACATCTAACTTACCGACGACAGTCGACAACAGCAGCAACGCGCGGCTGGCGGAAAATGGGCTCCGGTTCGGTACTATTGCACTCTTTCAACATTCATTATTCTCTGTAGATCCATCAGTCATCTTGCCGCTTGTCCTGCTCCCCCGCCTACGCCTCTGGCTGCTGACTTTCTCCGTGAAACAAACACCACGTCGATACCGGACCGTGTGTACATCATATTCTTGAAAACAATAAAAGGCTATGATGATGTTAATGACTCTCTTTCTTCGACGTGACAACCATACGGTGCAGTGACTTTGAACGGTATAGTTGACGATTGAAAGTGGCTCGATATGATTAGTATTTAAATGTTTCTTACAATTTCTTTTAGCATGGTTATAAAAAATTAACAAATAGTTGATGCAAAGTTAATTAAGTTAATTAAGTCCGCTTCTAAAAAAACTACTGGCTGGACTTTTCAAAAACAACTGAACGAGCTCTATACTTACATACTCTATGTATACTTCTATACATTGTATAAAATACCTACTTAGCGCTAACGCCTCCTAGTTGGCAGCGAAGTACACACTGGTCTGACAATTGTTTGCAAGAGTCTAAGAACATTTACATTGTTGGGTCAATCCCGTCGTAGTGGTTAGCATTCACGCCTCTCACGCCGAGAATCCGGGTTCCAATCCCAACCCCGCAGAACGAATGACCTAAGTTGTTAAAGTGACTATAAAAAAAAAATGCATTGTAAATTTGTTTTTATAAAGATTGTTTTATTTAGTATTTGGCCCCTTTTTTCTATTTACTGTAGTGCCTCTAGTTGTCGCACCAAGAAACTAACTAACTAACAGTGGAAGGATTGATTAAGAATCTGGAAGGATTGTTTACTCATTTTTTTATATAACAATAGTCTTTTCCAATAGACAAAGGGAATGGTCAAAGAAAGCAATGAAATCAAAGGTGTATATAGTGTCCAAACAGAGTGACGAGAAGGAGAAGAGCACAGGTAAAGAAGGGTCATTGAAACGACGCTTTCTAAGTTCGTATAACGTTCATCTTTACCCAAGCCGGGGGATCCGCGAATCGAAATAAAAGACTGTTGGGAGTCTGATTGCCGAAATTCGCGTGATGAAACTGTATGATTAAGTTCTGACCTAGTACAATGGATATATTTTGATGGACGATGAAATATTTGTAAACATGGACTTTGGGCAAATCCTGGGTCAAAAATATTACCTTGCTAAACGTAAGAGAGATTCTCCGGGTAAGTTCAAATTTGCCTCTGCAGATGAATTCGCTCGCAAGTTGATGATTCGGCAAGAAAATAAAGATGTTCAACTGGAGCAACTGTGAATGTACATCTTTACAAGGAGAAGTGTCTTCAGAAGATAGTTTTGCCATTCATTTAATCACACGAACGTGGCGTGCTCAATTTAACCAGCTGCCATTACAGCTGGAATATCGTGAAATAGCATAAGCAGAATATTATTAATTTTAATGACAAAAGTATGAATCCTGCAAATTGTTGAGATTTTTGACCTATCGAAAAATATTAAGCAATTGTCAAGTGTAAATTAAAGAAATGTGGTAAAACAATCAAAACACCATCTGTTATGGAAAAGTGGTGGAACAGGACGGCAGATACGGTAGACAATGTCATTGTGCAGAAAATGATAGGCGAAAATTCAAAAGTTTATCAGAAAAGAGGAAAAATAATATTTCTTGTATTTTTGCCTAAAAGCCTAAAACAACCAATCAAAACATATTTCCACAAATTTTGTACAATCAGTCCACAATCATGGGTCACACACAATTGTGGGTCATCTTAGCTTTAGCAGCTAATTTCCGTCTAAATATCAGATCAAATTATTAGTGCTACTTAAGAGTAACAATTTTATCAATCATGTAGTATAATATTCACGCCTTAATTGGTAGATAAAACTAAAATGACCCATAATTGTGTATGACCCATGATTGTGGGTTGGCTGTACTTCATTTTCTCATGGAGAAATTAAAAATTTTTGTGCGGCCAAATTCCAAATGAACAGACTTTTTACGACTACTAGGAGCGAACTGTCGGTAATATAAGACTTTTCAAAATATTTGCATTAAGAAATTTTTCAAGACGTTTTAAGTTCGTTGATGTGTTGTAACATAGTTCAAGGCGGCCGAATTTAATGAATGGGTGGATATTTAATTTCTATACGGGTCTTTTTTGCGCATTTAGAGCGCTACATCTCTACATATTTGCATTGGTAGCAGGAATTGCTTATTAATTTAGGGATTATATACTACAAGAACAGCTTCAATCCTTTCATTGTCCCTGATTTTTACTGTCAGGTATAGGGAATCAAACTATTGAGTGTAATGAGATAAATTGAAGAAATTGATAAATGAAGCTCCAGCTAGTTGTTCGACCCTCGAAGACAGATAGGTGGAGCAGGATACGCTCGGTGGCTATCGCGATGCTCTACAACTTCAGGCGCAGTGGTGAATGACCCTTTGGGTTAAAACAACTCAAAAAAAAAAAAAAACTTTAGGCGCCCGAAATGTTTGGTTTGACGGGGAATGCGTTGAATTCCGGGTGAAAGAGACGCGTAAGATCTATATGAAGGTGAACCAATGTCGTAAAGGACACACACGCAGTTCTTTGAGTAGTGAAAATCAACGGCGATATAACAGACAGAGATGCAATGGAAGTTAACTTTGGAGTGCCTTTCAAAGATAACAGGGTGCCGGTCAGCCAAGGAACAATAGAGCTACCGGAAAGGACAAACTCCTGGAAAAAATTACAAAACTGGTCCAGAACCACTAACAATGGCACTCCCACTCACTAATTTCAAGGATTTGAAAACAGGAGAAACTACCGGAGAAGTGGATGGAAGATGTTCTTTGTCCCATCTACAAAAAGGGCGATCGGCTATAATAGCAATAAAACTCGTAGGGCAGCACCGAGCGGGCTATATGGGGGCCCGTGCTCGGGATCAAATTTTAACTCTCCGACAAATCTCCAGAAATGTCGGAACTACAACGTGTCCACACATTATATTTTCCCTACATCCTGCCCCTTTGTTCTTTTATTTTACGAATAGGGAAATCTGCAGAGCACCGGAGAAGATACGCTGCTGTCAGACACCTGAGAAAACAACTCAGGTAGTGCGGGTTGGCTATCCCGACCCACTAAAACCCTACTCGAGTCTCCAGCCTCAATCCTCCCTGGCACCACCTTATCGGTATTACTTCAGAGAGTAGTGATTAAAGCTACAGCGTTGCGTGTGTGTTTCGGGGACACTCTTCGCACAAATGTTGCGGCAAGAAGATGGGCTGTCCTGTACGTTATTCAATATCGCTATTTAAAGTGTGACCCGGCGAGCGGGCATCAAAATGAGAGGAACTTCTAGCCTTCGCAGACGCCCTCGACATCATTACTAGAAACCCTAGGACGACGGAGGTAATCGACGCCGGACTAAAAACGGAGGCTAAGAGGATTGGCTTAGAAATCCATGCGTCGAATACCAACTATATAGTAGAAGCAGATCCAGAGAAAACAACGTTTGCCTCCCACTGACGACGATGAATTGAAAGTGTTTGATGTCTTCGTATATTTAGGATCTCTGATCACCGTCGACAATAATACGAGTAAGGAGGTTCAACGACCCATTCAAGCTGGAAGTCGAACCTACTTTTCCCTCCGCAAACGCTTCAATCAAAGATCATACGCCGCCGTACAAAGTTGACGATGTATAAAACGGTAATTAGACCGGTAGTTTCCATCATACACCTAGCGAAAGCTGGGAGATTACGGTGGGCCGGCCACGTCGCAAGGATGCCGGACGACTGTGCAGTGATATCCCTTTTTTGCAAGAATCCCACCGGCACCTGGAATAGAGGGGCCCAATGTGCTAAATGGCTCGACCAGGCTTAAGCCGACTAGTGTGTGTCAAGTCCCTCAATGAATTGGCGACGTTTACCCCAGGACCGTGTATAATGGAAAGGAATTCTTGATACGGCAAGAACCATCCCGGCTCTCTGCCGGTAGAAATAACATAAATATGATTGTTATATCAATAAATTATCGTTATAAAAATATCCAAAAATTTTCAGACAGTATCGCGCTGGATAGATTTCCTAATTTTAGTTCGTTTTGATCATTCACCAGGGCAAATTAAAATTCTGAATTAAAACATTGAATTCTGGCTCATGTTATGATACTGAGCAATTTTTCGTAATTCGTTTCGTCCATAATATCAACTGAATAAAAGAACTGCTGTGGTTGAGTAGAAACACTCAAGATGACTATAAATGTAATTTCGTGGATAATAGTAGGATCTCCAATTTCATTTCGGATTTTATTAATACCCCACTTCGATTAATTTTTCCGAGAGCCCACGAGTCAAAAATATGTATATAGCCGGCTATATAACCAATCTAAAACTAATATTTTTACGGTGGTTCTACAATTGATGAAGGGACGGTAGAGGAAAGTAATGAAGAATTTTTGACATGGGTTGGGTTATTTTTAGATACAAATTGTGCCTCTTCCTCCGTCTACTGTAGAAACCACCGACTGAGAAGTTTTAATCTAACCTTGTTTTTATTGGCGGGACGACGACACTATGCAGACCCTTTGCAACTTACAAGCAGGGTTGCCACATGCACGGATTATTCTGTGTTTAACAGATATTTGAAAGAAATCGCTTGTACAGAATCTGTGCATAGAATACAGATTTTCGCCAAATTACACAGATTAAACACATTTTTGAGCTTTTACATGAGAGTGAAAGAGACGGAAATAGTCAGCAACAGGCTTGTTATTTCCTCACTCATTGTGCAAAAAGTGCAACTTTTTTTGTTCAACACAATGAGCAGAACTGCTTTCAGAAATGAGAAGTAAATCCACACAATGAGAAACAGACTAAACACAATGAGAAAAACTGACGTGCAGAAAAATTTCTTAATGCGCTCTTTAGATGAGCAACTTTCGGTTTTGCTCCCGGTCCTCTCGGTAGCTACAGCAGTAAACGTGGAAACAAAACAACCGGTGCGCGTACAGCAACTATAGACTCAGAGGCGTCAAGACAATCAAAAGTCGTTATATTTTGAATCTTAGCGGAGAATTGCCTTTGTTTATAATGGGACTTTCCTGTTGGTACGCGTCAAGAAGCAAATGTATGGGAATTCAAATGCCATATCTAAATAACATTTTTCGCACTGTTGCCGTTGTGACATGCCTAAGCATATGATGCAGTTGCGTTCCCGGCAGCCAAACTCAACTGAATATACTAAATGTAAGAATCATGATTCAACTGCATTAATGGATTAATATTTTTCTGATGGCAATGATCGGCAATCGTCGTTTTTTCTCAACGCACTACCCATGTTAAAACTACCCGTAGTTGTCATACGTCAGCGCATCGCATCAACGTATTCAAAGTGTATTAACATTCTCCTCAATGAGTAGTGCGGCTGCTCATACAACTGCGTCCAGCAAGAAAGAGCACAGTTAAAATGAAACGGAGCAGAATAAATCGCGTTGAAGACTGAGCACAGTTTGAATTTTTCTCTTCTCTTTTTTTCTTCTGAGGAGGTGCCATCCCTGGTCAGCAAAATGACTTTCTATCTCTTTCACTCTCATTGTTTTGCATTGGACAGATTTTTGCACAGATATTTGTTCTCGGCGTACAGATTGTCAGATTTTCCCAACAAAAAACACAGAATTATATGTGGCATCCTTGCTTACAAGGCACTACGTGTGACACTATTCGTTTATCAGCGTGGTAGCCGCGATTCTCAGCGCGGGTTTTCGGGGAAAGGCTCCGTTTTCGGTCTATTTCATAGGAACGGAGTCTTTCCCCGAAAAAACAAGGTGTTACTTAAATTCTGCGGTCTTACTCGTAGAGTTTATAAATTGTAACCTAGTAGGTGAAAGGTTGAAACAGGATTCACCGTGGTGAATGAATTAATACCGTGAAACACAAGATGATTTTATTCTCACCATCGCGTTTGGAATTAATCTTCAGAATCATATGATTCCACAAAACATAATCGTTAACTTGACTGTCAAAATTCGAACTCAATCAAGCTCGTCACAGTGCCGTCCGAGACCGCACCACCCTACGGTGACTCGAACCATTATTCAGCGAAATATGGAATAACACAAAAGTATGAGTCGAAACAGAAAAAAAAAGTAACAGCAGCAGCCGGTCGCCGTTTCGATGAGATAAAATAATATGATACAGCGAAAAACATGGAGCATAAATATATCTAAAAATATACACGTACATATATAATACACTCTTCCCTCCCGCACTTTTTTCCCATCAACTTACTTTACTGCGAGCCAGACCTCGCTGTAGAGCATCTTCGCTGGATTCCGCCCGCGTGCGTTTCCGCTTTTCTTTCGCCCCCCTCCCCCTTGCTAGCTCTATCGAGTACAACAATTGCACCGTACATAGTTGCGTAGTTTCACGAGTCGTTAAATTTTGACGCAAAAACCTGACTGTGACCCGCGGAAGCCCACCACAACGGCAAATCAAACGGCTCATTACCTACAATTCTTCGTGCTGCTGCTGTTCACTGGGTTCTCCTCTACTTCCTGGCTAAGGGTGTAACGTACAAAAATTATCCAAAATTCACTGTCTTGCTACTTTCTACGGTTTGCTTCCCGTTCGAGTCTAGCACTAACATCATCATCATCATCATGCTCATCCTCATTATCATTATCTTTCTTCTACCTGTTCGGATGGGATGAAGTTAGCCCGGGCGCGCAGTAGCAGAGCAGCGGGTGCTGAAGTAAAATCAAGCGGTGCGGTGGCAGAATTTATCCATCATTCCACCGCCACTTGAGACGACGGACACTTCAGCGCTTTGTGATTCTTCCTTTTATTGGCTGCATGCAATCTATGATGCTGTTCTACTTTTCTGTTTTAAATCACGCTGTCGGCAAGCGTCCTTTCTTTTTCGGCGAAAGACTACTTACCTACCTATGGTGGTGGGATCAATTCAAAACGAAACGAACAAGTGTGCTTTGGGGGAAGATCAAATTGTGTTATGCAAACCAGTCAATTTTTCGATTTATCAGAAAATTAGTCGTATTGCGACCTACTGTAGTGGAGGTTTTGAATAGTTTAACCTTGATACAGAAACATTCACTCTACACCAGTTTGCGCACCGAACGTGAGTTGTGAAACGTACACCTTCCTATAAAACACATCGGACCTGCCGTCGTTGACAAGAAGCACAATTAATGCATTATTCACCAATGCTGACGCTAGGGGCTTGTGTGTTTTTTTTTCGCTTCCAGCGGGGCGCTAGATTCTATACGAGTGAACTAGGTGACCGGAGGCGGTTAGCCGACAAAACAAAATAATTCTTTATTATTGTTATTATTATTAATAATAATAACACCAGCCAGCGTATGCCAAGCTCGCTCGCATGGCCACTGCACTGGGACTACAATCAGTTTTGAGGCTACAGGCAAAAGTTGTATCCAGTAGTGTATTTACTCTATATCATCATCTAAGCCTTCACGCTAATTTATACCACGTGGTGGAGTTTCAGCACAAAAACAGTATAGCACCGTTCTGAGTGTTGTTTTTTATTCAAATTAGCCTGCTCACAGATTGATGTGCTGCGAAATGGGAATCGTATCAATTTAAAACATTACGATTGAACTTTGAACTTTCCGACCGACATTTGTGAGCGTAGAAGCTTAACAATAGTCTAAATAGAAACTTAACACTAGACGATTAGTTGACAATATTGACTGTAATTAATAAATTCAAAATTAAAAAAAAATCTCTTGAGACGATTGCTTTATACACATATAAAGACATAGACAATAAAGACATATCCCATTTTTCTCAAGAACTAGACGAGCTTACCAAACAAAAACTTGTCAGCAAAAATCTTATCGTATGAGCAATTCGTAGACCGCGAAAAGTACCTTAGGGAAAAATAATGTGCAAGGCATTTTAATCTTTTTCCATTATGATAAAACAACCTTCTCAACATCGAAATTCTAAAAATTTGTATTTCTAGTGCCCAGTGTTTTCAAAATAGGAAAACACGACAATGATAATACCTTTGATTATCAAGAAAAACGTAGGTCACAAAGATAGTATCTGTCGTTCATCACCTAGTGTAGTTCTTACTTCTAACAGCATAGAGATGGCTCTTGCCGTACCAAAAAGCCCTATGCACTGTAGTCAGTCTTGGGCTACTCGTCGCCAATTCCTTGAGAGTCTCGATACACTCAAGTCGGTTTCAATCTGCTCGAGCCATCTAGCAAGTTCCGCCCTTTTATTCCTGGTAGCTGTGTGAAGAGAACGGATTTCACTGCCATTGTCTCTGACAAAAATGGTCTTTCGTTCAAATACGGCAACTGCTAGCATGTCCTCCGTGAGAAAAGTTACTGTCTCAAGTCCGTAAACGACTACCGGTCTGATTAGCGTTTTGTACATCGTCAAGTTTGTGCGGTGGCGTATGCTCCTTGCTCGAAGCATCTTGAGAAGGGAAAAGTAGGGCCGTCTTTCAGCTTGAATTTCGACGCATTGATTTGTAAGCCCATCTTCCAGCCACCGTTTTTAGTTTGGCGTCGATTATCTCCGTCGTCGATCGGTTTTTAGTAATGATGTCAAGGTCGTCTGCGAAGGCTGGGAGTTGGCTACTCTTGCTGAAGATCGTTCCTACCGTTTCGATGCCCATTCTCCTTATCATATTTTCAATAGCGATGTTAAATAACATACAGGAAAGTCCGTCTCCTTTCGGTAGCCCTCTAGCCCTCTGCGCGATTCGAAAGGATTCGAGAGTATCCCCGAAATACGCAAGTAGAACATCACTCGCTCCAAGGTATCGTTGATCAACCACTTTAGTTTGTCCGAAAAACCGGTCTCATGCATTTTCTGCCATAACTGTTCGCATTCAACTGTATCGTACGCTCCCTCGAAATCTGCGAAAATATGATGCGTGGGTACGTTGTACTGCTGGAGAGTGAAAATTTGATCCGTAGTAGCGCGGGCCCCCATAAAGCCCGCCTGACACTATTTTACGAATTCGCTTATAATTGGTGATAGACGACATAACAAAAACTGGGAGAGCACCTTGTAGACGGCGATGATCAGTGTAATGTTACGGTAATTACAGCAAACGATCCGATCGCCCTTTTTGTAGATGAGACAAACCATAACTTCCATCCATTCCTGCAGTTGTTTTTCCTCTTCCCAAATCTTTGTAATTATCCAGTGAAGTGCCGTCGCTAGTGGTTATTTTTGTAGACTTCTGCCAGGGGCCTGTCCTTTCCGGCAGCTCTATTATTCTTCAATTGATCGATTTATCGCCGGACCTCTTTGAGATCATGAGCCGGCACGCTGTCATCGTTTGTAGGTATTCGTAGGTTAACTTTCTTTCCATCTCTATCTGTTATATCGCCATTGGGGTGCCCATCAAAGAACTGCCTCCACCTGTGACCAGGGGAGGGGACGTTTGTCCCCTCCTCGTCCTTGCATATATCAGGCTTTGATGTGTATCCTCTACGAATTAATTAACCTTCTCATAGAACCTGTACGTCCTATTAGAATAGTTGTTCACGATCTCTATCCTCCTTCTGGCGTTCAAAAATCTTAGAAGCCTGCTAAATAAAATCCGTCGAACCGTTCCATAAAATCTTGCTGTTAATTGTTATCTAAAAAAATTCGTGCAACGAAGAATATGTTCAAATTGTCAACATTGTAAAGCTTGCAGCCAGATCAAATCACAAAACAAAAGTCGTTAAAGATGTAAGGAATAATAACGGCCCTAAAGTATTTCCCTGCGGAACTCTAATTAGTGAAAATTAAAGAGATTGAAAGAAGTTTTTAGAGGATCATTGTGGCATCCAATTTAACTTCTAGATTTTTAACAACTCTATGCAAAAAAATCCGATTCCGATTCCATGAATAAAATCATGAAATCATAAAGTTTGCAATGCGATGAAATCATGGCTGTACTGGCATATCAGGCAACACAAGATCAAGAATCATAATTCTGATCTTGTGTTGTCTTTGTTTCGCAAGCTATTCGTGATATCATAATTATTACTATTAATGTATATTTTCATAAGATACACTAGAATTCTGAAATCATGAGTCATTTTTCTCATTATGGCGATTGAATTACTTTTCGTGTCAATGCGCAATGCATGCATTAATTGAATGCCAATACATTAATAGTTATTAAATTTTTGCAGTTGTTCCCAGTCTTCAACGGAACTCTTGTTCTTCAGTTTGCACTTAACAATCTACAAGTATTCTTCAATCATAATCAAGCACCGTGGCTGTTGTTCGGATTCCACTCGTTGCGAACTACACCGTTGGCGTTGTATCGCTGTTTTGTCAAATTGGAATAGTGATAGTTTGCCAAGCAGTGTTAGAAAACACAATCAACTTCTTCTGGGGCACTGCTTTTTATATATTTTCTGGTTCACGGTTCTTGAAAGTGGTACTGTTCAGTAACGCATCTGGAGGTGTTTAGCCAAACGAGGAACATTTTCGAGTCGATTCGACCTGTTTTTATTTTCTGCAATTTCCCAGGAAATTTTGCCGTTCGAACAAAATATAAAATTCTTGTCCTGAAGTTTCCCACAACGTTCCATTATCTACGGACTGTTCGTTTTATAAAGTAGATACCTATTTTCAGTAGGAAACGGTTTATTTTCGAACAAATTTATAAGTTTAGGGTTAATATATTATCATATGATGTGCCCTATGATAGGATTATATGGAATTTATTACAAGATTTGCTATTTATTTTAGAGGAATGCTCAAAATCTCTAAAAGGAATGATGTTGCCCTTCAAATGGTTTTGCACAATGCCCGTATTATTTTATATGTACATAAAAGTTAAAATCAGCATTACGTACAATGTTAAACATACGTGTTTCATCGATATAAGTAATTGTATACGACAATATCCGATTAAGCCCAACCCGCTCCGTACTGCTATACGATTCTGTACTGAATATCGTATGTAAGTCAGCTATTCTCATTATATACGACTGGCAATCTTGGGCGGACTTTATTAAACTTTAGTTACTATTCCGAATTTGTTAAGAGTTATTTACGATAATTTTCGGTTATTGATGTACGATTTGGTGCTAGCTGGGTGTTCACTGAAACTTTTCTTTTCCTTAACCCTCCGTTACTCGCGCTGTTATATTTTGTACAACGCCTGTGAACCGTTCACTTTATCTCGGTATATCTCGGTATTCCACCAACAAAGAAAATTATTGCGTTCAGCAAAATTGATCCGCTGACCAAGATCTTTCAAACAGTGGAAAAAGCTTCATAAGTTTTTCACCAAGTGGCATTAAGCAATTCAATCGAAGTTAGCACAAGTAACGGAAGGTTAACACTTTGTGTCCAATTTATCGCACATTTTGTCGTCCATCAAAACACATCAATTGAATTTTTCCAGGTTATACAAGATCCGCGACCTTTTCTTCGAGGAAATTTGCTATGTAGAAATCCTTTCAGATGCTCGTTGTTTCTTGTGAGTTTTGTGAGTTGTTTCTTGTGACATTTCTTCATATTTTACACAGTTCCGATTCTTACGCTCATGATATTAACTATGAATAGAATGCGTAATATTTTATGTTAAGGTGAAATGGTACTGAATCCAAACATGGCCGGAAAAATGGCGAACATATGAGGCAATTACAGAGACTGTAGATTACAGAGGCGACAAGGCACTCAAAAACCACCAAATTTTGAATCGTAACGGAGAGTACCATCACAAATAAAGGTAACTCTCCGTTTTGATTCAAAATTTAGCGGGTTTTGAGTTCCTTGGCGCCTCTGTAATCTACAGTCTTTTTAGAGGCAATATTCGCATATGGGCGGCATCTTTCCGGCCATGTTTGGCTTCAGTACCGTTTTACCTTAAGTGGTGTACCGCTTTAAACTCCTTATTATGGTGCACTAGTTCCTTCCTCTACCCTTGCACTTTATCAGTTGTGTTGCAAAAATTAGCATTTTATATACACACAGAAATAGTTTTCATAATTTTTCGATATGAACAACCCGTAAACAATCGAAAAACAAGTGCCCGCTTTATGAATCGAAAAGTCCTTATAAAAAGGCAATCGTATTTCGTCAGCAAAACCTCATAGAGTTTCTTTGAGCATTTATTTGTTACGGTTCGGTCATACTAGTGCTCCAAAACTTCTCGAATTAGCCATCTTCTTTGCAAACCTCGTACCTATTTTGTTGCGTTTCTCAATTTGAGCACCGAGTTCCGTTTGAAAAGAGCCACCGCTTTCCAACTTTGCTTTTGAGCCTCCTTTAAGTTTCCTGTCGATGGTTAGATGTTCTCCAAATCGTTCCAGCAGATCATGCATCGTGGATTTGGGATAATTCGTGGATTGGGATAGTTCATTTAACCCTCAATTGATCAACCGAGTATACGATTTTCGAGTTTCAGTTTCGGCCTGCTTCTTTTTGAATATCGTCAGAAGGCTCTAGATACTTGTTATTTATATAATTTTATGTAAACTGAAACGATTATATTACAACATTTATATTTAGCTCGGGTATTTATATACCCAGTTAGCTCCGGCTGCTCGAATTTTGTCGGGTTTTCGGTCAGTTAATCTAGCTTAACACACGAGGGGACAGTACAAGTATTTCTTGCGAGCGTTCAGTATCGATTCACGACGCGCTTGTTCCGGTAAATAAACTTATTCTGATAACAATTGTCAGTTAAGGTTCTATACACTCTTATAATTATTCGATGAAATTTTGAAAATTTTTAGTACAACCTCTCTTCCAACTGATTCAATTTTGTTGGAAAGGATGTAAACGTATGATGCAAAAAATGATTAATTGGATGAACTCTAAAATTTCGATGTATAAATAAAAATATTGAGTTTTATGACAGGTGGGACTCGACTTTTAATTACCGGTCAAGTGTGAAACACTTCCATCACCGCGATAAACAAGTATCAATTTAAGTTTTATTACATTCCTTTAGTGGCTTTCATGATCAATTTCATAAAACCACTAATAAAACTATGAACGTTACTAAAACGTTCTGATGACCGCTATAAAACTTCCTTCCGACCAAGAAGTCCACTTTTCAGAAGATTTTAGTAATCGCTTTAAGAGTCAGTAGGTTTGTTACGATCTGCTGAAAGGAGTAATAAAACCGATTATGCTTTTCGATGTTTAACGGTAACGGCCATAATCTAATGAAGCTTTGCAAATCAATTTGCGCTCACAGCGATGTGATGTTTGATGGTGGCTTCGGAAAACAACTAGCCTGTTAGTCCATTAGATTTACATTGACCGTAATAAAATATCCAATGAAATATACAGTTAATCCACAATCATGGGTTACACACAATTGAGGGTCATTTTGACTTTAACTGCCGATTAATGTATGAATGTTATACTAATTGATTGACAAAATTGTTACTCATAGATAGAACTAATAATTTGAATAATTATTATGTCATATTTAAACGGAAATTAGCAGTTAGAGCTAAAATGACCCACAATTGTATGTGACTCATGATTGTGGACTGACTGTATAATAAATTTTCAGTAGTTTCCGAAGTTGTGCAGCATATGCGCACCAAATTTTATCGTGCATTTTGCAATCATAAGTGGCTAAAATCAATGCGCCATCAAAATTTTGAAATTTTTGAAAGCCGGTCGTTAAAACAAAATAAATGTATTAGATTGGTCAAACTTAGTTTTTAGCAAAGTCATTCTAATTGCATTCTGGTATTATAATTTCCTTTGGATTTGCTTTATTAACAGTATTATTATGGTATTATAGCTAGCTACAAGAAGTTTTTGACGTGTATCATCTTAGTGTTGCGCAACACCATGATAAAACCAGAGGTAATGATTCATACTGCAATAAAACTTTTATAAAATTCATATAAAACAAGGTTGCTTTGGAATTGTTACTTGGGTAGTTATGTATTATGTAGTTAATATCTAGTTTTATTGCGCTCTTGCAATTTTACTATTTTTCACACACGTATACAGCGAGAATATTGTCTCTGTGTAGCTGCACTTCCTGCAATCAAGAGTTGTTGGTTCGTGTCCCGCCTGCCATAAAGCTCAATATTTCTGGTCTACACTAAGAATAAAACATGGTTTATAGTGCGAAAACGAACGTTTGTTTTCCGAGTTTAACTCTTGTATTCAACCACGAAGTAGATTCTTAAAATCAATCCGATCCGATGGAGCGACCCTTTGAATCTTCCAACCTGTGAACACCGCTGTAATTAATTGGGCTTGTTTTTTTGGCTGCACGACGAGAGGTTGCTAAGCCTTTTTTTATTTCT
This sequence comes from Sabethes cyaneus, assembly GCF_943734655.1. Lineage (NCBI taxonomy): Eukaryota > Metazoa > Arthropoda > Insecta > Diptera > Culicidae > Sabethes > Sabethes cyaneus. The sequence goes on along the minus strand of NC_071354.1, from coordinate 209,809,794 downwards.
GACATCTTAACCTTTCAAAGTGACAGTTCAGATTTACTTTGGCTCCGGAAAATCAACATCCGTCGTCGGCATCTCCGATCTCACCATTTTCTCAATCTCCCCGCGTAACGCACCAATTATGGTCAAAAAGAACCTCGCTCTGGTATGTGTCGTGTGTTCAACCGTTCCCAAGTTGTCATTTCTGGTTGCTGCAACCTAGTCATGACTGAAATTATTCATTAATCGGTTACCACAACTAGTTTATAACAACTGTGCTAGTAGGGTTGTTATGATGTCTTCGATTTCCCTTTGTCTCGTTCTATTCTTAGACAAACTTTTTTACGTGCTTTAAAGTAAAGTACGTCATTGTACTTGTGTAGTGTTAGCCGTTAGCATATAGATAATAGTTTTTAATAAGTGTAGTAATTTGAAGTTTCCAATGTGTAGTTAGTAGTTAGTGTTATCATTTGGTGTGTAATCTGTTGATATAAAAATGAAGGTTTTATGTCTGCTTGAGAAGGAGCCTTTAAAACCGATTTACTTTCGCGGTTTTTTTCCCTTTTCGAAAAATAAACACAAAATTCCAGGTGATGAAGGGGCGGTAGGGGAAAGACATGACAATTTTTTGGTGAAGGTGGGGAAAGAGCGGAAAGGTGAGGAGGCGGGGGGGCTATTGGTAGCTCCGCTTAGCAAGTAGTCGTTTTGACTCCTATCTTTTGTCCAATGCTGGAAGGTGCATGGGTCGAATCAAGCTATAATCTGAAATTATAACCGGATTCGAATCCACAACGCCTGCCAGGGCATGTGGCTCGCTGGTACTTGTACCTTTGAACCATAGAGGCGCTGGACAAAAGGAGACTGCGAACCCCACTTATTAAGATAGCGACGCGTTTTTAGACACAAATTGTGCCTCTTCCTCCATCTACTGTAGATAACCACCGACCGAGAAGTTTAAATCTAACTTGTTTTTACTGGCCGGACGACGACACTGTACCGGCCCTTACGACTTACAAGGTACTACACGTGACGTTGTTCGTCTGTCAGCGTGTTTGCCGCGATTCTCAGCGCGGGTTTTCGAGGAAAGCCCAAGTAGCACTTGTAACTAATCATAAAAATAAAAAAAATACAAAAAGGTTGCACAGCAGTTACATTTAGGATACTTGTAACGAGTTAGGTTACATAAAATTAAAAATAGTTACTTTTTAGTTTTCTAGTGACAAAAATCTCAAAAAGTTACCAGGTAGTTACCAAATGACCAAATTGAAACCTTTTTTTCGAACTGTCAACAACTTGGTCGTCGCAAAACAGTCACCTTTCAGTTACGAGTTACCAAATAGTTATCAAGTGACACAAATGAAACCTTTTTCCAAACTGTCATCAACTTGCTGGTCGCAAAACAGTTAATTTTCCGTTACGAGCAGTTACGAAGTCAAAAAAAAGTCGGCTAGTAACATTTTCGCAACAATTTGTTCACTGTTCCATGTAAACACAACGGATTAAGGAAAAACTAGACCTGAAGAATATTGCTAATGGTAAAGATAAACAATTGGTACACGGGTTGTGAAATGCTCTTGTAAATGCGTTTATTTACTTAATTGATGGTACTTGGAATCTTCTCCGCCCAGACATTGGTATTAAGTAAACAAATGATGATTATTCTCAAACGTCAAAACGATCAAGTTACATCGAAACGAAACCGGCAATGAAAATAGGTTACAGTGTAACTTAGAAATGACGACATAAGAAATAAGTGACTACAACAGATTTAATATTGGTTACCGTATAACCGATACCGTAACCAGGTCGAAGGCTAAGGTTACGTACAACTAGAATGTAACTGAAATGTAACCTTCTATGATTAACACTGGTGGTAACTGTTTTATTCAAACTATTCTTTGATATTAAATTAACACTTTCTTTTCACAACAATCACTAAAAAATACCTTTTCCCGATATCAACAATGTGAACAATGAACAATGGCTGCTTAAAATCATTTCAGGCAATATGCCGAAAACGATACAAAACTTCAAGGACGATGGTGTAGTAGTTAGAACCAAAGGCAAAATGGCTATGAATTTTACTGTGATAGAAGTGATAGCGAAAACAACTTGATTTTTAATGGTTTCTAGGTGAATGCTCCACTAATTCATTATTGCTAAGAATAAATTTAAAAAATCAAAAAATTAAAATTAAAATTTTTATATTTGATTTAAAAAACATCAATTTTTCAAAGAAGTAAGTAACGAAAAGCTATATTAAATAAGAGCGCGTGAATTTTTCAAAGCTAGAATCATGCATTTCACCATAAATTTGAAACTGCATTAAAATTTGTGTTGAAATAATTATTTATTCACTCTTCTATATTCAACAGTTAAATTTACTGCTTGACGTTGACAGCCATAGATTGAAATAATAAACCTGCTACATTTTCGCTATGCAATAAAAGTTACAAGATAACTAATTTGCCACCAATTGAAAGTCAATTTACAGTTTATGTGTAACTTCAATAGTAACCATTTTGTAACTATACATGTTACATATTGGTCATTGAGTAACTGTTAATGCAACCAGATTTAGTTACATAAGTTGCGCTATTTCGGTTACACAACTGTTATATTTTAGGTTACTGTAACCGAAGTTTTACATTTAAATTTGTCGCATATCAGCCGCTGCGACTCAATTGTGACAACGTGTGCTACTTGGGAGGCCCCGTTCCTTTCCGTTTCGTTCCTTTTGGAAATGGAAATTTATTATAATTTAACAGTAATCGAAGTGTGTTTAGTTTTTTCTTCAAATAATTTGTTTTGTTAATATTTGACCTTGTCCTTTTTCCAATGTTGTTCAAATTTTATTCCAACATACTCTCAATTTTGTTTTCATCATTTCTCAGCTTTGCGTTACTTTCTCTTCATACGATAAATTTCAGCTTTCGGAAAGAAAAGCAATGGTACACCAGAGGTTCACCACATCCCTTAATTTATAAGGTCCAACACATGTCTCAGTGTAATCCGATCTTTCGGAGGCTCTTAGTATATAATATTGTTATTCGACCATGTTGAAAGCTTATGAATCAGAACTTGCCGGCTGTAAATGATCGTGATAAATTCTAGCTAACTCGAAAACACCTTCTACGATCAGGTTTTCAATTTGGAAATCAGCATTATAGTTCTGAATATTTAAATGAATATCTGAATCTTTATAAAAAATCACTCTTGAATTATATCCTCTTTGTAATAAACGTAAATTAATTAAAGTAAATTGAACCTATAGTGTTTTATTATATCTTAACTAAAGGTTTATTTATATTCAACAATAGTTTATTGTGTCAAACTTTCCATGAAAAAGCTATGCTTTATTTATGGGCATCAAGCATTGAATTTTACTACAAACGATATCACTTTTGTAACACACATTCAGGTTTTCTTTCAAACACTTGAACTATGTATTGACGCCGGCTCGCGTAACAGTCATTGGCGCGACGGCTGGAGCTAGTAGGTACAGGTAACCCTCTCGACCTGCTGTCAGTTCGGGCGAGAAGAGGATGTTGATTAGTTTTTGCTGCTGCTTGACGATGTTGTTGATCACGGGTAATGGGCGATGTTGAAACGAGCTGAGGCTGCCGGTGAATGTATGTGCAATAAATAATGAATAATTTGTATATTTGTTCTCCTTTTTGTTACAGGTAAGTGGACTGTGCAATTCAAGTGTGTGCCGTTGGAAACAATGGGCAAATGATGGGCCCCGCCTGACCGAGTCTAGTCTAGGGTAAGGTATAGTCATGTGCGGCTGTTGCAACATAACCGTACACATCAAACAGGCAGTTGTTTTTATATTTTATTGAATTTGAAAGCTGTACCGGATCGTTAAGAATTCTAATGGAAACAAATCGTTACAAAATGTGGAAAGATGAACGCTTTGTTCCAAGAGAGACCGCGTGGCGCGGTGGCCGCGGCCGTCGGTCGGCCGGTGCGATGATGGAACAAAAGCCACAAACTGCTTTTATTTAGTTTTATGCTGTGTTTGCCGTAAAATTGCATCTTTATGCGTTGGATACATCTTGAGTGCCGATGTGAGGCCCCGGTGCTGCTGCTGCTGCTGCTACTTTACATTTTTCAATCAAACAAATTAATATTTATCTCGCACCACGACGTAAATCATTGATATTACTGTGACATTGACATAGACGGCTACAGAGTGGCTTTTGTACGTGTGTGTTTGCACAGCGCTACAGTCACTGTGATTTGTGACGAATGTAATTTAGTACAGTCTCAGGAGAGAAAAACAAAAGAGCAGAAAAATATTTTCCATAGTGAATGGGTAGGTACTAAACTGTTAGCTTCAGTTATGATGAATTGCGAAATTTTTTGAATGATTCAAAATAATGTAAGTTTGTGAAGAGAACTTAGCTACCCAACAATCAGGCAAAATATATGAAATTGAACGCCAGTACAATCCACCAAGTTCTAATTTTAGGTATTTTCCACAATTAGGTCGTTCTGGAAAACTCAGACTATGACTATGCGGAAGACTACTTGCAAAAGCAAGCAGCCTCCTGCAGGGCCAGGATTATAATAAAACCCTGCTGGAAGCGAACGGTTGTTGGCCGTTCACTCCATCGAGTGTCGCTTCTAAATTATCACATTTGCATAATTATTTACTATTTTAATTTAATCCGCTTCATCTAGTGATCAATATTTCGTTAAACTGCGGCTAAATTTGCCATACAAACAAATACAGTCACTGCGGTCGAGAGTTGCAAACTTGATTACGCTTCCAGAAGAGAGTATCCGTATCAGCTTGAAGCTTCCGCTACAGCACTAATAGGCAGTCGGGAAAACCTGGCGCAGTGTATTGATAAAATGGGGAAAATCACAATTCCAACTGTCGGTTGTACTTGCTTGAATCGAATTAAGCTATGCTTGAGCGGGAGAAAATGTGGTTAATTTTCTTGCTGCTAATTTTGAAAATTTTACTTTATTTGCAGAACATTTCGTTTCCGCAGAAGAGTCACTATTTTTTCCATTTGTCATTGCTTTATGACACTATCAGATTTCACTCCAACATCCACGAATGGCAGGTATTCTTTAGATGAAAAAAAATGCCACCAGAAATTAAAAATCATATCAATTCACACTGCCTGCTTCTGCGGGAATGCAGGCTCCGGACAAACAACCGTAGCTCTATTATATCCAACTTCAGACCAGACAAAGCCGCACATATCCTGACCGACACGCGGAAGATTACATAGATTCGCGAATCCTTTTTGCTGCGCTCAGCAAAACGGACGGCAACGCCTCCCATTTCGGGTAGGGGGGATATGTATAAATGCACGCATGAGAAGAAACAAATTGCATTCGACTGTGTCGGACCGTCTGTCTGTCCGTCCGTCCGTCCGTTTGTCTGTCTGTCGGTCCGTCTATCTGTCCACCTCTCGAGGAGATCTGTTTTACCGTTGTTGGTCTGACTGCTGGTGCACCTTGCACTTTTTCTCAGGCTTTACGCGACAACGACAACGCAAACACGCACCTAGATCCAGATCCGTTACGGAACGATGCAACCAACGGTGACCAATGGTTCTTCGCTAACGCAACCGAACAGTCTTCGGATTGTAGTGCAAACAAGCGTGTGGGGTGGGCAAACGGGTGGAACCGGGATCCTGGCTAACGGGTAACCAACGACGTCCATACCAAGTGAGTTTTTCCGGCTGGTGGTTATCTGCGTGTGTGGGTTTTTCATGTTGGTCACCATCCAAGGAGAGATGGGAAGGGGAAAATGTCCAAAATAATAACAACCGAAAAAACGGGAACAAACTGGGTACCTGCAGAGAAGAGGTGAACTTCCTACTGTGTGGCGATGTCCACTTCGCTTATATGACATATCCATTCCATCGAAAGAGGAAAATAGTCAAATTAAAAAAAAGTTAGCATCAAAACCTGAGATGTATGTCGAATTGTGCCAACTTTATTGATTATTTTCCGGCAAATACAAACTAGTAATTTCAGGAAGTAAATTTTTTGAGAGCTTTTGTAAATTAAGGGTAAAATAGCTAATCACATCATTTAAAAAATATGGAGCAATTCCTCATTTCTTTTATTAAAGCTCCTTTATAGCCAATCACTCTGTCATTACAGACTGATGGCTTAGAAAAAAAATGGAGTTTAACTCTATAACATTGCGGAGAAAAAAACTGATTTGAAAAGAAAATTCTTTATCTTTTTATACAGATACTTCAGTTGCATTTTCCTTATTGGTTGAGCAATTTCGATAACTCACATCTTCGATGCTGTTTTTGTCCAGTTTTATAATTATCAACTTTTTACATGCGGTCATCAAATCAGTATGTCTTTTATGATGCGTTTTTATATGGTCCGTACTCCCGCACATAAAAAGGAATGCCTGACTGGATGAGCGTTTTCAGGCCAAGAGTTTTACCATGAGTACACCTACAAGATTTGAAATAAACCAGTTAAGAGCAAAAATCATTTCGAGATAAAAATAGCAAATGGAAGATATGTAGGTTTTTCTATGCCTGTCTAATCGTCGTAAAGTCAATCGTCTGAGTTCATTTTCCTGCTAGCCATGCCTACCAATTGAATGGCCTTAAGGACAATCGTTGCCTACTGCATTCTAGTTTAACGATCGATCTTGAGGATCGATTCACTTACTCGGCTTAGAGGTTGTTTCACTGAAAAATAAGCAAGAAAGATAAATTTCACTGAAATAATCTTGTTGACGTACGACTACGTCTTACCGCAGGATGTCATTCCATAATTAAAATTCCGTTACCGTTACGAAAAAATGAAAGATTTTGAACGCTAATAGCTCTGCCAATTATGAATGACTTTGATAGTTTGAATGTCGATTCATAATAGATGTAGCAGTTATGTGCCTTTTACTAAACTTAACTGTTGCAATCAGTAAACAGCGAAAATTAACGATAAGTTTCAAGGCCAACTTTATCCATACTTGTTCTTTGTGAAACACACCATCTGTTTACAGTGATTTCGTCCCTTTAGTCCCTTTTTGTTGAAGTATGCAATTTTATATTCATGTAATATAAAGTTGACGAGTATTATAACTTCTTACTTCTAACTTACTATAACTTTAAATACATACCTGAATGATAACTTGTTAGCAATGCAAGCTTGAATGTAAACTTGAGTGGAAGCTTGAATCCAAATAATCTAAGTGACAATCCGTTTTACACCGTGAATAGGTAGGCTTCACTATGATACCAAGCAGCTCAGAAATTAGGGAATGTTGCTGCCTTGTCGTAATTCCCTATTCCCGTCCTATCCATAGGATAGTATCCAACTCAAATTATTAAAAATATCAGCAATTTTTATGACACACAATGCAAAATTAGTTAGTCCCTAATATTTTAACTTGTTGACTATGATACGCGATCAATCAAAGTGAGCTGAGATCTATTTAAATGCTTTTTTTCATCAAAGAATTCCAAGCAGCCAAATTTCCTACGTTTTTTCGTGCGACGAAGAAGAAAATGTCGACTAATCGTTTCAATTTCCGTCATTCATAAAATGAAAATAACTAACGTAACGCGTTGTCGTTATTCTGCAGCCGGGAAAACTTACATGACCAGTAGAAATTTTGCAGAATAACATTTGTCATGCCGTCCTACACAAATGCATGCGCGCTAGCTTCGTAAACATTATTGTTATTTTTAGTTCGGACAATCAAAAATTTTGATGGACGAATTATAAACCGGTACGATGAACTTAAGAAATAAAGTCAGTTGCATAATTTCAATAAAATGCTTTACTAATCGCTTTTTAGTGAATTCAAAGTGCACGGATCGGAAGGTAAGTGTGTTTGAGTCATATCAGCACTACAACTTTTGGAGTATTTATTAAATCCACCTAAGAAATGATGAAAATTAGAGTGGCTTTCCTTACTATGACAGGAATTAGAAATAAACCCTGGTTTATAAGGGAAAATATTGAATCACTTAGTTCTAAGCTGCGAGTTAACCTAGTGGGTAGCTATTTATTTACTTTAATAGCCGACAAACCATATTATTGGATCCAAGCCGAATGTATTAGTGGTTTCCAGGGTTCTCAGTTTTGGGCCGCCAGTCTCCAGTCACCCTGCACTCCTGCTGCGCGTGCATCTTCCTCGATCGCACACACCCAACGAATGCGTGGTCTACCTCGAAGCTGACGACTTCGCCCAGGTTCTCTGCTGAACACTATTTTCGCTGACCTTTCTTCTGGCATTCGGGCTACATGTCCTGCCCACTGTAACCACCACCGGCGCCTGCTCAACTTTACAATGTCATCAAACATCTCGTACAACTCGTGGTCCCTGATCGTAGCGTTTTACGAAGGGCAAATTAGGCCCGAATTCCCGCTTGGATGCGCCGCTGGATCTCCTTACTAGTGTTGTAGTCCGCGGTCACCAGCGATCCCAAATACACGAACTCCTCAACCGCTTCTAGTTCGTCGCCGTCAACGGTTACCGTCCGTGGCAGGCACGCGTATGTTTTCTTTGAGCCTCTTCCTTTCATGTATTTGGTCTTCGATGCATTTATTTTTAGCCCAATTCTTCTGGACTTCACTTTCAGTCTGGCGTAGATTGCCTCCGCCGTCGCCAAGTTCCTGGCTCGAAGTCATCTGCAAAGCCTAGAAGTTGGCTACCCTTGGTAAAAATCGTGCCTCTCGTTTCGATGCCCGCTCGTCGGATCACACCCTCAAGAGCGATGTTGAACAGCATGCAGGATAAACCGTCACCTTGTCTCAACCCTCGCCGCGTCTCGAAGGGACTCGAGAGTGTCCCAGGGATGCGTACGAAACACATCACTCGCTCCAATGTAGCTCTGATCAGTCGCGTCAGTTTGTCCGGAAAACCGTGTTCGTGCATTATCTGCCATAGCTTGTCTCGATCGACTGTATCGTATGCTGCTTTGAAATCAATAAAGTTGTGATGCGTGAGCACGCTGTACTCCCGACATTTCTGCAAGATCTGTCGGATAGTAAAAATTTGGTCCGTAGTTGCGCGAGCCCCCATGAAACTCGCCTGATAATTCCCTACGAAACCTTGTGCTATCGGCGTAACAGGATCTGGGAGAGGCGTGGAACCATTGTAGGCGGGGTTTACTAGCGTTATACCACGATAGTTGCAGCAGTCTAGCCGATCACCCCATTTTGTAGATGGGACAAACCACTCCTTCCATCCACTCCTCCGGTAGCTTTTCCTCCTCCCAAATCCTCGAAATAACCCAGTGTAGAGCCTTTGCTAGCGTTTCTCCGCCATGTTTATAAAGCTCTGCCGGTAGGCGGTCCTTCCCAGCGGCTTTATTGGTCTTCAGCAGCTCGATTTCTCATTTCGGAAGCGTACGCCGCAGCACGAAGCTAACAATGTACAAAACTCTTATTATACCGGTAGTTCTTTACGACTTGAAGCCGTGACGCTGCTCACGGAGGACATACGCGCCCCTGCCGTGTTCGAGCGGAAAGTGCTGCGGACGATATTTGGCGGAGTACAAACTGAAAGCGGAGAGTGGCGGAGGCGTATGAATCACGAGCTACAGGCACTGCTTGGGGAGACTCCCAACGTACATCTAGTGAAAGTTAGCTGGCTACGGTGGGCCGTCGTAAGGATGCCGGACGACAGTGCGACGGAAATAGTCCTCTTCAACAACCCCACCGGCACCAGAAACAGGGGGGTCCAACGTGCACGATGGCTCGACCAGGTCGAAAGCGATTTGCGACTTCTGAGGCAACTAGGAAATTGGCTACGAGTGGCCCAAGACCGAGTTGGATAGAGACTAGTGCTTGAAACAGCACGAGCCACCCCGGCTTTATGCTGCTGAAGAAGAAAAAGACAACTCGTGGTTCGGGCGTCTACGCCATTCGCCGTTTTCCATTTTACCGCCAAGTATTGACCGCAAAATTTCAAATACACCGATCTGCTTCACTCAACGTCCATGACTCACGACCGTAGCCACCGGCAATTTTAATGTTTTGTACATAGCTAATTTTGTACGCGTTTGCAAACTTCGTGACTTTAGCGGGCTACGGATATTGCAGCAGCAATATGTCTCTTCACAACTCAAGTGACGTCATTGTCGCATGTTACCAGAGTTCCCAGATATGTGAATTCGTCGTAAACTTCGTACCCATCTATTTCCACCTCAGATCAAACATCATTCAGACTTCCAGGCTCTCTGCCAGCAATCATGTGCTTCGTTTTGGCAGTGTTTATGCTCAGTCTGATTCTCGCAGGTTCTCTTTTGAAAGACACAAATTCCTCTACAATAGCTCTATGATGAACACCAACAATGTCGATGTCATCCGCACAGCCTAGGAACATGTGCGATTTAATGGTGATGATTCCATTCCTTTGCACGCTTGCTCTTCGTATCATCCCTTCAAACGTTATATTAAACAGTAGGTTAGAGAGTGCATCGCCTTGCTTCAATTCGTCTAACGTCATGAATGCATCTGATATTTCACCAGCTGGTCTGATGCTTGATTTTGATTTGTCTAGCGTTGTACGACACATAGCTTGGTCGGAAAGCCGTATTCGAGCATTATCTGTCATAATTAATTTCTTTTCACTGAATCGTACGCTGCCTTAAAATCCACAAACAGATGATGAGTCCGCAAGTTGTATTCCCGAAATTTGTCCACACTGGTAAACGACGACAAAGGATTCCAATAACGGTTTCAATCTGTTGAACAGAATACGGGAGAGTATGTTATAGGTGGAATTTGAAAGTGTTATGTCCCGATAGTTACTACAATCGAGTCGGTGTCCCTTCTTGTATACCGGGGAAATGAGAACATCAAGCCAGCCTGAAGGCATTTCTTCTTCCATCCAGATTTTTGCGACCGTGGAATGGATTGCTTTGTGCAGCTGCTCACTCTCCACTTTCAGAAGTTCTCCCCAGCTTGACCATCTTCCTCAATTCGTATACTGTGTCTGACGCTTTCTCCTTTACCTGTGCCATTTAGAAACTCTTCAAAGTGCTCTTTCCACCTTTCAGCCACCATAACCTCGTCAGTCAATAGGTTTCCGTCCTTGTCGTTGCACATCATTGGCACCGGGATGCTCCTATTCGCCGTTCTGTGAACTATTTTATAAAAACTTCTCTCGTCGTCCCAGGCAAATCAACCTTCTGTCTCACTGAGCCCCTGATCCTGGTATTCACGCTTACGACGTCGATGGGTTCTTTTCTCTGCTGTACGTAGCTCTTCATATTGTCCCCTGTTTCGACATGTAGCCGCAGTGAGCATGCGACTCCTAGCCACTTTGTTCTCATCTGTCGTTCTTTGGTACTCTTCATCAAACCAGCCATTTCTTGGTCGGCTTGTTCCGGTACCCAGTGGCTGTGCATTTTAACACATCATCAAAGTGTCTTCACTCATTTGTTGTTCAATTCTCTCATCAAGCATTCTGGGCATATTCTGTGGCCATGCCCTGCGTCGATAGTCGCTGGATGTTCAGCCGCATAGTTCTCTGTCTTCTAGAACTGGTTACTCTTGATAGCCTACCGCGAATCTTACATACCACTAGGTAATGATCAGAGGGCCCTCTGAAGGACCTAACATCTATGACGTCAGAAAAGTGTCGGCCATCAATCCAGACATGGTCGATTTGGGAGCACGTTTCACCGTTCGGGTGTCTCCAGGTGTGCTTTCGAATATTTCGGTGAGCAAAGTAGGTGCAACGGATTGCCATACCTCTGGCTGCAGCGAAGTTTATCAACGTCATGCCGTTATCATTGGTCGTAGAGTGCTCTCTTTTCCAATGGTTGGGCGGAAACACTCTTCCCTTCCGACCGGTGCATTCGTATCCCCGATGATAATTTTGACGTCATGTCATGGATTCATAAAACGATTCCTTCTCATCATCGAGTTTGTTGTTCGTTGGAGCGTATGTACTGATCAAGCTATTGTTGAAGAACTTGCCTTTGATCTTCAACAGGCAGATACGGTCACTCGCCAGCTTCCATCGAATGACTAGTTTCTTCTGCTTTCCCAGTACCATAAACCCAACGCCTGTGCTCTTTCGCCGCCACTGTAGTAGATATGGTACTTGAACGAGGCTTCAACTGTTGGACCAGCTGCCTGGAATTTTCATTCTCCTGAGGCTGCTTGGAAGGCTGCCACCGCAACATTGACTTTGTGTAGCTCTCATGCAGGTTCCAACAAGGTTCTTACTAGAGATGGTCGGGTAGCGGAAAAATTGTCCGAAACCCGCACCCGTACCCGTACCCGCCGGGTTCGGGTCGGGTTCGGGTATTGAAAAAAAATAATTTGCGGGTTCGGGTCGGGTACGGGTTCTTAATTTTTGTTTTTGAAACCGGGTACGGGTCGGGTCGGGTATCTCCATTGACCTTTTTAACACTAAAGATGGTCGGGTACCCGGGCCCATCCCGTACCCGTCGGGTTGCGGTCGGGTTCGGGTATCAAAAATAATAAACTTGCGGGTTCGGGTCGGGTACGGGTTTTTAATTTTTTTCTTGATCGGGTACGGGTCGGGTTCGGGTATTCAAATTTTCATACCCGACCATCTCTAGTTCTTACGTTCCATGTACCGAGTTTCCAATCAGAGTCCATTAAACATTGCCGTGTCTTATGCCGATTATCCAATCCTGTTTTTCTAATTTCATTTTTCTGGGTTGTTTGTTGGTTGCTGCCGTCTTGGGTGCAGCTGGCGAGGTACAGTATTTCGAAACTCAGCCGCTCCACTGAAGTACAGGCGCTGTTTGGGCCACTCCTCCTGGAAAACAAAGGTACCGGTGGGCTAAGACGCTTATGGCGGCGCCTACTCCCATTCAAGAAGCCGTTAGTGAAAACTTGTAGAGTCCACTACGCAGCTGCCAACTATAATGAGCTCCTGTTGCTTGTTCGGGGGTGCTTATTTAGTATATTCGCACCCAACCTCCATATCTGGAAGCCGTTCCCTATCCACAACCTGCGACCCATGCGGTGCCTTGCAGCAAGGCCGTGCATTTCAAAACTCATACTGAACCATGTGAAAATCATAATGCACCCTGTGAGAATCACTATAACATTCACACTAATCTATGTGAGAATCTCTACGTCACCCATATCTGCTCTTAAGGGAAAGAAGTTATAGTGCTGCAAACTAATGTATCCCCTTAATACCAGTTTTTCTAATTTTTTCTGGTTATTTAGACTTCTACGTAGTTTTGATGTTCTACGAAGTTTAACATACTATGAAAATACACCTTTTTGCTGAAAGAAGTGCAGCTCTACCTTTCTTGGTTTTGGAGCTATTCCAGCTTTTGTCTAATTTTCTATCAATTTTTAAGAGGCTTTATTTTAAAAGCGCGCAAGTATGCACAGCCAATCTCAGTCACTTAATGTACTGCAACATGGTGAGTTTCATTTCATATGTATGTCATGGTGGATCACGCTTTCAATTTCATGATTACAAAAGCGACAATTAGCTTCATTAAGTTTACCGATGAGTTTCAGGTGGTACTTACAAGGACAATGTCCTGTTATCAAACCGGTGTATGTGCTCAAGTCGGATTTTGAAAGGTTTAATAGTTTTTGTGATTGAAGAGCATTTGGCTCTATAAAACGTTTCGATTGCCGGGCATTCGAGGTAATATTCCAGTTAGACTGTACCTTTAGTTTTTCCAAATTCCTAAGTTCCATTTTAAGGGCACATGAAGATAGTCCAAAAAAGGGTTCGGGTCCTATGAACTGCATGGATGACCCCTTCAATGCCTTGTTGATAGCGAGTCTTGTGCGAATTACTGGACTACACCTAACGACGCAGTCCGCAAAGGTAAAAGACCTCGTCTACAGTTGTTATTTACCTCTTAACTTTTTCGTTAAAATTGTAATATGTCACTAGTACACAAAAGTAAAGAAATTCACCGACCACTGCCAATATTTCTCCATCTATCACCACTGTAGCAAACAACACCCGCAGAGCTACCACGCTTCCTGTCAAAAAACAAATCCATGGGTAGAGTAGGGCTGGGCATAAGTGCGATGTTTGAAGTTGTCATCAATTTTCGTGAGATATAAAGAAGGACAACAACATAATATATTTTATAATGATGCAGTAACTCAATGTCTTCACATTCAACTATAAATCATCTGCGGTAATAGTGTTTTGAGAAAAAAAACTCTTCTTTCTTCTGATCAAGTGCAGATTCGCACTTTTACCCCACCAGCGGGGCAAAAGTTCGAACACCGCGGGGCAAAAGTTCGAAGCTAGAATCCATGAAATTAACCCAGCAGTAGCTAACAAAACCATATTATCTTCAATCTGCGTTATGTTTTGGTAAGGAATATTCTCAATTTGTATCTTTTCTATTTTGCGCTGGTGTATTGTAGCCTCCGTTAGATCGAAACTTTTCCAAACCTTTGTTCTTCGGCCAATATCTGTAGAGCACACAGTTTTCTGCAGATCTTTCATTTCTAGTATCTGTAATATAGTGCCTAAAGCAGTATATAATTAGCTATACATTTTTGCCTCGTCCATGAATCGTACTTTTGCCCCGTCCGCGAATCGAACTTTTACCCCGCTAGGCGCTTGACGGGGTTAGATAGAATTACGGAAAAGCGAAATATATTTTGTAAATTATTTTTGCCGTATTTTCAAGACAGATATCTGAGTGATGTAAAACGCTGCTACAAATTTTCAACAAGTAATATCCTCCTGTTAATATCGTATTTGCCGTATAACGAAAAATTACATCAAAACCACCCTAAAATAACATTTGCACATAACTCAGCAACTATGCTTCGTAAGCAACCAAAGTTTACGTTAGATTTAAGCTGTCAAAGTAGTCACCCATCCATGCCAATGTAGAAAATTTACTCGGAATCTGCACCGATAAATCAATGAATCGCACTTTTACCCCTCCTTACTCTATAAACGTCCTGTTGAGAACTTGACCCTTCTTTATCGACAGACTTCGCAACCGGTTATTACAGTACAGGACAATTACGGAGATAATGCAACGATCCTACTGTCTCTATAGCAGCACCTCCCAGCTGAGATTCGAACACACGACTAGCTTGTTAGGCCTGCATCGTACCCCAAAGCTAACTGGGCGGTATACGCTTCCTGTCAGCCACTTTAAACAGCAACCAGTAGATTCTACGCTCCGTTGCAACTGAAGGTACTGACTCAGTACTGTATGTTGTAGGAATTCCTGAAAAATGGTAGCTTCCCAGACAGGGGGATATTCAAAATCTAGTCTTCTTGTCGATATATCTGAGAGAATCAAATGGAAAACTCTTGCAGTCGATCAGCCGATCTGTACAACATGTAGTTCAGGTTCCAAAAGTCCACAGTGGATGCTATTTAGACGGTGGTCGAGCAAGTCGAGAAGCCGTCTATGTAGCAGCGGAGAGCAGAAGCGAGTCCAGGAATACCACAATTCTGAGGAGTTACTTCCAGAAATTGGTGTTTACCTACGAAACCGCTATGGAGCGGAGTACGATGTAGGGAGTATCTTATTCCAGCTCATGCCCGTGAGAGGAAGCAGTGCATACATCACAATATCGTAGTATCAAAGGCAGTATGCTTTATTGCTGAGGTGATCTACATCGGCATTTTACTGACAGAAGACAACGAGTACTACGGACGAAAGAAACGCCGGAGATGCTAGTCGAAAGCTAAATGAAGGGAGAAGAATCGTCGGCCAAATGGCAGCAAAACTGAGCCACGGTGACAAAGGAAAATTGGTGCACAGACTCATGGCGGTTCTGTCGACCTAGTTGAACAGGAAGTACGAAGAAGTTAACTGTCACTCGACACAGTTTCTGTCAGACCGTTGACGATTACTTCAGGCAATACCTGCACCGGTAATTAAGTTTTGAGCATAACCAGATAAATACTGGCCATTTGGTTTTCTTGGAATATAAATGAAACAATGTAGTTCTCGATCAACATGTCAAAATGTCTCAAAAACGTTGAAACTCTCTCAGCAAAGTACAGTCCAAAGCTAGATTTCATTAGGCCCCTGGCCTAACCGTACTTTATATTTTTGTTTTATTGCATCTATCTTAATTTAGTTCTGTCGTTGGCCGGGGTTTTTCCCCGGCCTCACCGGGAAAGCTTCGATAGTTTCTTCATCACAGCGAGCGGCGAACACATGCGTTCATCTTTTCCGTAAACGACTCCGGAAAGGCCACCCACTGACGGTGACTTTCCCAAAGCGAAAGAACCAGAAATGTACGTCATCCTTCCCTGGCAACGTCGTTACCCGACGTGCACATAAAAAGGGCGCACATGCAAAATATATATTTCCGATAAATCCAATAGACTTCGTTCGATTGGTTTTTGTCGCCGAATTTTCCGTTCTCATGCAGGACATGCCCGGTGCGAGATACATTTTTGCTTTTGTTCCGAAGCAAACAATTTTTTGTTTAATTATTCGCTTTCATCTCAGTCCGATGCGAAATGTACGAAGCTTTCTTCTGTTTGTCCTCCGCCGGTTCTCGTTGTCATAGCATCCAGCAGCCAGCAGCCAGGAGCAGAGAAGGCCTAGTAGCTAGTAGCTTGGATGCGGAATTTTGGATGCAACTACGACGACGAGGATGACGACGGTAACGATGAACGATGTCGCCGTCGTCGTTAGGATCGTGAACACAAAAACAGAAAAAAAAGTATCAGACACACACACATTTTGCATTTTGCTCAAGCTTTGTGTCCAACCGTGTGCCGATGCGGACGGATCGAACGCAGAAATCGGAAACTAGTCCTCCGATTGCTTGCACGTCGTCCTCAGCCTCACACTGCTGACTTTACCGTTACCGTCGTGCCGCTCCGGTGCAGCAGGATATCTCCGGTTGAGAGTACTCGTGTGTGTATAAGGATGCTGCTGCTGCAGCACATGCGAGATCCCTAACCAGGTCGGACGAAACGTGTCGGTGGGAAGTGTATTAAAATGTGCATGTTATAAAACAGGCGCGGGTGGCTGGGGAATAACCGATCCGCTATGCTGGCGAAGGTAACCTAAAGAACGACTAGGGTTGGCCGTTGATTAGCTGTTGTTTTTTTAGAACATTTTTCCTTTGTTGTCTAACACTGTTTGGCGAGTTTCCGGTTTTTTTTCGGTTCGATATTGAGTGATATTCTGGAACGATTCTTTTCTGACAGTAATACTGACAGAAAGTCGTGGTGAATAGAGACGAAATAGCTATGCTATTTTTAGATTGTCTCTGTTGCACATTTTACGCAACGCAGGAACCCCGATATCATAAGTGAACCACAAAGAGACCTGCCGATCGAGCGAGCTGAAAGCTATCCTTTCCGGTTGGTGGTCCTTTCAAACTCGCGCGCGTATAAAATATGCATTGCAGACTATAAAATTGCCAGTTCTAATAAAACTGGCAACTGGCAACAACAAGTAAAAAATGTAGGTAGCTACAACTGAATTTTTATGAAATAAAATATATCCGCCTATTTCAAACCCCATTTGGCATGCGATTCGCCGCCCGTTCGAATGGAGTACGATTTTGGTTTCAAAAGCTGAAACTTTGTCATGTAAAATTTAGAAGAACTAGTTTGTCATAATTGTTGTATGAGCTCAGTTTAGAATGATTGTGCACTAGAATAAAAATTTGGGGTGAACATTCTCGATGCAAATCGAAGCTCATTCTCGATTGGTGCTCTCTGCTGGACTGTGTAAACTGTGTATACAGATTAACTCGTAGCTTTACGCCGGGACATTTCTCAGCACTTCAAGAGTATTGTATTCACAACTGATAGATAGCACTTCAAGAGTATTTTATTTACAGCTGATTGTCATATTTTCGAAGAGAATTCCAAATAATTACTTTTGAGTTCCAGTAGAACCGACAACGGATGTTCCGGACTGTGAGGCGTAAGCCAGCGCTCTGCAGGATAGTGTAAAAGTCATTATTAGTGACTACAAATAAAATGGATAACTTTTGCGCAGTCAATTAAGCAGATTTCTAATTTTATTTCATCTGTTACTTATAACGTCAAAAAAAATCCCACCGTGATCTGGTATATCTCCGGGAAAGTGGAACCATAATTTACCAGCATATTTTTCCATTAAAGGCCAATCTAATGTGGTTCTTTAAAGACTTATTGCATATAAATCGATTGAAAGTCAGTGGAGATAGAGCCAATTGTGTAACTGAAAGTACCATCATTTTTGATGTCGGGAACGTAAAGGTTAAACAATGAGTGTACGTATCGAATCACTTTATTCATCTATGGCCGTACTGCACCGTATACTATATTGAAAATGATCGTACCAAACCATTGAAAACTTCTATGGTCGTACTGAATCATATACGTCATTCGACTATGATCAATCTAAATAATTCATCTATGGTCTTACCGAACCATATACATATACATCTGGTTCCGATTATATCTACTCCCGATTATATAAACTTTTTTACGATTATATCAGCTTCCAAAATAAATGCTTCATTTGTTCTTTTTAAGTTATTTAATGATACCTTTAAGGGCATTTTAACCTTTTATTGATTAGGCTGCATAGTGGTCCAAACAGTCATCCAACAGTAATCCCCTGCAAAGTGAACACGAAATTTATTTTCTCACATATTCGAGATATAGGTTTAATATATTCAGCAAAGATGTAGTAAATATCAATACAAACAACTTTACCAAAGACATTACAGCCGAATCTTTTCATAGAAATTAGCTATGACGCGTTGTTTTTGGAAACCTCTAAAAAACAGTTTTTGTCTCAAAATTATTCTGGTCAATGTTTACGTGTTCATTGTGTTCTAAAAAATTATTTATCTTACTTAAATTCACGTTTCAGTGAATCATTGTTATACGCTATTTTCCAAATTTTCTGTGAGCTTTTTCAATGAAACATAGTACTTCTTTGAACTGAAATATTTATCAAGGTGGCAAAATGGTGACAGATCAAACAAATCACACATAAAAGTACTACAAAAAACCTGTAAAAGACTGATACTTGCTCGTCTGTATCTGATTGCATCCTCAAAAGTTATTGATTATTGACACATCATAAATATAAGAGGCTTATGTCTGTACCGAAAGCCAGGACTCTGACAGGACGCCATAAGAGATTTATCGGTAACTAAAACAGGCCCCTGACAGGACGTCTTGCTTTCGTGGCAATGGGTTGTATTCTCAGTCACCTCACTGGTTGACTGCTGGAGTGCTCGATTGCTCACTGGTTGACTAGACTGCTCGACTGGACTGGTCGATTAGACTGCTCGATTTGATTGGTCGACTGGACTGCTCATCTGAACTGCTCGACTTAACTACTCGATTTGACTACTTGACACATTTATTCGACTTACTACTTAACCCAACTGCTCGACGGACTGTTCGATTCGACTGCTCGACTGGACTGCTTGACTGGACAGCTTGATTCAACTGCTCGACTAGACTGCTCGACTCAACTACTTGACTTAACTGTTCGATTCGACACTCGACTCACTTGCTCGATTCAACTGCTTGATTCCACTGTTCGACTGGACTTCTCGACTCAACTGCTCAACTAAATTACTGGACTCAACTGCTTGACTCAACTGCTTGACTCAACTGCTCGACTAGACTACTCGATTTAACTGCTCGACCTGACAGCTCGACTTAACTGACGACTGGACAGTTTGTTTCAACAGCTCGACTAGACTGCTCGTCATAGCCACTTGACCCGACTGCTCGACTTAACTACTTGAGTTAACTGTTTGATTCGACAGCTCGACTTAACAACTCGACTCGAATCGACTGCTCGACTCAACTTCTCGATTAAACTGTTCGACTGGGCTGCTCGATTCAACTGCTCAATTTTACTGCTTGACTGGACTATTCCATTCAACTGCTCGAGTGAACTGCTCGACTAGACTGCTTGACTGAACAGCTTGACTGAAGTTCGGAAACAGAAATTGAGGAAGCCTGCAAGTCGTAGGCGAAATACGTATCTGTCAAGAATAAAATATACATAGTAGATTTAAATTGGATAAGTTTTCTTTTTATAGAATTTCCAGTGAACAGCTTGATTCAACTGTTCAAGTAGACTGCTCGACTCAACTGCTTGACTCGATTGCTTGATTCGACTGCTCGACTCGTATGCTCTACTCGATTGGTCGGTGTTAAATCAGACCGGACCAAGTCGCAAAATTTGAAAAATTGAGTTAATGACAGCGAACGATCAAGAATTTTCTAAGTAACATTTTACTCTAATCAAACTACATGAATGTTACAATGTTAAATATTACAATGTTACAGCTAGAGTTATAAGATGACTTCGAATGCAGCAAACTTTGAATGCGTTTTTCTCGAAGTCATAGTTTTGTCACTCAGTTCTATCTGACTTAACACAGACCATATGAATCGGTTCGCGGCAGGCAATGGACGGTTCAGAGCCACTCATACAAAAGAGCCATTTTGCCCACTTATAGAATCAGCACAGTGGAGATATTTTTATTCATAAATAAAATCCAATGCGAGCATAAAAACTATTTGTTTCAGTTTCCGGCTGACTCTTATATTTTCCTGATCGTAAGATTCGGGCTCAACTAGTACATTTTTAAGTGCTTTTCACAAGCGAATCATTATATTTCGACAACCATAAGAGATAGATAGTTACCATATTCGACAAAGTAACTTATTTTAGTGCAATTTTTAGTTCTACAACTTTTATAAAGATAGTGTATTTTTGGTACGCATTTAAAACTTTTTTTTTAATCACTCTAATTTGTGGAAACAAGACCACCCTATTAATGCTACATAGATAGAACATAATTAATTAGTAACAGTGATGTTAAAAACTCAAAATCTCAAAACTCATCAAAAATCAAAATCAACTGTGAATCATGTCAACTTGATCCTATGTAGAAAAAACTCACGCGTGAGTTTATCTGCTTTCATAGCAAGAAGCACAAAACTCACACATATTTCTTCCCGCTTGATCATATTCTGCTTTGCTTCAACTGCTACCGGGAGCTATACACATATGCATACAAATTCGTTGTTGAACAGCATAAGCATTCTCTCGTGCGATACGTAACTGTGAGAGTGAGCGTGAGAGAATGAATCTCTAAATAAATCGTAAAGTTAAACTAAAACACACATTTAAACTACATGTTTATCTAATTCTTACAAGGCTTTTCACTTTCTAGTTAAGAAAATGTCGATTTCCGCGAAGGAAAAATGTAAATTCCACCAATATGTTTGCCATCTTAATTCATGAATGTGTGCTAGCTTTTCTCGCTGCTGATGTTTTCTCTGGCGGTTAATTCTCTTTTGCTCTCTGGTTCGCTGTATGAAATGCCAGCTGTGGAAGAATTAAGCAAAATGCTCACAGCTGAATTTGGTTCACATCGCATAGCAATAGAGACATCGCGTATAATAGCGAGAGAAATTCATATGTGAGTTTTGCGTTTGTGATCAAGGTTGAAATTTCTTGTACTTGAAATCTCAATAAGTTTTTTTCTGCTATGAATTTTTCAACACTGGTAGTAACATTGTATACGTTCAATCCTCAAAATATTTCAGAGTTGTTTCTATATGCATTTGGAAACAATTTAATAAAACCAAGAACACAAACTATTGCTTTCCTGCTATCTTACAGAAATTAAAGGTTGTTTTTATTACCAATGGTTTCCACACGTTGAAGGGATTTTACCAATTCAATCCCGTTTTATCAACAGCAGATCTTTTCACTATATTTCCACTTTAACGGCAAAAATGCGTATCCAAACAGAATCATATTATAGACGAACACTACTACACAGCTGTAGCGCACTTTTCCAACACAGACATCAAATTCGTCTAGGTTCAATCGCCTGCGTCTCGCCGTAAAGAATTTGCAATCTGTTGGGGCAATGGACTTTAGTCATTTTTTCTGGCGCACTTCCCTAACACAGTCATCAAATTGGACTAGGTTTAATCGCATACGTAAGAAATTTGTTGGCAGAAGGGGGATTTGTCACTCTTTCTGGCGTACTTTCCAAGCAAGGACATCAAAATGGTCTAGGATTAATCACGGTGTTAAGAAATCTGGAGGAGACTGTTACTTGTTTTGGCTTACTCCCCAAGCATAGATATTAAAATGGTTAGGTTTAAATCATCGTAGAGAATTTTTCTACCAATCACGAAGCGAGCATTGCCAGTTGGACGATGCTTCATTATTTTCAATTTTTCCATACTACGTACTTTGAAATCAACAGGTTTCATTTTTGGTGTGGATGCATAGAAGATTTTCCAATCGTTTGGCGTAAAAATATTTAAAATCAACCTAGAAACCACTAAGCTATTAGCGCTCAAAATCTTTAATCTTCCGTGACGCTCGCATTTTTCGATTTTTTGGAATGACACCCTATCCAAATCAGTGTGTGATCACTATTGAATTGTTTTCCGTTCGAATTTCCGCCCTGAAAATTTGGAAGAAAAGCTCGTTTCATTGCACAGATATAAATACTACCCTCTAGTTCAAGCAATTGTGCACACAGCGACCACTTTCACTAAAACTTTCAGTTACATTAAAGACATCATCTCTATCCAATGACTCTTTTACATATATGTACAACCGAGCTGTATGCTAGATGCCATGCTAGACCTTTCGTGATTAACCGATTTATACACGCAAACGATTGATGGTGTGATACGGCATCAAGATCGTGCGAAATTATTGCTAGTTTTGATTGAATTTGAAACCTTGATAGAAACCTATTGTAGTATAATTTTATCCAGGGCAGGAAGTTATGCTTTTTCATTGAATGGGACGCTTTGATTTAGGCACCGTACTAACAATGAGCATGATGCTTGATAATTTATATCGACTTAAGCTTAAAGAAATCTTTGAATGGATAAAGCTCGTTGCACATTCATTGGGTAGTATCTAATCATTAAATCATACTACTTACACAACTTTTGTGGGATATCAGATAAACATTATAAGAATATGAAAAACACAATTGTTAAATAACCCAAGTAACATTTTGGGTTTTATAACACTCTTATGATGGCATTCAAGCCCAAAATTAGTCATGAAGACCGCCATAAGAGTACAATAAAACTTACATTGTTGCTTGGGAAAGCTTAATCTATTGCGTGCATGAATTTTGCAACTGTAGCACCAGGGTTTTACATTACTGTCTTGATAACTGTCATGGCCATGGTCAAAAAAATATTTACTATGAAATCAATTTATGAAACAAAAAAATGTAATCCTCCAAAAATTATAACTACTCAGTTGCCAATTTTGAGTTCAAAATTGTCCGCTTCGTTCCACCACCACCCTTTCGATGATACCGAGGAGATCAGCAGGAGATTCTGTGGTAAATAAACTGTGAAGCTAATGCCTTCATAATTTATTCAATCGAGTAGCGCTGCTAACTATCCTATAGCTATACGAGCTTAACGAAGGCACACGGAAAGCCCGGGGACTGCATGAAGCAGTTAGTCTTCGGCGGCGGTGGCAGCGTGCAGGTACCGACCGTTTACGTTTACTCCACTGCACAATTATATTTGTTATTATATAAATAAATACTGATTGTTGTGCCGGCTGGCTCGAACGCAGTAATGTGCCCAGATCGGTATTTTCAGCTATGATAAGCTCGAATAAAGTATAACTACCGAGCTTAGATAATTTAGTTATACATACGACGATGGTACGCGGAAAGTCAGCTTACCTAGCTAGGTAGTTCTCACTGCTACCGCTACTCGGCGGGTCTCGTTACGTGGCGATGGTAAGCAACCAAACCTTGCCGGATTGCGGACCAGCATGTATCTCTCCCGTGGGTGAGTGGGTGGAAATGCCACCTCCAGCTTAGGGAGTGGGCAGGCGATTTTCGATTTCGAGTAAAATAACCTTCAAAATTAGAATATCAGTTCGGAGGCAGAAAGCAAACGACTGTAGTCGGCCGTTCCGGTCGCGAATCCATCAACATATTTTCCTGGCGTTAACTATATCGATTCGGTGTGGTGTGGCGCTGCAGCATGCGGGCTCGGGATCGAAGTTTGAGGGAAGGCAGCGCGCGCTCAGCACATCGTGAAGGACAAGCCTTAGTTTCAGCAAGCGCAGCTACTCTGCTCTGGTGGGCTGAAAAGGATTTCTATATGAATCAGCCATCCCGGGTATCAAATATGAAAACAGAAGATTGAAATTTCTATTTGGATACTCGGGATAATAAATAAAATATTACACTTACACGGTGTACTGAAACATTCATCGAGCGTTCTACTTTGGCACTTTGCTTCGGTTGCACTGTTGGCTTGCGCGGGATAAAATTCGGAAGGGCTCTCAGGGCTCCGATAAAATTTTCCTTTGGGCCTATATTTTAAAATGATCCTGGCCAAATTATCCTGAGAGATTGTGCCACCGTGGCAATGTTATTTGGCATCGACCGAACAGAACCACTGAATGCTTCCGAACAGTAGTGTATTCTATAAATGTCGACAGTTTTACCGGAGTAAAACAGCTAGAAAATGAATGAAAATCTCAACTAGTGAGCCAATGAAGCATACGGGAAGCTGGATCCAGCCTCCAGTGTATACCATTTCCATTCATTGGGCCGCTTCCCCTTTTTCCGCGATTCTTGCAGCACCATTAACCCTATCATCAGCAGCAGTTGCCGCTTCGTTCAAGGAGACGCGAAAGGGAAAACTCTCTTTCAATTTGCATGCAGCACACCCCAACATTCATTCGGACACGGGGCACAACAGAGCACAGCACATCCTGTGCCCCACCTCCCCTCCCCCATTCTCGACGAATGCGTTCACCACCCACAGCTGTCAGTGATATGTGGTGAAATAATACCCTCCAGTGTATTCAATGGGAGCCTACCATTGCATTGCATTGGCAGCCTTTCGGGCCAAAGGCTCGTCAGATCGAATGCAACGGTATCGAATGGAAAACTGAAAGGCTCTCGATATGGCTCTCAGGCGGGTTACCAGAAAGAAGAAAAAACGAGATACTTGACGGTTGAAAATGAAATAATTTTACAATTTTGCGTTATCATTATGGAGTTGATACTGGATGAAATTGATAAAATACTGAAACGTTATTTTATTGATGAAGGAGAAAAGGGTAATTTTGAATTTAATCCGAACAATTGAAACTTTTGATTGCTAAGTGAAGAATATCGATTTTATGTCCCTTTTGTTAACTTATATATAAGATTAACTCTCTCATATAGCTGAGACTCACGCTGCCCACGTGCGGTCTGTAACATTCTTTACTAAGAATTCAACAGCAGCACTTACACTATGTATTAAACAATGCTGATTTATTAGCATGACCAACATGACTTATTTAGCGGAACACAGTGACTTGTGAGATGGGTCGTGGATATGATCGCGATAAAAACATCGCTATCTTGAGAACGAAAAACTCCTGCAATAATTTGGTACGCAAGCTCTCACGTTCTGGTAGTAAACCGAAAGAAGACGGAGATACCATGTTGGAAAAGCCGATCACCACACTCGAGCATGCCACCGGGACTGATGAACACAGGTAGCAGTGGGACGACAATGTTGTAGCCCAATGCTACTGATTTTCTAGCAACTATCAATGATAATAATTGGGAAGGTTGACAATAAACCTTGCGAAAATCAGACACATTTTTGATATTCAAGTTGGAGCATGGCTTGACCTAACGAATACCCAATTAACAAACCCTCAATTAGCGAATCATTGCTGTATTTTAGAACAGAAATCTCCCTCATGCACCCAGCTATTAACATAAGGAAAAGAATTAGATCTTAAAAATAATATGATATTGGCATTAAGAAAAGCCGTTCCTTGATCTAACTTCAATAAAATTCAAATAATATTTTATTTAACGTACGTTTGTCCGCGCTGACAATAAAAAGAAGCTTGCTGTGTAGTTGCCATTTAATTCATTCTTTGTCATCTGACCATTATCGCTCTTATCTGCTCTCTCATTCCGTGGTTGCAACCGCACGGAAATTGATTTACATTAGCCAGTCCATGACTGCATATGTCGCCTGTTTGCAGCGTTATGTAGCTAGCAAAAAGCCAAAGGATAATGACTTTACTTTCCTTTATACGTTATTTCAATAGTCTTTACATGTTAAGAAGTTAGGACTAGGTTAGGTTGGGTCGTTCGTCGACACGGAAAATGTAAGGGAAAATTTAAGCTTGAAATCTGTTGATTTTCACTATGTAGCAATTCGAAAATATTTTTTTCAAGAAAGCCTTCCAATTGTTATATCTTTTATAAATTGAATGGCATGCGAATCATCAAAATCCGTTCTAAATTGAAAGTGCTATTGGCGTTCAAAATCTTTCAGTCTTTCGTGACGTGACTTGATTCCAAACTTTGGATAGACACCCTGCGGTAAGACGTAGTTCTACGTCAAAAAACAGAAGTTGACGTTAGTGTTTCATCATGCGCCATGCGTGAGAGTATGCTTGAAACCAGAAATGTTTCCCTGTTGAATACAGCAGATGTCGATACTTAGGAACGCATATTGAAAACAACTCAATTCTGCGCACCAATAAATTTACTCAGCGTATCAACAGCACTCTTTCGTTCATCCCAATTTCTTTTGTGTTTATCGCTAAAGGCGATATAAAGTTTGACACCTGAACCAACAAATAGGCGGTAGACATTGTTTTGACGTAGGACTACGTCTTACGGCAAGTTTTGAGATAGGGTGTCATTCCAAAAAATCGAAAAATGCGAGCGTCACGAAAAATGATAGGTTTTGAGCGCTAATAGCTCAGCGGTTTTACAATATTCTTGCACCAATCGATCGGAAAAACTTCTAAGAATTGACCTAAATGAAGAAAAGTATGGATTCTTGATGTTGAACTATTGAAAAATTTAAAATAATGAACCTATGTTTTTCCAGAATTCTTGCTTCGTGATTGGTTGTTGGAACGTGTTGACGCCATCAAAGTAGAAACGCGTTTTCACGCTTCGGCTCATAATTCAGCCAATTTTCAATAGATTTCCAAGATATTTACCCCAATTGATCGAAACATCGATTTGGAAAATATTGAAAATACAGAAAACTATTGATTTTCAATGCGCGACATTGAAAAATTGAATTATTTCTATATTTTTGCCTTCCCTCGTCAGTGCTTCCCTAGTACGCTTGACAGAAATATATACGATATAAGCTATGGGTTAAGCTTCCTTATGATTGTATTTAATTTACGCCCTATAGAATCCGATCGAAAGCTGGAGCACTCGTTTCGCTGCCGTGAAGGAATATCTGGCTGCTGAAGTTCTGGAATTGGCAGGAAATATGCTGCTCGGGACAACGAAACGATCAGAAATTATCGTCACATGCAGCTGGCCATCCGCAACAACGAAGAGTTGAACAAATTGCTGTTCGGTGTCACCACTGCTCAGAGAAGTGTTTTTCCGAACATCCAAGCTGTTTTGTTGCTGCTGAAGAAGACGGAAAAGAAGGCTTAAATTTCTAACAGATCACGTGGACAAAATGTTCTTTTAAGGACGAAACATAATGTTCATGAAGATTTGAGAAATTTTCGCTCACTGACTTTAATTCTATTTAATTTAGACTGATTCTAATTGTTCGCTTCTTATCAAATAATTTTAACCGATCACCTCTCGCGCTTCTGTTCGCTTGTTGCTGCTGGTTGAATTGGCCGTCTCGGAAGTTAAGAAGCAACCAATAAATATACCAGCTCAATGGATTCGGTCAAGCGTCAAAATACATAAAACCATGGGTTTAATAAAATGAAAGTTTTAGTAACATCTTTTGAATCTTCATATAAGAATTTGTTCGTTCTTCAAAGAACGGTTTTCGGTAATTGATGAAACCTAGAAAACTTGTAACTTAGGGCTTTTCACTCGGTTTTCTTTAGCAACACAAATTCATCCATCAATCCAATGCTACAGTAGGGTAACCAACCTATTTTGGACCCCATCAGCAGCTGTACATAATTTGGACACTTGCATTTGATTTTGCTGTAAGTGTCCAAATTATGTACAGCTGCTGAGGGGGTCCAAAATAGGTTGGTTACCCTAATAATACGTAGCGTAATTTTTCGTCGGCAGCAGAAGGCTAACGGCTCACTGGTAACTTTGCACTTATGTTCAGACTGAAATTGAAATGCTCTATTTTATTTAACGTAGATGATAGAATGAAGGACCACGAAAAATAGGTGTGGCCAAGAATCGGCCACACCTATTTTTCGTGGTCCTTCAGTCTATCATCTACGTTAAATAAAATAGAGCATTTCAATTTCAGTCTGAACATAAGTGCAATTGCTCTGGTACATAACACGCGGTAAGCTGGCGAACAGCATTAATCAAACGCTAGCTGAGCTACTGCCAACATCGTTTGCCTGGGCAAACGAAAGTCACGCTCGACTCGTGCACGTTTGCAGCTCCCGGTCGGTCGTGTTCATCGGCTACTGAGCGTGTGTTTGAGCTGGAGTACTCATTTCGCTGCCGTGATGGAATATCTGGCTGCTGAAGTTCTGGAATTGGCAGGAAATATACTGCTCGCGACAAGAAAACGACCAGAAGCATCCCACGTTACTTGCAGCTGGCCACTTGGAGTGGTATTTCATCGTGATTCAGGAATGGGGCGAATGGCTTCGTTGATCGCATAGCTGCTGAGGCTTTCCGGTTGGTCCGTTGCAATAAGCCGTGCCTGGTTAGCGGTTATCGGTACTCCAATTTACCGAACAGAGAATTACGTTAAGTGCGTTAGTGCAAGTTTATTGCAGGCAGGAGTAATGATAATCGAACAATCGGTCCTTTTAAGGGCCACACAACGATTGAAGAGTTTACTATATTTTCTTGCCCAGTTAATACCACAATTACAGCCAACGAGGGAAAAGTTGAGTTTTTCGCCATTGCGGACGACCAACCAATGACGGTAATAAGTTTTCTGGTTACGGGCGACATTTTCTACGACTAGTGATGTCTGAAATTTTCAATTATTCGATTACCGATTAATCGGTGAGCGTTGTCTGTACTAATCGATTAATTCAACTATTTGTGCTGGCAGTATTCGATTAAAAATTATTCAAATATTCCTCGTGTTATTCCATTAGTTGAATTAATTGAACGATTAACGGACATCACTATCTGCGACTTCCAAAACGTCTGCAGGTTGTAAATGCTTTATTATCAGTGTTCTTTTGTAAGCCGCAAAAAAGTTGCGCAAAATTGTCAACTTTTTGAAAACTCGCGCGTACCGTCTACCGATTACCAGACGAAAAGCACTATTCAACGTAGAAACAGATCATAAAAATTTATTTACTGTTTGGTTTAGTTACTGACTTGGTTTCGTTTTAATAAATTAGATTCAATCAATTCATGGATATAACTCCAAAATCGGTTGAGGATTGAATGTATACAATGTTACTACTTTGATTAACGTTGCGTATGTAGCTTGTATACATGAAGAGTCGTATTATTACTTACATGGCTACATCCTACTATCGCAACAAAGAGCCTTACGTGGTCCTACGCCACCTATGCGGTCGCGTTTTGTGCACAACCCTTCTGATCTAATCAACCCTATATCTAATAAGTCCTTTGCAAATTATTTTTAAAGTTTTTGTCACCCCCCCCCCCCCTCCACCTTGTAAATTGGCTTGAAAAATCGGGGGCCACAAAAATAATTTGTAGGATATGAGTTAATTTTTTTTTGAGTTAACGCTTCTAGCACGAAACAGCAATTACTTTGGAGCAATTGGAGTTTGGAAAATTCGAATAGTGGAATTTCCGAAAATCGGCCAAAAAAAATTTCTTTTTTCTTGTTTATTTTTTGTTGATTTTTGAATGGAAAATGATATCATATATATTAAAAGTAACGATAGATTTGATTTTCACGTTTAAACTTAAGGTAAAAATGCTTAAAACCCGTTTTTTTTGCTCGATTAAAAAAATCTCTTTGTTTTTTTCGCCTCCCCCCTTCAACGGTCCAACACCGGAAGGACAAAGACTTTATAAAATATTTGTAATGGCCAAATGAAGAAAAAAAGGAATTTTGAAAAATACTGGCACTTATATTATTTGATTGATTGATTTGATGAACCGGCGCTTCCCTTAAGCAAAACAATCAGTTGCTTGGAGCGCCACTTTGAGGGGACGCAATTTCGGTTACTTGAAAAAGATTGGTATAAATAAATAAGTTATCAATAAAATAACGGTTGTCAATAAATAACGATTAACATAATTTTAGATTTTTTGGTATAGGTTTCTCCTCCTCCTCTAGCAACATAAAGCCAGGCTCACTTACTACTTACTTAGTTGGCTTGTCGTCCTAGAATAATGCCCGATAAACAAAATTTCTCCTATTTACTCGGCTGTGGGTTACTGCTTTCCAATTCTTTAGGCACCGCATACTTCTCCCCAAATCTCGCTTCACCTGGGCTAACCATTTTGCTCGCTGCGCTCCTAGTCGCCTTGTTCCTACCGAATATGAAGCGAACACCATCTTTGCAGGGTAGTTGTCCGGCATTCTTGCAACATGCCCTGCCCATCGTATCTATCCAGCATTAATCACCTTTTGAATGCTGGGATCACCAATCTAACGGCTGGTGTCATGGTCTGCCGACACCAGTAAGCCAAGGTAGACAAATTCATCGACTACTTCCGACCTATTATCGTTGATCTTTACATTACTGCCCAAGCGACGTCGGTCGGCCCCGACTCTGCCGGCCAACATTTACTTTGGTTTAAGCGTATTTGCTTTTAACCCAATCTTTTCTGCTTCGTGCTTTTGTCTGGTGTATTGTTCAACCACCACCACAAATGTTCGGCAAAGTAGATGAATTGACTGGACACCCCACGTGTTGATATCCGCTTGATTCATAACACCTTGATAGCTCTATGTCGAACAGCAGCTGTGAAATACCATCATCTTGGTGAAGCTCTATGTGATTCGAATGCACTCGACAATCTACCCGAAATCCGAACATTGCACTGTGTACCGTCCATCATAGAGTGATTCAGTTTGATGAGCTTTCTGCGGAAGCTACACTCACCGATGATTTTCCATAGCTCTTTTCGGTCAATGGTATCATATGCGGCTTTGAAGTCAACGAACTAATGATGCGTGGGAACTCTGTATTCGCGGCCTTTTTGGAGGATGCGCCAAGGTCGCTCGTGCCGTATCAAGAAGTTCTCTCTACTGTACTCGTTCCTGGGCTATTCATCGTCAATTCAATGACTGTCTCGACACATTCGTATAAACCTTACTTACTTTTTACGACTAAATTTTGGGGGCGCCATTTTAAGGGTTTGCGTGGAGCGACAAATGGGCTAGCGCCGGCCCTGTTGATGATTGATATTTCTTTCTTTCTAAAGACACAGCTTTGGGTTGAAATGTCTGTCTAAAACTTGACCCCTCTATATCGACCGATTTTGCAGCCGGCTGTAAGAGTTCAGGACAATTATGGGGCTAGTGCAATGGTACTACTGACTCTATCTAGTAATTACCAAATTAATTGATTAATAGTAAATTAATTGATCACCGGATTTCCACAAATTTCTTTATTTCAACCAAAATGAAATCGCACCGAGCAATCAAAATCCATGAGAACAAATTGTGCTTTTAATTTACTCTAGAACTTTGCTATTGAAAAATTTTGCGATATTTTTCTATAGCATCATTTAAAAATTATAGTATTCTGCCGGATACAATCTGCCATTATCAATTCACCAGTCATCGACATCGACAGATTCTGAAAACTTAAACACATAAAACACCAGCCGTAAAATGCACAAAAAACACATGTTGAATGTCACGCTAATTGTTTAGATAAACACTTTGCTCCCCGGCAAATATTGCTTCCCAGCTCATCCGACACCTTGTCGCAACTTCAGTTTCCTTCTCCTGGCACCGAGCATAAAACCCCAACAACGAGTCCCTCCTCCTCCAGCAGAGCATCGGTTATTTTCTGCATCAACGAAAGTGAAATGCCGGACCCCACCCAACTGCTGCTAAAGCCACCCAATTGCCAGTTGCAATTGCACTACATTTTGCGTACCTTCGGAGGTGTGAGTGCCTGTGTGTATGTGTGTGTGTGTCTGTGCGACACCCAGCTCGTGTCAATGAAAGCTACCGGCCAGCGGTGGAAAGGAAGGGTGCCCGGCCGCGGTGGCTCGGTTTATACAAACACGCAATATTCGCGTGGCGCGTGCCGCTGGAATATTGCCGCTGTCGCAACGATGTATCAAAAACCTGATCTGGTGGAAGCCCACACCCGCCGATATTGAAAACACGCGACGAGTGGGGGTGGCGCACATCGGTGCATCGATGCACCCCTCTGTGATGCACTTCGCCGGCCGTATACAGTGCATTCATTGCATTTTTTAAACTGACCAACCATCCTTAAACACACACGCAGCGGATTCACTGCCTCTCTCATCCTCGGCGTTTCGCACACGCTCGATGCCAGCAAAAAAAAAATGCACGTGATGATTGATAAAGTGATACCAAATTTGGCGGTTAATTTGTTTCGGTCGCACGCCGCTTTCGTGGCAACACAACTCACTCTGGGCCGCTGGCTTTTTCACACCATGCTGTGGGTAGGTACTGCTGTGAGCTCCGATCAAGCGTGACCAAAGCCCATTTGGCGTTTATAGACTATTGACTGTCCGAAAAGCTAGCCACGGATATGCGCTCCCGTTGAAAACACCGAAAAGCATTGCAATTTTGGTGAGAATGTGGGGAAAAAATCTTTTGTAGGTGGGGGAGAACAAAAAATTCACCCGTCGGAATTGGATGACACGTGCACTGCTGAACACATGGCGAGCCAAAAAAGGAGCATTGAAGTGCAGTGGGGCGGGGTCACATACAGTCGCAAATAGTTTCAAATTGCATCTGTAAACATTTAGCGGGGAAAGGGGAGAATGCACCGAAAAAAAGCTGCGTTTACACCAACTGAAATACCCTCCTAATACGTTAGGAGCAGTTTGTCCTGGTTGGTTTTATGGGCTGTCAGCTGATGACGACGATGATGATGACTAGCCAGCCAATTCAGTCGCTTTGCTTTGACAACATAGCACTGGCGGATCGGAACTGTTCGCTGACAAACAGTGCAGCTACTGGGTAATAATCTTGCCGATGGTTTCGTGCACGATCATCATCATCGTCATCATCATCATAATCATGATTGTCCTCTTCGTCATCGTCGTCGTCGTCGACGACGACGTCGCCGTATTGTTTATTGTCGGATCTACCTATATTAATCTCTGGTGGAAGATTCAAAGTTTAGTGGCACGGTTGCGCGCTACAAAGGCTCTTAGCGTTAGTTGACCTTCCGTCGTCATATATTTATTGAGGTAATAGCTCTATGACAAAGTAGGTATTCCCTTTACTTATCGGTCAGCACTAATTGAATAATAAATGTTCTAAATTAATTAACTCATGCGATGGTAGAGTGACTTTCATCCGCCCGTCCGGTGTGGTTCGACTCTAAGTAGTGCTAAAGCTATTAGTAGATCGACTGTTGGTTGAGCTAAGCAGATGAAATTAGTTTGCGGAGCTCTAAACAATTTTACGTTGGATTAATTTTACCAACATAGAGTCACAAATGATTTAGTTGTGTTGTTGTTTAACACCATTCGATCCCAATGGTTTTGTGAAAATGATTCCGTACTCCAGGTAAACTTGACTTGGCCCCCTCACTGCAGGTTGCATAGTGATGGGCCAAGATAACGTTATTATTGTTGTCCGATTGCCTTTTTCATTTTGAATCTTATCGATAGAACTGAGATTGCATCTAAGGCATCGTGAAGGGCATTTAGAATGAATATGTTCATTTGATGAAGAATGTATGGCATATGATACTTCAAAAATCCTTTCATCAGTATGAATAATAGAAAGTATAAACCAAACTAGGAAAAAAACTTCGTGCAGATTCGGTTAATTTTGGTCAGGATGTAAACAGTTATGTTTTGTGACTAAAATCTCATTTTACTTCCTAGTCCTGCACATTTTTCACAAAAAGAAAAGAGTAAAATACACAAAAATCATAATAACGATATATAGAATAGGGTGCTTCCATTGAGTCATACGAAAATGTGGACGCATGGCTATTTTTAAACTAGCAACGATGAACTACTGATGTATATTAACAATTATGCTCTGGAAAGCAGCATCTTGTCTATCATTTGAGATCATTTGACCGCGGTGAAGCAAAATATATGCGATATTTTTAAAACCGTATTCCTCGTATAGGCAAAAATTCTATAAATCTTAAGAACTTTTGAATAGTTTGCTCTATCCATCTACGACGTCTACGTGGCGTTGACATGCCCAAACCTTGATAGGAGGTGGGGTACCAAGTTTTGCATCCCGTTTTGCTAATTGTGTTGATATAAAATAAACTTATTTTGGATTCAATTTTAATGCGCTTAAATATAATATCAAGTATTTCCCTATATCCTTGGAGGCACGAAGCCGTCGTTCCCCCTCCGAAAGAATTATTCGGTTGTACCTGTCCAGATTTCACCCTGGCGTCATAACAGAAAAATTGTAGTTGGTCTGCAGATCTGTAGCAGAAATGGAGCGATAGACCGTTCAAGGTCATTCTTTAGACCAAAAAGCATGTATACTTGTCTGCAAGGTACAATATCTCGTTCAAAATCGGGATTGATATAAAATTACGCGATTCCGCACTTAAGGCGGGAATCTGGCCACAAAATTCTCTTTACTGCATCGTCTCAAAAAAATCATTGGGCACCATCAATCGCTTACCACTCCATGGATCACACTAGCTCCGGAAACGAGTTCGAATCCAGTTGTAGCTCCTGGCTCTTCGGCAATGCAAAAATGTCACTGCATTGTTGGCTGATCGGATGCTGGAACTAAACATTTCTAGCATCATGGAGGTTCCTCCTGCCACAGTCGGACTCTTCCTGCCAGCGCACATCCGTTGTCTTGACCCTGTGTGCAGTTGTACGGAACGAAGTCTCCAAAGCCCTAGCAAGTATCAGTTTGATTATTACTTCACTACCGCTAATATACACATCGTTTCCAACTTTTCATCAATCCAGACGCGCTTGATGTAGCATACCACTCAAGACAGTTCGCTGCATCTCCGCCGATATCTGAGGCTATACGGCGATGCAATGATTTTGATAGCGTCTTTTTCTAATTCCCGTCGTAATAAGTAAAGCCATTCTAATTTTCATCATTTGCTGGATGGATTTAGTGAATACTCCAAAAGTTCTTGTACTGATTTGACTAAAACACACTTACCTTCCGATCCGTGAACTTTGAAATCACTGAAAAGCGATTATTAAAGCATATTATTGAAATTACGCAACTGACTTTATTGCTAAAATTCGTCGTACCGTTTTAAAATCCGTCCAACAAAATTTTTTATCGTCCGAACTAAAAATCACAACAATGTTTACGAAGCTAACGCGCATGTATTTGTATAGGACGGCATGACAAATGTTATTCTACAAAATTTCTGCAGGTCAGGCAAGTTTTTCTGGCTGTAGAATAACGACAATGCCTTGCGTGAGTTATTTTCATTTATGAATGACGGAAATTAAAACGATTAGTCGACATTGTCTTCTTCGTTGCACGAAAAAACGTAGGAAATTTGGCTGGTAAGACTTCTTTAATGATAAAAAGCATTTAAATAGATCTCAGCTCACTTTGATTGATTGCGTATGATAGACAACTAACTAAAATATTAGGCAATAACTAGTTTTGCATTGTGTGTCATAAAAATGGTGATATTTTTAATAATTTGTGTTGGATAGGACGGGAATAGGCAATTACGACGATGTAGCAACATACCCTACTATGGTTGCCTCCGATCTCCCCACCGTATTCGAACAAGTGCAACAGCTCCCACAACAATCCTTCCGATGCCGCAGCCCCGTTTTTAGCTCTGTGCTTGGCCTGCATCACAACTCCTTCAATCCGCTGATTTACTACCAGACCGTGCGTGGACTTCGAGCCAAAATCGATTAGTTTTTTATTGCTGTATAAATATATAATCATTTTTACGAAAATCTGATTTTACAAGAAGATTCACACGGCAAAGCGCATTTTCCGTCCTAAGAAGTGATGGTAACCAGCAGAACAACAGATGCGCTGATTGAATTCTTTAATAAGTTAAGTGGCTACATCGACGCATCCCCGATTTACAAAACCTTGACGACCTAGTGACCGATCGTTCTTTGTGCATCGGCGTAATCTATTAACCTCCCAAGCGTAAGGACGACACCAGGAGTATCAGCGGACATATCGACTCAGCTGAAAGTCTGTATTCTAATCTTTGGTCTACACATCCACAGGGTGCGCGACGAATTTTTGCAGTAAATTTCAAATAGCAATTTATCATGCTTGCGAATCAATATTCAGATATATCTGGCAGCACTGAATAGCTTATGCTGTTGGGTGTCAGATGTAAACAAACAATGTTGAGTAAACTGAAAGATTTCGGAACAAAAAAATAATCGGTCAGCAATCGTCGTTTTACTGTGCGCCGGAGCAAGCCTAAAGTAGATAGTTCGGTCGGTAAAAATGTCCGAAAGAACAGTGTACTATATAAATAAGGCTTGGGAAAGTAATAAACTATCCTACACACCTATCCGGAAGTCATACAAGTGCCGTTCATTGACGGAACTAGCGCTCATTTCTAGGGGGGCATTTTTTTCGACCATTTTATTTGGTCGGCCAGGTCCACTTTTCTAGGGGGGGGGGACTAAATCTCTTCTAGCCCTCCCCCCATACTTCCGCCAATGGTGCCCTTTAACTACCACTGAACGGAACAGGGTCAGGAAAGTGGGAAGAATGATTAAAAAGAATCCAGCGAGGTCAATGAGGTCTATGGTTCGGGAAATGGGGTTTCGGAGTTCTCAATCCGGCGAGTAATGGCCAAAAAGCTTGGTTATAAGTCGTATGCACTACGCAGAGGTCAATTTATGAATGCTGCGACTAAATCACGGCAATTGGAAAAATCAAAAAAAAATTCCGACCCATGTGATGATTCTAGGCGTAGTCTTCAGCGAGGAAGATGTAATGCCTCCATATTTCTTTAAACAAGAACTAAGAGTAACAGCCGATGTATACCTAAAGGTTCTCAAGGAATTTGTTGTCCCGTGGATTAAGGAGGTTGCTGCTGGTTGTTTTTTGATCTTCTAACAAGACGGAGCACCTGCTGCTAATGCCAACAAAGCACAAAAATGGCCAGTCAAAATGTTCCGGTATTTTGGGAGTAGGAAATTTGGCTCCCTAGCAGTCCCGATATCAATCCTTTGAATTATTTTGTGTCGTGCGTCGTCGAACGGGATACCAAGATGACGCCTTACACCACGCTTAGGTCGCTCAAAGCTAAGACCATCGAGGTGATGACGTCTATGAATCGAAATATGGTAAAACGTGCATGCGGCAATTTCCAGAAGCATCTATCAACAGTCATTGAAACGAAAGGCAATTTTTGTGAATGAAATAATTTGTGAATGAAATAAATTCTCGTATGTTTCGAAAGAAAATAAACCACAAAACATTCCTCGCATATTTGACTAACTGTTGTTAATTTTCTGAAACATGTCATTTACTGTAAAAATTCGTCACGCATCCTGTAGTATCGAATAACTTAGCGCAGGTGTTGTTTGATGATTACAACCAGTCCGGTTTAGATAGGAATGTTTTGGTTCCGGTAGGTTGTTCCCT
The DNA here is from genome assembly GCF_943734655.1 of Sabethes cyaneus. Taxonomy (NCBI): domain Eukaryota; kingdom Metazoa; phylum Arthropoda; class Insecta; order Diptera; family Culicidae; genus Sabethes; species Sabethes cyaneus. The sequence goes on along the minus strand of NC_071354.1, from coordinate 209,772,206 downwards.
AGCGTCGAAGTCCACCGCTTTCGCCACTTGTATCGCGCATTTTGACGGTTTCTGTTTCCACTTCCTGACACGGATTAACCCAGTGTTAAACAGTCCAAGTAGCAATTTAAGTTTTATTACGTGGTTTTCACCTCTAGTGGTTTTCATGATCAAATTTTTAAGACCGCTAATAAACTATGAGCTCCACTAAAACCTTCTAACCACCGCTATAAAACTTCCTTCCGTCCAAGAGGTCCACTTTTCAGTAGGTTTTTATAACCTCTTGAAGAGGCTGGTCATTAGCTCAAATAGATTTATTACGCTTTGCTGAAAGCAGGAATTGTGCTTTTCGCTGTTTGACGGTAACCTCCATTATCTAACGAAGCTTTTTGCTTCGTTCGATAAAGCTATAAAGCATAAAACTTGCTGCTTAAAAGCTAAGTCCCCCAGACAGCTTTATTAACTTGAAAACATACAACCGTGAGCAGAAAGTTAAAGTTTTACTGTCAAATATCCGAAAGAATAAATAGAAAATCTAAATATAAAAAGCAGTTTCCGTAGTTGTGCAGCAAATGCGCATTAAATTTCATCGTGCATTTTGGAACGGTAAGCGACTAAAACTAACGCGCCATCAAAATTTTGCAAGTTTTAAAAACAGTTGTTCAAACAAAATAAATATATTCGATTAGTCGTGTGGCTCGCTGGTACTTGTACCTTTGAACCATAGAGGCGCTGGACAAAAGGAGACTGCGCAACGTCCCTTATGAATCCAGCGACGTATGTGGTTTTGGGTTATTTTTAGACACACAAATTGTGTCTCTTCCTCCGTCAACTGTAGAAACCACCGACCGAGAAGTTTTTATCTAACTTGTTTTTACTTTCAGGACGACGACACTGTGCAGGCCCTTACGACTTGCTAGGTACTGCGCGTGACGTTGTTCGTCTGTAAGCGTGTTAGCGCGCGATTCTCAACGCGGGTGTTCTGAGAAAGGCTCTGTTCCTATGAAAATAGACCAACCTCGAGTTTTTAGTCTTGACCTTGAAATGCGGTAAAACATATTTTATTAATATTTTTTGAAATGACGGTTCTACAATTGATAAAGGGACGGTAGGGAAAGTAATGAAATTTTTTTGGAAAATGGAGGGGAAAGAGTGGAAAGGTGGGTTGCGCAGTCTCCTTTTGTCCAGCGCCTCTAAGGTTCAAAGATACACGGGTGCCAGCGAGCCACACGCCCTGGCGGATATTGTGGGTTCGAATCCGGTTATAATCTCTGATTATAGCTTTGTTCGAGCCATGCACCTTCCAGCATTGGACAAAAGGTAGGAGTCACAACGACCACTTGTTAAGCGTAGCTACGTATCCCCCCCTTACCTTTCCACTCTTTCCCATCCATTTTCCAAAAAATTTACATTACTTTCCCTACCGTCCCTTCATCAATTGCAGAACCATCGTTTCAAAAAATATTAATAAAATATGTTTGACAGAATTTCCAGGTCAAGGCTAAAAACTCGAGGTTGGTCTATTTAGTCTATCTAAGTTTCTAGCAATGTTACTCTAGTTGCATTCTGACGTGAAAACCGTTTGTTAATAACTTCCTTTCTGCAACTCACAGTATGGTTTGATGAATTATTGTTTGGCAACAAAAATGATTGTGAGATTCATTAGGCTCACATTAAAATTCATCCCCTGGAATGATCCTTGAAATCTTCCACCGTATGAGGACATATGTAAACTGCTGAACCCCAACACCTTGTTTAAAAGAAGAGAGATTTGCTGCCAAACCATTGAAAGGAGAAATCGATGCTCCAGAAATCCTATCGCACCAAGAAATCTCCGAACCCGCGACTTTTTCTGACCTGTATTTCACTGCGGCTTTAGAATTGTTACTTGAGAGCAATAATCCGAAGGTATATCTGATACTTACCAATGATCCTGCCCAGTGTTGCGAAGCCCACACTCGTTTGGTCTAATTTTCTTATACACGCGTACTGATTCTAACGAACACGCCGGTATGCTTCATCCCATTAAAACTCCCGTTCTTATTTCTTCTTGCACTACAACGAGTTTTTGCGAGTGTGTTTTTAGCTAGCAGCCACAGTCCTCGCTCGTTGTTTGTAGTTGCAGTCCGATCTGCTGATACCGATAACTCGCGACAGCTTGCATTCCCGCCTGTAAGTAGAATCGAGGACGAAGATGAAGAAGAAAAGAAAAAGTAATGCAAAATTTGTATCCCAGTACGCCACCAGCCTCACGGGCAGCGGATTCCCCACGAGTTTTTTGACTCGGGAATAAGCTTTGCAGGAAGATGATATGCGGATGTGCGTCCGCGAGTGTGGGTAGCATAATGTCCTCTATTGTCCTACTATTGTTCAATGCTTCAATCCGGTAGAGTAAGTTCTCTACATTACAGAAAGATTAAGTTATGTTCCCTGTACATATGAAAGCTGATAATCACAACTGCAACTATTAAAAACTATCAAGGGATTACACCATTTAGCTCCAGCTCTGAAGTACTCGAGATAACCGTGAACGAGACTTCGGTCGCCAGCTATCAACAATGCATTTCTGTAGACTAGCCTAGCAAGGGTTTTCCCAAAACATTCATTCTCTACGAATCTCGTTGATTTCGTCTCTTTCTGCCTGAATAACATGAATGAAAATTGACAGCAATGACTGCAAATTGATGCAGTGTACACGAACCGTAAAGCAGCGTTTGATCAGGTGGAACACGGTGTCCTCCTTGCAAGACTTAAAAGGTTATGAGTTTCCGCACCCTTCTGCGAGTGGCTACACTCGTACCAAACATACCGTAGTTCGAATTTTCCGACTCATTCTGCAACATCTCTGGTGTACCACAAGGGAGCAACCTTGGGTCACTATTCTTTTCTCTCTTAATAAATAGACTGCCAGGTCTCCTGTCACCTGACAGTCGTTGCGCTTAATTTGAACTTGAAAGAACACGTTGTAACACTCCAGCCATGTTAAAAACGGATTAAAAAATGGTTAAAATGATTTTAAGAGATATTGATTGCCCCGCCATTCTGAGTCAATACTGAGTTTAACGTTAATTAAAGTTTATCTTGCTTGAGAAAGAGTAGATGTTAGTTGTGAAAAGTGAAACATTATATAAAATTTTATTATTTAGCTTAAAATATTGACAGACTGAAGGCGGAGCTCAAAACCATAACTCTTAATCTCTAGTCGAACGTGTTAGTCCATTGATATCATCAGACCGTCAAATCTTTGCTTAAGCAAGAGTCGACGGCTTAACTGATTGTACGAAAAAAAGATGTAATCAATTTATTACAAAATTAACACAAAAGTGACGGAGTTGTAGTTTGTCATAGTTTTGATCCGACAGCTGATTATATTAATGTTAGTAATTCAAGCCATATATTACCTTCATTCGTAATTCAATTTAATACAACGGACACATATATGACAAACGAAGACTGTCTGTCCCCAATCACCCAGCGGTCCAGTACGGCTCCAATCATATTTGCTCTATTTGAACCCCTTCCAAATATTTATTCAACTAATAGAATCACTGGAAAAAGATTAAAATGACATCCGCCAGCAGCGGTATCTCTTTCTCTCTTACCACAACGCAACCCTGCCCGACTAAGATTTGCAAAGAAACGGAACTCGCTACGAACCCCGTGTCGGTCGGTCGATCGGCATTCACTATTCTATATTTCTCCTGAGAATCCATTCAATCACCTTACCGCCGCCTTCAATGCCTTTTTCATCTTCGTCCACCACAAATCGTCTAAGCCTAAGATGCAAGCTCAACATGCAAGCTCCGGCTAGAAGAAGAGGACACCAAAATATTCTTTATTGGAAGCTTCTACCTATTTTATGAACTTACTTTATAAATACTAGATTTTAATATCTGCCTCGAAGCATTCCACAAGTTCGGGGCCCAAGCACGGCCGAACGGGAGCGGCTTTTGTTTCCAAAGTCCCCGCCGAACCTTTCGGTCCGTGCTGGTGGCCCTAGCGCCTTCTCATTTTGGCTTGCTTTTGTTGCACCAGCAGTGTGTACCAACTGTGCCGATGTCAGTGTGACCGGAGGTTTGCAATCCTAAATTACCGTTTCGAAATTTAGAAATAGACCGAAACCCGTCCGAACAACTGGGTGGACGCGTGACCATTCGGAAAAAGGTGCACCTCACCGACCGACGAACGGAGATCGGAGAGTAAAGATGCTGCTGTGCTGTGAAGGTCCTCGTGATGCGGAAGGGATGAATGCATGCCAGGGAGCAGAGTAGGCATATGGTAACGTGGTACCTGAAAGGCTTGCCTTCTGGCTACGACTCAACCGACGACGCAACGCAACCCCGTGGGTGGGTGACGACGGGAACCGACGTACGCGACGGCGGATGGTAGTGGCCGTGTAGGTCCTCTCGTTGTTTCTGGTAGGCTCGAACACCCGGAAGAGGGTCACCCGTACGTACCTACACGCTTGTCCCGTTTATAGTGGAATGAGAGGCACTCTTACACGCTGTTCCGTCGTAGGTGCACCATGTGCCTCTTTATACATTTATATTTATATGCATTTTCTACTTTTATGATGCATTCTGGCTTTTCTCTGATGCTGCTGCTGCTGCTTCTGCTCGAATGGTGTGTCTCCCCTGGCGTCGCTGCTGTTGGTCCCTGGCACTAAGCAGTCGCCGTCGTTCATGTGTGTCCCAGTATAGATGTGCAAATTCATAATTCTATGTTTATTTAAAACAAAATAAACGAATGCATACATCGATATGTGCTTGTTGGTTTGAAGGTTTCTTCCCGGTACGTTGCCGCTACCGCTGGCTGTTGTTGTCACCGGCGTCATCATCAACCTTCATTGTCCCCTAACCGGTCGTCGTTTAGTCGTCTCTGACGGTTAGGATTTGTAGTTTATTTTATTTGTAGTGAATGGCAATCACTGTTAATCTACTAACTACTTGACTGAAAGTCGAGAGCGAGAAAAAATGGGAATTCTTTTTGTCTTAAAAAGTATGAATAGTGTGTGAATAGTGAATTCGAGTCAGATAACCGTCCTGGCCTTTTCCTTAGTAGGAAAAATTAGCCCTTAGTGGACGCTTTAGTGCATGAGTTGTATTCATCTATAAATTATCTTAAACTGGTAATGCTAAACACCCAACCAATTTTACATATTTTTCAAAACCTCTTTTACTTGCATGGACCCTTACGGTTTACAATAGGATAACGAACAGGTCCATTATAGGAATTTTAGTGTATTTGTAATGGAGAAGGTCCACTTATGGCGATATTTTAGACATTGCCAACCTATAATGGACCCTTACTTGCTGAAAATGTCGATTTAAGGGCATTAATAATTAAATACAGCTGAAATTTTATAAACTAAAATGTAAAATTTAATAAATCATTTCGCTTATCGCTCTAATAAAAAAACTTAATCAGTCCGCCAGCTTTGTCAACTTGAAAATATATCCGTGGTCAAAAAAGTTGAAGTTTTACTGTCAGATCTACCTAATCGATTTGGTTTATAGTGACCATAATAAAATATTCCATTTTTTCCATGTGTGGACTGCGACCAGTATAGTTAATCTATTGTGATATTGGCCGGGTGTTTGCTGTATGACCTGCACTGCATTTCTTTTTGCTATAATCGCTATTGAATGAGCGATATGCTTATTAAATTTTATGCGTGCCTGTGTGTATTGGGGTTTTACCCTTCTTTCAAAGCTTGATCTACTTTACCCACTTATTCCTAGCTGTCAGTACTATCTCATATTATATTCATCCCTGGACTCATTCGTACCTCTGATCAGTAACACTTAACTAAAGGAGGGACATTTGCACTGTCAAGAGGCTTCAGAGGGTAAATAAAGAATTTAGCATGAAGGAATCCCATTTCCCATTGAGTAATTAATAAATTTCCAGCAGCCTCCGTAGTTATGTGGCATATGCGCATTAAATTTTATCGTGCATATTGATATAATAAGTGGATAAAATCAACGCGCCATCGAAATTTTGCAATTTTTGAAAACTAGTTGTTTTATTATAACGAATATATCTAGTTAGTCTAAGGCTATTTCTAGCATAATTAGTTTAGTTGCTTTCTGTGGCATGAAAACTTATTTGTGCAACACACGGCGCTTTGATGAATTGTTGTTTGCGAGCTAAAAAAAATACTGGAGTATGGCACTATGGCCTCGCGTAAAAAAAATAGTGACATAAGTGACATAAATAATTGACGTAAAAGTTGCGAAAAGATGACGAAAATGCGATGAAATATGTTGGCAAAAAGACGACAAAAATATGACAAAAACATAACAAAAATTACATGAAAATGCGATAATGGAACGATAAAAAACACCGACAAAAAACAATAAACACAACAAAACGACATAGAGTAGGGCGGGGCATAAGTGTGATGTTTGAAGTCATCAATTTTCGTGAGATATAGAGAAGAACAACAATATAATATATTGTATAGTGATGCAGTAACTCAATGTCTTTACATTCAACTATAAATCATCTGCGGTAATAGTGTAATACCCCACTAGCGGGGCAAAAGTACGAATACCGTGGGGCAAAAGTGCGAAGCTCGCATCGCATTTTTATAAAATTAGCACAACAGTAACTAACAAAACCATATTATCTTCAATCTGCGTTATGTTTCGGTAAGGAATATTCTCAATTTGCACCTTTCCTTTTTTGCGCTGGTGTATTGCAGCTTCCGTTAGATCGAAACTTTTCCAAACGTTTGTTTTTTTGTTTCATCAGCGGAAAAATATTGTTTTCTTTCGGCCAACATCTGTAGAGTACACATTTTCTGCAGATCTTCCATTTCTAGTATCTGTAGTATAGTGGCTAAAGCTGTATATAATTAGCTATACATTTTGCTTCGTCTATGAATCGCACTTTTGTCCCGTCCGTGAATCGTACTTTTACCCCGCTAGGTGTTTGACGGGGTTAGATCAAATTTTGGAAAAGCGAAATATATTTTGTAAATTCTTTTCACCATATTTTCAAAACAGATATGTCATTGATGTAAAACGCTGCTACAAATTTTCTATATGAGATATCCTCCGGTTGATATCGCATTTGCCGTATAACGAAAAATTACATCAAAACCGCTCTAAAATAACATTTGCACACAACTCAGCAACTATGCTTCGTAAGCAACCGAAGTTTACGTTAGATGCAAGCTGTCAAAGTAGTCACCCATCCATGCCAATGTAGTCAATTTACTCGGAATTTGCACCGTTAAATCACTGAATCGCACTTTTACCCGCATCGCACTTTTACCCCTCTTTACTCTATAAAAAGCTAAAAGTTAACAAACCATGTAGACAAACAGGCGACAAAAAGGTAACGAATATACGATAGAAAGCAAGCTGGAGAAACTTGGGTGTACCACAAGATTGTGCAGATGGTTGGAAACTTACCTTACGGATAGGCAACTCTTCGTACAACTTGGCAACTGCCGGTCTGCCGCGTTTACAAATGGTTCTGGTGTGCCACAGGGTAGCAATTTGGGACCATTGCTATTCTGTATCTACATAAACTATGCAGCGTTACTACTCAATGAAGGTGGAAGGCTTTTCTTCGCTGATGATCTGAAAATCTATCTTGAAGTCAGAAGAATCGAGGACTGCAGAATGTTGCAGAAGCTTCTGGACTTGTTCAGTGACTGGTGCGTAAGGATCAATTGTTACTGAGTGTGGAGAAATGTTGCGTCATCAGTTTCCATCGCACTAGAAGCGCAATAGAGTTCGATTACGAAATTCCCGGATCAAAACTGAGTAGGGTAGAACAGGTGAAGGACCTTGGAGTATTACTTGACGAGAAACTCACCATGAACTCTCATATTTCTGCCATCGTTGACAAGTCCAATCGTAATCTTGGGTTCATATTTAAGATTGCTGGTGAATTCAATGACCCGATCTGCTTCAAAACTCTCTATTGCTCTATTGTACGGTCAACGCTGGAATTTGCGAGCATCGTTTGGAACCCGCACGAGTCTGTCTGGTCCGCCAGACTGGAAAACGTACAGCGAAAATTTGTTCGATATGCACTTCGTCATCTTCCGTGGAGGGATCAGCAAAACTTAACACCGTACGAAGACCGTTGTCGTCTGTTGGGTTTAAGCACGCTAAGTCGACGTAGACAGGTTTCGCAATCTGTGTTTGTCTGCAAGCTTTTAACTGGCGAATATGATGCACCGGACATCCTATCGCAAATCGGACTCTACGCACCTTCAAGAGTTTTACGACCCAGAATGATTCTACAGGAAGACTCCTATTCAACGCAATATGCTGCCAACTCTCCCATCGCTTCCATGACCAGACAATTCAACTGCTTTGCTGACCTTTTCAATTTTGACGAACCATCACGCATTTACCGCCAACGAATTCATGCACTTGACAATGTAAATACTAGCAAGTAAGTAACTTTTAAGTATTCATTTAGACCCACATTGTCCGATGAATTATACGAATAAAAAAAAAAAAAAAGAAGGACTACTAAAATGCAATAAGAGCGAAAAAATTACAATAAAGTAACTGAAAAACAATTACAAAAACGGTGAAACGACGACAAAAGACGATAAAAATATGATAAAAAAAGAAGAAAAGACAAAAAACTGACGATGAAAAGACGTTAAAATAGCAACAAAAAATAAGATAAAAGAGCGACTGAAAGACAACAAATAGCCAACAAAAAATCGACGTAGGGCCGATGAAACGACACTGAAAGAAGCAGAAATGAAAGGAAAGATGACAATAAAGTGATATCAAGAAGGCAAAACTACGATAAAAACAAGACAAACGACAATAAAAATACGAGAAAGAGACCCCGAAAAAAACGCCAAAGAAGCAACAAAAATGCCAAAAAGACAATAAAAAACCTCGAAGATACTTAAACGAACAAAAGGCGTTGAAGAGATGATATTTAGTCTTTAGACAAAAGAGCGACAAGACATGCCGAAAAAGATTAGAAATGACGACAAAAAACGCCACAAAAACGATAAAAATGACAATGAATCGCTAAAAAGAGACAAAGAGACGATGTAAATATATCAGAAAACATTATGTTAAAAAGAATCAAAAACGAATAACAGACGTTAAGAACAAAAAAAATACTACAAGGTATACAGTCCTAAAGGTTGTACGAAAGGGTGACGTAGGACTATATCGGATCACTGGATCAAAGACTAATGTAAACTGCATTTCTGGCATATGTATGTTTATAAGGATCTGTGACTTCCATTGTTTAAGTGAATGAATGACCAGCCCACAGATTATTGCATTAAATATGATTATGCGTAGCTTGAGTTGTTTCAATAATCTTACTTTTACTCGCTTGTGGCCTTTAAAAGGGCCATTGGTTACAAATAACATTAAAGCCAAAGCACGTTCAATGACGTGCCATTTGAATGTCCTTCTTTTTTGACATGAATGGCAATTGGCAGGTAAGTAAGCGGCGTCGATACACTGTTTCTTGCTCCTAGAAGGTTTTACTAGTTTACTTTCACAGTTTACCGCTTGTCATATAGCAGAAAATTTGGCACATACGCAAAAATTTCGGCACATACGCAAACAATAAGGATCATGAGGAAGATTTATTCTATAATAAACTGTATATAGTATATATTCCGTATATATGGCCAAAAATAGAACAATCTCACCAGCAATCCGTCACGTGAAATACAATTGCGTCATTTAAATTTCCATCAGTGCATCTAATATCCAATAATTAATTTAATTTTTTCTTCTGATATCCATGTGTATTATTTAAACTTGTTACCAAAGTTTTAATTATACAATAGGGGCTGCTTAATGAGCTAGAGCGAAACAAATAATTAAAATAACATATTAGCAAAAACATTCCATCAAGAAGACTGGCAACTCTGCTAAAAGTCGAGAGACAGTAACAGCAACGCTATCTGCCGAGTTAAAGTTGCACTAACACATTCTAGTGTGTGTAAATCAAAATATGGATACACACAAACACGTATGCTATGCATTGCCACGCTCGCACACTTCTTTTCCCACCAATACGTGTAGGGTAAGACTGTCCAGAACGTACCTGGGGGTAGAATGGCCCATGCTATTTATTGTTTTAAAACGCGGAAACTATTGGATAAAATTATGAATGCGCATTTTATTTTGGTGTAAAACAAGCTAATTCATAATTATGTAGAATGTAAAAGCATCAAACATAGCCACATCCAATAAAATCAAACGATTATCCGCGATCTCATTCCACATGTGAGAAATCACGGTTTTCTCTTAAGCTTTTACCACTAGTCGGTATGCAAATTTCATAATAAATACAGTCTATCTAATTAATATACTGTCATACTCGATGATTCATCACAAAAACGGCATTAACTAGGCATATTTTTCACATATATTGCAAAAAACTTCAAAATACAAAACAGGGGTAGAATGCATCACAGCGGGATCGAACAGTCATAAAATATTTTTAATTTGCAGTACATCTTTTGTTTCGGATTATTTATTAAAATGTAGCAATATTATGTATTGTATAGGACTTAGAATTTGCCTTAAACCTAATTGTACATTGTTTAACTTACAATATTTCATCACACATCAGTTGGAGAAAAGTAGATGATTAAATGTTATTGCGAATTATGTTGTGATATGAACCCAAACAAGCGTTTGTAACAAACGCTATAACGAACGCTTCCGCCATTTCGGCAGCCTAGTTTTAGGAGTGTATACAACACGTTATTGAATGTAAATTTTTGGTTGCGTTTAACGCCTAGCTGGGCAAACTTGGTGCGTTTTGTCCACGGGCTTTGGCGTTCTGCCTCACATAATGATTTTGCCTCTTGCCAAAAAACGTCAAAAATAACAAAAAATACTGGTTTTTGTTAGGAAATTTCACCAGGAGTAAGTGTAAAAAAAATCCCCAAGTCTTCTAGAAGTTGAAAAACGTGGAACAAACACGCCGTTGATCTGCAAAATGATGTTTTACTTAAGCGGTGCATTCTGCACCATTTTACCCTACACGCAGCATGAACTTTTGCCGGGAGGGGTGCGATATTGATTCTGTTGCCTGCGATTTGTATGGGCGCGAGGAAGAGATGCCAGTCTTCTTGATGGGATGTTTTTGATATTAGGCTTTATCTGTTACCAAGGCCTGGTGGCTCAGTCGTCTGCGCAAAATCTCAGTTTTAAGGTCTTACATCTGCAAATCACGCAGCATCGCACCCCCTAGCTTAGCTACTTAACAGAGTATTACCGGGTATGGCCGCGTGGAGGCGCTAGGTAGGAGCTTGGGCAAAACTATAGTGGTCGCTTTCTCGTTTGCCTTCCCAATTTCATACCCTGTTAAGATACTCTTCCGGATTTTACAGAAAATATACCCAAAAAAAAGGTTGCATTTCATATCTCAGTGAAATCCAGAAATATAAACTTTACTTCTCTTCAGGGCAATGAAACAATGATAAAATTCCGTTCAGTTCAATACGCTGATAGACATAGACGCGTAAAGGGGATAACCATGAGAACAAAATCAAGAAAAAAGATTTATATTTTTTTGATAACATATTACAATTTTCCTAAAGACCATCCGAGTCTATTATCTATCTAACAGGCACTCAACATGCTGTTTTGTTTCTTTCCTTGATGGTTAAAAACTTATTAATTGTTAGCGCTCGTCTGAACCGTAAATATAGAAAACGATTCAAAAAATGATCATCCAATCTCACAGCCGAACTAATTTACAATCGCACACAAATCGTCCCCAATCGCGAAGGTCCTCCATATGCGGCCCTCCAGAATCATTCGGTATTCCAAGTAACGATAGCGGTTGAAATTAATCCTGCTACTCACCAGCTCGGCGCGGCGTTGCTTGGCCCCCAAAATGCATCCCCAAATCGGTGTGCCGCCCATCTAGTATGCACACAACGCAATGACTTGTGACAAGGACATTCGGAATGGATAGCGGGCTGCCCCCCGAAACGAGGATGCACCCGGCCAAATCGCAATCTGATAGTTGGAAAACATCCGGTGATTTAGCACAAGAAGAAAGCTCCGCTGCTGATGCTGCTGCTGCTGATAGGAGCCAGTGCATGCATGCACGGACGCACGCACGCACGCGATGGCAATCTAACGTCCAAACGGCACATCTCAGAATACGGTTCTCCCGCGGGCCACAAACTGACCATCAGCAAGCCCCACCCGTGCTGCTCCGGTTTCTGCTTCCAGCCGGAAATCCGTACCGTGTTGTTGATTTTGCACAAAACGAGATTTAGAATGTGGTTTTCGCTGGGTACTCGACTGATGGTGTTGCATTTGTACAATACGTGGAATGTTGATGACTGTGGCCTCCGGTCCTCGGTATTTATTGTCCGAAATTCTGAAAGGAGCCATTTTTCATCTCGAACTATATACGGAGACGACGACGGTCGCTGATGTTGTATGCATATGTCGATTAGAACGCGATTCTAGAACCGACGCATCCCCTGAAAGAAGAGAAACAGTGCCCCCGTTGCTTGATGATAAGCAAAGGTCCTTGGCAACAACGGCCGGAGTTTAACCACACTCGTAATCAAACAGTTGTATTTTTATCGCAGGATGTAGTCATGCTTATTCTTAGACCCTAAACATGAACCAATTCGAGAACGTTTTGTGTATTTGTTCCGATGTCATCTAGGAAAAAATAACATCCAAAAACTAATCAACTGCAACGAAACAATAGACTGCATCCCTGACGATCCCATTTGGAAGCTACGCATTTCTCGAGCTGACCACATTCGCCAGAAACCACCGGCATCCGGTAGCTGCATATAAAATATTTGCCCTCCCGGTTGCGTACTTTCCCGGAAACTTTTTCTCAGATTCGATCTACAATCATACGCACCTGTAGGTAGGCCCGAGCCGGTGGTCCATCCGTGCATCCGAGCCAACCAGGTGAGGAGTTGTGCATACGATGATACACTTTGCACATGCTCACATAGGTAGGTACCTACGTGTATGTCTTGTTTCTTCCTGCGTCTGCCGAAACCGTTCATATGCCACAGAATTGATGTTTTTCGCAAAATACCTACGGATCAAGGGAACCCAAAACGCATCGCATCTCGTCGAAATGATTGCGATTGCGATAGATGCCTCCCGTCTCCTGCCGCTGCTGCTGCTTCTAGTCGGTAGTCATTTGCTTTCGATGCTGTTGTTTTCGATCATCCTCCAATGCTCCTACCACTGCACTGTACTGTACTACTTGGGCCGGACGGTATCCGACGGTAGCCGTTGCCAGGTAAAGAGAAAAAGGGGTCTCCCGTTGGTGGTCGACCCGTAGGAATGGGTAAGAAGCCGTCCTAGACCGGGATTTTCGGGAGAATGAGATATCGGAATCAGGAAAACTAGGAACCGCTCTGCCATTGCCGTTGTGGCTCGGTGAGGTCCTGGGCGCCGGCCGGTAACGTCGCCGTCGCCGCCGGAGGAACTTTGTGCTTTCACTGTGCACAGTGTGTACCAATGCGTACCAATTTCGCAATCCGAATCATATGCAGCAGCAGCAGCAGAAAGACGGTGAAAGTAAGGGGGAAAGGGCAAAACGGGATAAATTTATATAAAATTTATCATTCGAGATTTTGATTTGGGGATTGGCGAATGCTTTTATTTTGTTTTGTCTTTCGGAAAGCAAACAACAGAGCTCCTCCACGCAAAACGATCGGACGGCACCGGCACTGGAACCGTTGGCAATCGTTTGGCGTCATCGGGCAGGATCGCCGCTGAACAGTGGTCTCGTTGGCGGTCTAAAACTAGATTGGACAAATTTAATTGTGATGAATCATATTTAGCACCAATGTGCTATATTTCAATTAAACTTTATTTTTCATTTACAATTTATTTTTACATGGAATTCCTCTTATTTCCTGTTGTTTTTGCTGCAGTAATTTTTGGCCAGCCATCGTGACAATTTTCCACTTTATTTGGTTCGGTTCGAAAGCGTTCCCCACACCACTGCGTACCGTCGCTGCGCTGCGAATAGAGTTTCCGGGAAAGCCTGTACGGCGCTGAGTGCGTCTACAGCTGCGGAGTCCTGCCGGGAGTGCGTTTCTGTTTCGTTTCGATTGGAACTTATTCAGCGCGCAAAAACGAACGGGACAGAGACGGAGCACCACACATACACACAGTATATCAGTAGCGCACTCTTTGCGGGTACGAGGTTTCTCATTTCTGCATCTCCGTATTTATAAATAAATAAAATGCGTTTGGATACCACAAACGTGCCCGGCCCATTCAGCTGCCGGCCGGGCACGGACTGTACCCGGACGAAACGTGCGTGGCCTCACTCGGTGCAGAAGGCCTTTCGCTAAGCCTGATCTCCGAACCAAGAGGACGATATGGACACATAGGAGAGTCATATCTGGGCGCCTCGAGCGTTTAGACAAGAGGCTTCGGCTGGAGAGAACTGGGGCAATAGGCTTAAAGGATTCTAATGGGAAAGCACCAGTCCGGACCGAGCCTGACTCATACCGGATAGGTGATTGCCAATGCGGCTGGTTTTATCGGACCAATTCTGTCGCCTAGAAACGGTTTTTCTTTTCAAGAAGCGAACATCCTTCACCTCGAATTTATGTTCACTCTGTTCGCGGTTTGGTCGTCTCCCATGCTAGAAGATAACCAGCTATTCAATATTTACCCCTTTATTTTGCTGTTCGTTATTTTCTATTTAGCCGCAGTTTGATCGCTTTGTACCCAGGCTTGTTGCTTGAGGATAAGCAGTATCAAGATAAGATAAATCAATTATCCTATCGAACGTATTAAAACATGCAGTTAAGTGCTTGGTAATCACGATCGATCTTTGCCAGTACTCAACTTCTTTCTCGAAAGCCATTTACCGGTTGAAGCAAGCTGATTACTTTATAGAAAATCATTTCTCGAGAATCAAGAAATCGCACCACTAATAATTAATTAACCACCCTTGTAGTTATTTAAATGGTAGATATTATATTAAAGCTATATTGTTGTGCTCTGATATGAAACGATGACGCATTGCTAATCTCACATGCCAGCTTGTATAAGCGCTGCCACATTGTAGTATTGGCTTTATAGATAAACTAGTTGAGCCTGAATCTTACCACCGAAAGGAAAATATAAATGTCTGTCAAGAAAATTTCTGGTACATTTTTTTATAACGGTAGTTTTTACAATTGTCGGAGGGGACGGTAGAAGAAAGTAATGAAACAAAGGTGTTTACAGTATCCAAGCAGAGTGGGATAAGACGTGAAGGGGAACGAGCGGAAAATTAGGGATGGTCATCAAAGCAACGCTAATAGAGTGTGTGTATAATTCCTCTTTATCCCCACGCTGCAGCCAGCGCTGGGGGATCCGCTATTCAGCAGGGGCATTCTGGGTGTAAGGAGAAACGGTACACATACTCTATTAGCGTTGCTTTGATGACCCTCCCTAATTTTTCGCTTTTTTCCCTTCACGTCTTGACCCACTCTGATTAGATTCTATAAACACTTGTTTGTTTTATTGCTTTTATCGTTCCCTCCGTCGATTGTAAAAACTGCCGTATAAACAATTTACTAAATGCGCAACCTCATTGAAAAAGTCAAGACAAAAAAGTCGAGGTTAGACTATGCTAATACATTCCATTTGTCAGCTAGTTGTCAGTTATATGAACTTTATAAAACTACATCTCTAGTACTGACGAACTGACTTAACACATAAAACAAAATCCTTTAAAAACATCGTCCAGACATTCCTGTTGCACAAAAACTTCCTCTGTTACGCATATTGCGGAGTACCTTATATTTGTAGGGTTTTATACTGTGGGGTTACACATTTGTAAGGTTTTATATTCAACGCTCGAAGCAACAATGGCGAGGTGCCGCGACGCGGCCACATTGCGAAACATTCCTTTAAAGAAAATCAGTGGCCTTCGCATGGACGATGAAATTAGCACCCGTGACCCATTTGTTTGTCTGTGATTTAACGGGTGGCAACTAAATTTTTGGAATTTTTTCGCGGCCCTTATGCTCAACAACAAACGAGCTCAGCGAGGAGAAATGAGAATTATGTGTTAGCTCTCTCTCTCTCTCTCTCTCTCTCTCTCTCTCTCTCTCTCTCTCTCTCTCTCTCTCTCTCTCTCTTTCTCTTTCTCTTTCTTTCTCTTTCTCTCTCTCATCTTTTTGTCAATATTTTTGCTTTGTTTATGCTTGCCTTGTTTTGCTTAAAATGACGTCGAAACAAGAAGCATTTCGAACGTGCTGCTCGAGCCAAAGATGCTGATAGTATTTGGTAAACATGCTCTAGTGATTACGAAAAATCAATGATTACTTATGATTATTATTGATTATCGCATTGTTTACCGTTGGTCACGTATTTCAGATGTAAATGATTAGAAAAGTACTTTCTGATTACCACGCACTTATACGCCATATTCAAAAACTTCTTGCGCACACGTGGTTTGTTGTTGCTGTTGATAGTTTTCTCACTGTGCTGCTCTAGAGTTTTTAAACTGAGGGAAAACAAACCACTACCACTACCACAAATTGGCAGAGCGCAACGTTCCTTTCGCTACTATAAGCTTTCGTGCGCTTATAGTGAGCGCTTAAATTAAGGTGAAAATAGTCGTCATCAATTCTGAAAATTTCAAAAGCAGTTTTTTTTGTTTGAAACGAAAATTCTGTTCATGTAAATATATTTGCTGTGTTCAGATTGGCAATAAGAATGCAGTGAATATATTTCTATAAACAAAATCTCGCTTTTGGGCCTAGGAACTGCTTCCTAAATTGGACGAAAAGTTTCCCGTTAAACGTAAGGTATTATTGCGACTTTAAAATTTAAATATAAAAATATAGCATGTAGATATATAAGCAGATCAAACTTTCACTCTACTGTTTTATACATAATATAGTAAGATATCCGTACATTGTGATGAAGTAATCAACGAGCATTCGTACGCCCCCCGTATCGATATATCCTGACGTTTTGATCGTTCGATCGAGAACGTGTCTCAAGCGTACCAACCTAAAGTAGTAAAATACGTTTCCGTTTTTAACTTTACTTTTTTTCAGTTCAATGTAACCCTTTGTTCGAAATACATCGTTTTTCTTGCTCGTTAAAATAACGTGTTTCATTCTGCGCGATTGTTCATCACATTGTTGTATCACAAAATTTTACTACCGACTTTGACTCACTTCTTTTTTGGGCCCACTAAAAAACCCTGTACTGGATGACAGATTGTTCATGAAGGTAATGTTGAAAAATTCATAGCAGCAAAAAACTCGATGAGATTTCAAGCACCATGAAATTTCAACCTTGATCAGAAGCGCCGAACTCACACATGAATTTCTCTCGCTATTATATGCGATGTCTCTGTTGCTATGCGATGTGAACCAAATTCAGCTGTGAGCATTTTGCTTACTTCTTCCAGAGCTGGCGTATTTCATACGCCATACGCTCCGGAGTTCCACAAGGCAGCAATCTTGGGCCACTGCTGTTCATTTTATTTTTCAATGACGCTACTTTCACATTGGACGAGAGCTTCCAGCTCGTTTATGCAGACGATTTAAAGTTATACGTAACAGTGCGCACGCTAGAGGACTGTTGGCGCCTACAAAACTCGCTAATAGCATTTGCGAATTGGTGCCACACAAACAAACTGATTATCAGTGTTGGAAAATGCCAAGTGATCACGTTTCATCGTACGGTCCAGCCAATATTATTCGACTACCACATCGGCGGTGTTACTTTGGCAAGAGTTACTAAAGTAACTGATTTAGGAATTCTCCTAGATGCAAAAATGTCATTCGATCTGCATTGTTCAACAATCATATCCAAGGCTTCCCGACAGTTGGGGTTTGTTGCCAAGGTAGCAAAGGATTTTTCGGACCCGTATTGCTGGAAGTCATTGTATTGTGCACTCGTTCGTCCAATTTTGGAAAATGCGTCTGTCGTATGGCATCCTTACCAACTCACATGGTGCCTTAGGATTGAGCGAGTTCAGAAACGGTTTATACGTCTGGCGCTGAGAAACTTGCCTTGGCGTGATCCCGAAAACTTGCCACCGTATCCTGATAGATGCCGGCTTTTGGGCCTTGATACTCTGGAACAACGACGGAAAATTCAGCAAGCGCTGTTTATAGCCAAGTTACTTAATAGTGAAATCGATGCCCCTGAACTACTCTCAATTTTGAACTTTCGCATACCAAGCAGATCTCTTCGAAATACGACGCTACTGCAACCAAATTTCCATCGAACGTTGTTTGGATACAATGAACCGGTTTCTGCATGCATTCGCGCTTTCACGGCAGTTGAAGAACACTTTGAGTTTAACGAACCGACTAGGAATTTTATTAATAGAATTAGGTCATTTGTAATTAACCGTAGATATTAGCCAATTTTATTCATTAAGACATCATTGTCAGATGGAAAATTTTTAAATAAACAAACAAATAAACAAATACAACGAACCAGAGAGCGAAAGAGAATTAACCGCCAGAGAAAACATCAGCAACGAAAAACGCTAGCACACATTCATGAATCAAGATGGCAAACAAATTGGCGGAATTTACATTTTTCCTTTACGGGAATCGACATTTTCTTAACTAGAAAGTAAAAAGCCTAATAAGAATTAGATAAACATGTAGTTTAAATGTATGTTTTAGTTTAACTTTGCAATTTATTTAGAGATTCATTCTCTTACGCTCACTCACAGTTACGTGTCGCACGAGAGAATACCTATGCTGTTCAGCAACGAATTTGTATGTATATGTGTATAGCTCCGGGTAACAGTTGAAGCACAGCAGAATGTGATCAACCGGGAAAGAAATATGTGTGAGTTTTGTGCTTCTTGCTATGAAAGCAGAAAAACTCACGCGTGAGTTTTTTCTGCATAGGATCAAGTTGACATAATTTACAGTTGATTTTGATTTTTGATGAGTTTTGAGATTTTGAGTTTTTAACATCGCTACATGAAGGGCCCACACCAGCTAAACTATGGATTAGATGTGGCACAAGTGTTATTTTAGCTTTGTAAAAAGCGTGTAGGGAGTAGACTGCGTTTCTCGCTGTGAAAACTGCACCTGTCAGGGGCCCGGTTTTGGTTACAGACAAGGCATTTATATATTAGAGTTAAGGTTTATGACCAATTCCCAACAATTGACCAATCGTCAGTTTTATAGTAGAAATAGCTGACCCGACAAACTTCGTATTGCCACAAATTATACTGTGTTGTATATAAATCGTGAATCTGTCCCAATCTCGAGTTTAGCAAGTTTTAGTGGAGCTCAACCTTGGATAATTCATTTTGGCAGTTACGTCACTATGAAAGGATGGGTAGTTTAATTTATAAATTTTCAATTTTTCCTTATAGTAAAATAGAAAACAATCCCCCCGTTACTTAGCGAGATAAAATAAAGCGGATAGCACTTAAATATTCCCCTTAATTTTATAACATTTCACCGAATACCATTTCGCGAAAAACCTTAAGCGGAATGTACCATTTCACGGGACACCTTTTCGTGGAAAGTACCATTTCGTTGCCACTCGTTCGGACCTAACTGAAAAAAGTAATAGAGGTCAGTAGACCTGGGAAAACAAATAAACCTAGACAGAGGTGATTTCTGCGGGGGGCTGCAGATAGTTTTTGGTGGTCTTGTTATTGTCTGTTATGTTTTATGGAAGAGTCTAAGATTTCTCGAGTTCGATTAGTTTTTGAGTTACACAAAAATTTCTGTTTTGTTTGTATGAGAGTCCTCAATCCCCTACCACAGGGGTGAGGGGTCTCAAACCATCATAAAAATTCCTGCCTGCAAAATCCCCCACATGCCAAATTTGGTTCCATTTGCTAGATTAGCTCTCTAGTTATGAGAAAGTTTGTATTTCATTTGCATGGAAGCCCCCCCCCTCCTAAAATGGGGAGGGGTTCTAATTCATCATAGAAAAAATTCTTGCCTCCAAAAAGCTTCACATGCCAAATTTGGTTTCATTTGATTGATTAGTTGTGGAGTTATGCGAAAATTCGTATTTCATTTGTATAGGAGCCCCCCTTCTCAAAGTGGAGAGGGATCCTAATTCACCATAGAAAAAAAACTTGCCTCCAAAAACCTTCACACGCCGAATTTGGTTCCATTTATTTGATTAGTTCTCGAGTTATGCAGAAATTTGTATTTCCTTTGTATGAGAGCCTCCTCGCTTAGTGAGGGTAGGGGTATCTAACCATCATAAGAACCTTCCTCGGCTCCAAAAACCCCTACATGCAAATTTTTACGCCGATCGGTTCAGTAGTTTTCGATTCTATAAGGAATATACGCACAGACAGACAGAAAATCATTTCTATAGGTATCGATTTGTATGGGAGCCTCCTCTTAGTGGGGGGAGGGGTCTCTAACAACCTTCGTCGGCCCCAAAAAGCCCTGCATGCAAATTTTCGCGCCGATAGGTTCAGTAGTTTTCGATTCTATAAGGAACATACGGACAGACAGACAGAAATCCATTTTTATAGGTATAGATTAATACAGTAACACCCTAACCAAACAGGTTTATTTCTGCTATTACAAAGCATATTAGAGTTCAACACCAAAGTCATTTTTTTCATGTGAGACCATATTGCCATTTTCTAGCATTTTTTTGGTCGCCAAACAACAATTCGTCAAAACAAATTGCGAGTTGCTGAAAGGAAGTTACCAATAATCGGTTTTCATGTCAGAATGCCAGCAGAATGACTTTGCTAGAAACTAAAATTGACTAATCTAATATAATTAGCAACTTGTTTTCAAGAATTGCAAAGTTTTGATGGTGCGTTAATTTATCATTGCAATATGCACGATAAAATTTAATGCGCATATGCTGCACAACTACAGAAATTGCTGAAATATTATTATAGTCGCAATAAATCAAATCGATCAGGATGATCTGACAGTAAAACTTTGTCTTTTCTGCTCATGGTTCTATATTTGCAAGTTAATGAAGCTATCTGGGTGATTTAATTTTTACGCAGCAAGCTTTATGCTTTATAGCTTTGACGAACAAAGCGAAAACCCTCACTAAATTGTGAATGTTGCCGTCAACCTGCGAAAAGTATAATCGGTTTTATTGCTGTTTTCGACAGATCGTAATAAAAACCCTCTGCAGAGGGGGAAAAATAATTAAAAATAATACAAAAAGATTCAAATATGATATAAAAATAACAAAAAACATATTAACACAATACACTCAAGTACTTTTTTAACGCGGTTTGGTTTTTCGATTATTAGGAACGGGGCAACGTAGGAACCATTTATTTATTCCTCAATACATTTGGCAGAGGCCCGACATTCGCTACGTAGTTTGTAAATGGTCCCTAAGCTGCACCGTTCTTAAATGACTCGAAATGACATAAAAGCTACACAAAACTGATGCAAATCACAAAACAATTCGTAAATGATTCAAAGAAGTCATTTTTTATGCGCTTGTAGAGTCATATACGCGTAAATACAAAGAAAAAACACACCCGGTGGTGGTTTAACCACGAGACTTGCCGGAGCGACTATCGGTAACGCACTGCTTGTTTCTATCGCACTGACTGAATCTATCTTCTCGCCGCACATAAGAAGGACTCCATATAAAGCAGCGGCCAAAATTGCCGAATGTAAAATTTCACATTTTAGCACATGCTTAAACGCGGTTTTGTAGTAAATTGTCTATATTTTTATGATTCGCGAATAAAATTTTGATAGAAAAAAAATATCATGTAAAAATAAGCTGTCAATGTTGCCTATTTCAAAAGTTTGAAAAATAGGTCATTTTAAAAAAGTCAAAAAATTAAATACTTATCGCGGGTGTAAATATTATTGTTATGTATCATTTTAAAACTGATACCTTAGCCTATCAAAAAATGAAATGAAAACAAATTTAAACTCAATGAGGTGCGCGATAGGCTACTTATAATAAAAATGAAATTCTCATAAACTTTAATAAAAAAAAACAACTCTTGTCGCCTCTTGTCGCCGCAGTTTCTAACAGTGCGTCTGAAAGCTCGAAGTATTTTGTATCAAAACATGAATTGATAGTTTGCTATAATTTGACGTTTTCCGAAAAAAAATAATTTTAAAATTGTCATATTTTTAGCAAGTCTTTAAAATTTTAAGTACCCTTTCAACAAATTTGATTATCTTTGTTACTAAATTTATTTAGTATCTGAAGAGAGTTCAATGAGAAAATGGGAGAGTCCCTGCGAGAAAAAATTTTTTTTTTGTCAAGCAAATATTTATATCGGACACATTTGATAATTTTTCCCCAAATCACCCTAAATATGAGTTCTTATAAGTTTAAATCATTTCTTTTGTAACAAATATAACCTAGAATAAATTTGAAACTAAAAAATAATTTTGGCCAAAAATTGCAATTTTCCGACTATTGTGCGCCGGTAGAAGCAATGAGCAGCCTTATAAAGATAATATCGTCGCACAGGAGTGTGTGGTGCGTATACGGCAATGATAGAATTGGTATAATATAACAAAACTTGGTATTGGATTACCTAATATAACAGGCGGCAACATTCGGGTGCCAACCAAAAGAGCGGTGTGAGTGAGCCTTACGTGCCAGAGCACAACCCGACGACGGCCTATATCGAATTTTTTCAGTCCATCTATTGATCACTTTGATTACTTCGCATCACACATTTCGGAAATTACGCTGTTTTACATGGCACATACCCTTCCCGTAGGTCTGTATCAAAAAAACTGCGTAGGATTTTTCAACTGTTTCTTATAGATTCAGAAAAAATAATAAAAATTGTCCCTCACGTCACGTTTTCAAGCCATACTTGCTGAATAATCTTGAAAGTTGGTTTTAGACATAAAGCAGCACAAATATCCCGGATGTAATTTACATTAAAAAATTAATTTTTACATCAGAATTGTTTTGGAAGAATACTATATACGGCGGACAAACTATGGAGAATATTATTTAAAAGCAAATTTGGTGCGCTCAAATACACCCACTTGCGCTCAGTCGACTGTATTGCCTTATAGAAGCAAATTCGATAAAAGCCATGTATGAAACATTTGTAGAACTGAATGCAATCTACAATTTTTCTGAATTGAGTACTCCATTACTTTTGTATTTACGCGGTAATAGTATTGCAACTTTATCCTTAGCTGAAACAAACGTTTTATTTATATAACAAGGTTTAAAGGCCGTCTTTATTATAAATGGAAAAAATAATGCACTATTCTATTAAACAAAATTGTAGATTATATTCAGCTCTACAAAAGCTTCACACATACCGTTTACAGATTTTGCTTCTGTGAGGCACAGCAGCTGAATTTGCGTAAGCGAGCGCCCTAAAATGTCTTATGCATCTGGAAAAAATTTTATTTTTGCAGACCTGTGCTACAATTGAAAATTGAAAATTGAATAAATGATAAATATTTATATTGAAAAACACCATTTTCAATTGAAAATTGAAAAAGATTCAGTCTTGTGGCACCATGAAAGTTAACTAGTAATTCACTACTCTATTAATGATAAACCCACTGTTATCATCAATGATAAATTGTGAACGCCAATCGAAATCTTGTTTTATTTGATCTCCACTAATAATTAACAGGAACAGATCCAGTTTTTTACCCATTACTGTCCCGCTAATAACCTACGCCACTCTGTACTGACAGCTGGAATTGATTGATAAGACTGATTGTTCCTCCCGAATAATGTGCGCCACCTGCGAATGGTTCGCAATCGCAGGCTTCGCTTTCTTGTCCGGGTTCCGGGTGGTGCTCTTGCGGCTCGGGTATAGTGTGTGACAGCATCCTTCTCGACCCTTCTTCACTGTAAGCACCTTTCCGGCAGTATATTAGGCTACTGGTAAGCAAAAACCATCGCAGCATCAGCATCAGCAGCAGAAGCAGCATCAACGACAAACGCTGATGCAACGCCGCGAGCGGTAGAAGGCATTGGAGAGACAGAGAGAGAGGACCGCGTATGTTGGTATGGTATGATTGCTGAAAATTTAATGAGATGAAATTTTAGGTTTTCGTCATCCAATTTAGATTTCTGGTGCTAGAGAGATCTGTACGACTGTCTCCTGTAGGCAGCCGTAGCGCAGACAGTGTGCGGCTCTTGTTTTTACGTCTAGGTCTAGACTGTAGGCTGTCCGCACCGGTAGGACCGTCGCTACCGTCGCGGGAGTCACAAACGCCTGATGGTCACCGCGTCGTTCGGTGCGGTTCTCTGAAATTCCTATCGAGCGTATGGTAATCGGGGAAATGCACAACGTAGACCTCCGAACGAAATATAAAAATTATAGAAGTACGAAACTAGTTAAATTGCTTCTGCTGCTGGCCGTGCACCGTGGCGCCGACTGTGACCGGTTTTCATTGCGTGGTATCATTTTGGGACCCAGCCTAGTGTCACGCATGTTCGTTGGCCGGGAAGAGTTCCAGCCTTGGAAAGAGTGTGTTGCTGTTTCCGCAACGCTCAACCGAAGAGTACCAGCTTTGGCCGGTCCTGATGAGTTTTCAATTTTTAATATCCTTGTTCTATGCTATGTTGCTTTCCTCATACTAGTTTGAACACATCAACCCTGCATAACACCTCCGCGGGCTAAGAGGTACGTGGGCTGTGCATGTAGGATATTAATACGCCATTGTGTAATATATTTTTGGGAACGGATATTCAGGTCTTACATACATCACACAAAGGTTGAGTCCGCCCTGTGAGACTTTAAGCTTCATAAATTTTCCAGTAACAAAATATGTACATATTTGCTTTGCGATACTTGCTGAATTAAATTGAACTAACACGTTCTATTTGCATTGCACCCCTCTACAATATATCCATTCCGAGCTGTTAATTATCATTTAGTTGCAACCAACGTTTATTTTTTTCTTAGTTGCTCTTGTTTAGCTTCAAGCTTGCAGTTTGTGCCACAATATAATTATTTCCCATTACATAGTCGTTGATTTTCCTCCTGTGCTTGGTTACTCATACCCTCGGTTGAAATCTCTGCTAAACGCACCACTTCCTCTCGCCTCACCCAGGCTGCCGCTGCAGGATCTAGTAAGTCTAGCCCATTATAATGCTTCACCCTCTCCGTTCGTCTTTACTGCCAACCCAGTAAACTCGCTCTCGAAAGTAAATATTTTCTTTTCAAGCCGTTTGTTAGCTGTCGTAGGTATGGACGGTCATCAGGTTCACAGCAGCGCGAGCATCATCGGACGAAGCGCTCATCAACGTCTCGCTCAGCAGCGGCGGCCGCGTGCTCCAACTCTACAGAAAAGGCTATTGCCAAAGAGCATCTAACATGGTCTGAGATGTATGAAGCGTCTCCACCAGCATCGACGCATCCGGGCCGCGCCACCATCATCACCATCACCTCCTCCAGCCCCAGCACAGCATCATCCGCGAACATTGACTGAACCGTGCGCGACTTGAGGCCACTTGAGAGAGTATGGCAGAAATTAATTATTTGTTTAATTTATATCATCCGGAATTAATTTATCACAATCATCATCAGCAGCGTGATGATCAAGCTGGCCGCAGCCAGTGGCCTAGCGGTAGACACACTAAACTGACTGTTGACGGCGCTGTGGTGGTGGTGGTGGAGGTGCTGGTAGTCGTAGTCGTAGTGCTGGTTGGCGAGTTGTTTTATTGTGAGTGAGCGCGAGATGAATGCGTGTGTGTAGGACTGGGGCTAGGCTAGCGGGCCGATCACTGTGTTTGATACAACAACTGTCGATTACATTAGGATGGGAAAAACAAACCCGCTTCGGGGCTTAATATTACAAATGTTTTGAAATGTTTTGCTATTGATTAATCAATTTTTTTCGTTTTGTCTCTTACAGGTAAGTGGACGCAGCTACAACTCAATTATTTCTATTTTCTGCTGAGAAAATGTGAGTAGGAAATAATACTAAATTGTAGTTCTTATACAATGGACTAACAGGAGATGCAGTACTTTGCATAATAAGATCACCCTGGAATTTATATGAATAAGATTGGATTTATTTTTCTGTTGGTACATGATACTTAAAAGCACTTAAAAAACTTATAAAACTTACCGTGGACCCCCGTTCGTTTGACCATTTTTAATCTGAACACTTTTTACTTTGAACCCCGCTGGTTTGCACGACATGCAAATTAAACATGGTTCAAATGTCATTCTCATTATGACATCATTTGTTTATGCAGACAACGCACATAAACACGATTTGTTTGTACTGACCTAGCGTGTTTAACCGGTTTCACATTTCGTTTTTCCAACGATTGAGATAGAAATCCGAACGGAGAATGCAATATTCGTGCTTGCAACTGCCAACTAAAACAAACCACCAAAACAATAACAAAGAGCGGGGCGGCCAGTTCACACAGGATTCAGCATATTTCGGGTTACCAGTTGTTCAAATTAAAAAGTAACCCCGTTAGTTTGTATGAGGAATCGTTCAAACGAACGAGGGTCCACTGTATATAGACGAGCTGATACCCTTTTGGACTGCTGTTGAAGTACAACAATCTTTTCAATAGGGCCTTGGATGGTATTGTTTGTACCTCAATTTCTCAGATTACTTCAAAGAGATATAGCTGATTTTTGGTAGGCGATTAGCCTGTGGTAAGCCCAATATGCCTAGAATCATATTTAATGTTAATTGAGCAACTAGGGTAGACGCACCATAGTGGTGGTAGTACCCAGGGATGGTTCGATCACTTTGACTCAATTTTGATTCATTTGACAGTACCGTCTTAACGGGGCCAAATATGACAAAGTTACGTATGGGATATTTGTAGAACAGCTTAATATCTATAATTTTGCTGAATAAAGTGTTGCTGTATCTTTTGTAGTTAAGGCGCTACAATGCTAGTATCTTATTAGTGACTAAATGAACGTTCATTTAGTCACTGATGAGTTACTAGCGTTGTAGCACCGTAACCACAAACGATACAGCAAAACTTTGTTCAGAAAAATTGTAGATTAAAACTTGTTCTACAAATGTCCCATATATAACATTGTCATATTTGGCTCGGTTGAGACGGTACTGTCAAATGAATCAAAATTGAGTCAAAGTGATCGAACCATCCCTGGTAGTACCAGTAGTGGTGGAAACTCAAATTATTCCATTATGTTTGCAGATTTTGGTACAAGTTTGATACTTATCAAATAATACTGTTACTGGTAGTTCGATACTTATCAAACTTGTACCAAAATCTGCAAAAATAATGGAATAATTCAAGTTTCCACCACTACTGGTACTACCACCACTAATGGTGCGTCTACCCTAAGCAAAACGGTGGGCGCATGCACAGCACCACCCATTCGGGGGATTGCTGTATAAGTGTTATGGTTTGTATCATACAAGCATTTGTTGCCTGCCGAAAATAGAACGCGCATAGGCAGAAAATAAAATCGCAGGCTTAAAATAGTTGCTACACGCTCATGATTTATTGCGCCTTCAACTCAAATTGAAAAGTGTTTTATTAATAGCAAAAACAAAGCTGTATCAAATAAATCGAGTTTCAACATAATTCATAAATGTTGTATAGATTGCCGTTCAACAGGCTTCAAATGAGTTCAAATAGGTCTTCTGTCCTATATCTGGAAATTTGCAGCAAACAGCAAAGAGCCGAGGCGGCCCGTGCTGTATCAAACACTTAGCTCAACTGTACTCGGTCCTGGGTTACTCGGCGCCAATTCATTAAGTGGTTCGACACACGCAAGTCGGCTTCAACACCCTTCTAGCACAGTTGTTATAAACTAGTTTTGGTAACCGATTAATGACTGATTTCAGTCATAAATAGGTTGCAGCAACCAGAAGTGACAAAAGTGTGCTACTTGGGCATGGTCGAGTAATCTAACACGTTGGACTCATCTATTTCTGGTAGCGGTGGGGAAGAACAGATTCTACTGCGCAATCATCCGGCATCCTTGTGACGTGGCTGGTCCACCATAGCCTCCCGACTTTCGTCCCGAGTATACGATGAGAATCTTTACAAATAGTCCCAGCAATTCGTGGTTCAATCGCCTATGCCACTCCGCTTGTACCACGCCAAAAATAGTCCGCAACACCTTTCGTTCAAATACGACAAGTTACGTCTTCCGAGGCAGAGTTACAACTTTGAGCGGCGACGTATGCTTCCTGATCGAAACGTTGTGCGGTGGGTGAGGTCTTCCACCTTGAAAGTTTTCTCTGCGCGATTTGTAAGGACTCCACAGTGCCCTCAAACCACTCACGTAGCACATTACTCGCTCTGGAAGGCCCTTTTTTGGTTAGCCGGGTCAGTTTGTACGGAACCTGTTGTGGTGCATTATCTATCAAAGCTTTTCGTACTCAACTGTATCATATGCTGCCCTGAAAACCACGAAAATATGTTGCGAGGGTACGTTGTATGGAGTGTGAAAATTTGATCCGTAGTAGCACGTGTGCCCATAAATTCCCCCTGATACTGTCCTACGCGATCTCAAGCTATTGGGGAAAGACGATGTAACAAGATCTGGGAGAGCACTTTGTTCTTATAAATGGCATTGATCGGCGTAAAGCCGTGGTAACTGCGGCAATCGGACCGATCGCCTTTTGTATATGAGACAAACCACATCTTGACCAACTTCCCCCGATAGTTTCTGCTCCTCCCAAGTCCTTAAAATTATTCAGTGATCTACCGTGGTTAGTGGTTCCTTAGCAACTTTGTCGAGTTTTACCGAGAGTTGGTCTTTTCCGGCGGCTCTATTAGTCTGCAATTGTTCTATTTCTTGCTTGATCTCTTTGACACGCTATTACCGTTTGTAGGCGCTCCTCGCACAATATCCGTTCCGTCTCCTTCTGTGATATCGCTATTGAGACGCCCGTCATATAACTGCTTCTATCTGCCGACCACATCCTGCTCGTTTGTGATATGGTTAATCTTATCGTCCTTACACACATCAAACCGCAGTTTCTCGTGTTATTAGCCTGGAGTAGTTGTCCTAGCTATTCACGATCTTTGTCCTCTTTTTAACTCTTTCGTAGGATTAGGACCGTAGTCAACGTATTCCGTGCTTGTCGATACTTGGCCGAATTCTCCCTTGTGGCACTGCTTTAATAACTTATTTTCCTATCCATAGCCGCTTACTCGTATTCCCCGTCGAACCTCATTGCCTTATTAACGACTGCGGTTAGATTGAGCGTATCCTGCCTCAACCATCTTCGAGAGTCGAAGCACCTGACTCCACAGGGGAAGGTATAGCTTCATCCAATTCTTGTCGTAATGCAGGTTATGGGCCTGATCATCGGTTTATACGTCGCTTCCCTAACGACATGGGCATTCATATCCCCGATGTCAATCTTGATGTCCCGTGGCAAACAGCTGTAGTACGTTACTCCAGCTACGCATAGAACGGTTCTTTCTTATCGTCGGGTCTACTCTAAGTGTGGGCAGTGTACGCTTATGATGGTGAAGAAACGGCCTTTTACCCTCAACATACATATCCTCACGTTATCATTCTTCCTGTCTATTGCGGTATCCTGCATTCTATCCATCACTACAAAACCATCTTGTTGGTCACTCTGGTAAAACCAGGCAACGCCAAGCATTCATTCTACGTCCTTATTACGTGGCCTTTGACGTTGCCGAATGTTTCGAATCTAATTTTTTCGCTTGTGCGCAGTAACTTTGTTTATGAATGTTACCTTATGACGGTCATGCTACGATGGAGCTGCCATCTTAGACCGAAACTACTCATTCCTTAATTCAGCCGTCTGCTTCGGATCAAACGTTGTCGTGAGACGTTGCTAACCTGGAGTAAAACCACTCACTGACTAAGCTATCCCTCGCTACTATTCTCAACATTCGCATGAGTGCCTCCCTGCCTGTCGACATAGGACCTTAAAGGGTGTCCCACATCAAATTGCACTTCGGAAAAAACGTTGTAGAAAATTACCCATTGGATATTTTCTTTTGAAAATTAGAGTAGAAGTAGTTTAAAGTGTATTGTTTACACTCTATTTTTATCGCGATCAGTTTTTCGAAAATTGAAGAAAATGGCATTCCCCGAAAAGCAACGTCGCGAATTTATTTTGCGCAAACACCTGGAAAACCCTCAATTCTTTCATCATGAATGGTGAGATTTTCTTCAAGACGGACTGCCGGCAGCTTCCGGGGCTACTGTGCATCACCGCCCAGCACAAGTTTGATGTTCCGGAGGAAGTAAGGATGCAGAAACTTACATGATTTGGCCAAGAAATACATCATGTGGCAAACGGATTCCGCCGTTCGTGACTACCGGGACTGTAAACGGGCAGATCCACCTCAAGGAGTGTTTACAAAAGCATCTGCCTTCTCTGTCGAAACAACACGAGGGCCCCACGATCTTCTGACCAGTTCCATCCTCGTGCCAATATTCAAAGGATGTATTGCAGTGGTACGAAGCCAACGGAGTCACTTTTGTACCCAAGGACATGAATACCTCCAACGCCATCCAAGGCCCATCGAAAAATACTAGGCACTAAGGAAGCATTCTAAGGAGGTCAAGTCTGAGGAAAGCATGAAGAAAAAGTGGGTTTCCGTACAGATGAAGCTGCAGCAAGGTTGTACAAAACTTGTTGAGTGGAGTGAAGCGTAAGGGGCGAGAATACGGTTATGGCATTGAAGTTGAATGAAATAAATATGCCAAAAGCTTACTAATGGGTTATATTTTGTTGTCTGAAAGTTTGAAAAGGATCGGTCAATTAGGTAATTTTCTACAGCGTTTCTTCCGCGATGGAATGTGATGTGGGACACCCTTTTGTTTCCGTATTCCAGCTGGTATCACGAAGAGGTAGGGTTAGAAGTAGGGATGCAAAATCACTCGAAAAATAGTTCCATCTCCATAGGCATCGGAGCTGTAATGCGAATAGCGGCAGTATATACACGGAATACACCGTTTACAGAACATAGCAAGCGCTACGTGAGTACCCCTTGTGAATTTGATCAAATCTTGTGAGTTATTGCCACACACACAGAGATAATGGAATTTTATTCTCTAATAAATGCAATCAAGCAACGAACATGATCCGATATCAGGTTTGTCATGATCTGTACAAATCGCGACAGACTAATTGTTGCTTACAAGTAGTGATGTCAATAAATCGCTCGCTCCTATGTGCTCTATCCCTTGTTATCCAGATCTGGAGATATCCGGACAAGAGATTAAGGAACAATGTGAGTCACATACCTGGTGACGCCAGCACCAATGCGTACATCAAAAATGAACGCCGAGAAGTCATTTCGAATCAGATTTTCTTTCAATTTTCAGGGAATAAACTACAATATTATGAATACGTTTCTACTTCACTGCCTTATTGGGTCACCTTGCCCTTCACACCACTGTTTGGTTATGGAGACCCCCCCCAGGGGCGGACTGTGAACCAAAGGTACCATTGGGCCTTTCAGATTAGGGGCCCCATTTTGTTATATTATCATAGCAGCAAATGTCTGACGAATTCAGCCACAGCCTCAGATGTTCTACCGACAATTTATATGTCATCGGCAGACGAATAGATTAGCTTTGGTAGAAGATTGTGTTCGCGTGTTGATATCCGCTTGGTTAATAACGCCCTGTAGCACTATTACCTCCCAGTTGACTTCGAGGTACGACGCTGGTCTAACAAGCCAGTCGTCGCATGTTTGAATTTCGGAGAGGTTGCAAGAATTAATAGATTCGAAGCACTAGCCCTGCAATTGTCCTGAACTCTAACAGCTGGCTGCGAAGTCTGTCGAATGAAAACAGAAGGTCAAGTTGCAAATGCGGAATGTAGCACCAAGGCTTTGTTTTTAGCACTACGCACTAACGCGAGTTCAACCAAAAAAATTATTGTGCTCTAAACTAAATGGGATAAGCCCTATTCGATTCTGCGGACATTTTTTACACAAAATTACAAGGTTTTTAAGTTTTGTTTTCTCAAAACTTTGCTTGGTATTGCTCAATAAGTGTATAAAAAAGTTAAAAATAGGGGAAAATGAGCAAAAGGGGACACTTCCCGATAGCAAACAGGAAAGGGGTGGGTCCGGAGATTCTCCGGAAAGTTTTACATAAGATTACCTATATTTTAGCAGCCTGTAGGCCGTATCTTAATTGCATCCGTTTTTTTTGCTCGTTTTTGCCCATAGTGCAACGGTTCAATATTAGGTTGCAAAATCACAAGGCCCCATCAGTTCAATATATATATATATATATAAGCAGTAGAATGAGTTCGAATGACATACAAAATTTCACTTAAATTTGTATATGAGCGGCTTGAATGCTCATGTATGTATGTTTATAAACCTTAGGCAAAATCTCTATATTCACAAAAATGTTGATATACAAAAATGTAAGGAAAAGTCGGATAAACCAGCTCCCTACTATGTATGTATGTATGGGAGGGAAGCCACAATCAATTCTAAGTTTTATTACGTTCCTCTAGCGGTTTTCATGACCAATTTCATAAAACCACTAATAAAACTATGAGCTTCACAAAACTTTCTTTCATTTAGAATATTGTTCCCATATGAAATTTTTATGAACTAAACGAAATTTTATTTGGCTGACACCTAATTTTTGTCCTAAATCTAAATACATCAATACAATTCTCCCCGGCTATCGGTGACAATCGCCACTGATCGGCCATTGTCAGTTACTGAGTCCGAGAATGAAGACACGATTTGTGTAGCTGTATATATTGATATATTTTCCTCTGCACAATTTGTAATATGCACTGCGGGTTTCGAGGCCAAAGGATAGTCTCACACGGGAAGGATGGTTTGTTTAGTTCGACAGCGATGCCCGCAGTGTAACATATCGAACTTGTCTCTGATTATTGTATACGTTTGACGACGGTCACTTTACCAAACATTAGGATAGTAGTAATTCTTTTATTTGCTGGCTGTCAAATCTATAATTTGATTCTTCTACTCTATAGGGTAAGGGATCTAGTTTTCGACCCTGTGCTAGTTTTCGCACTACTGCTAAAACATTCATCAAATAGATACCTAAGAAAAAGGTAGAGCAACTCTATTATTAAGGATATTGTCAAGGTTGTTATTTTGCTAGAAATTTTGCAAGACTTCACTAAAATTTGCGTCTGTACGTCCAAATAATCAAGTTTTTTAAACTGGGACTGGAGTTCGAGTGTTTTCTTTTCGTCTAGTGAAAACAGATACGGAATCAAAATTTCCATAAATTGTGTATATCCTGACACTGAATTCATGCAATATGTTTTTATACAAAGAAAAGGCAATATTTCTGTCCATTTTTTTGTTGTTGCAGTGCGTATTTGTTTTTTATGATGTAATTAGAGACGTTTAAAAAAGTACGAAAATTGGAACGCGAAACTGTTTGTGTTCTAGATTTCGACCGGTCGAAACAGCCTTCTGTATGCTTTCAAAGACGCTTGTTTCATTTTACGACCCATCGTTCAAAAGCCATGGAAATCTAAAAAGTATCCAGACCCGAAGATAATTGTATGATTTCAGGCGTTTTCCGGGATTGCATTTCATACATTTTCCATATATTCATTTAAAGGAGAAGGGTAATTGAAATAGTCTTCAAAAAAGTTTACGGTTTAGTTTTAAAAAAATAATACCAATGTGATATTACAGAAATGTTGCAGTTATTTTTTTGCATTAAATTTATCAATTTAAACAACCCTCGACATTGAAAATACATTACTTTGTACTTGGGTCGAATATTAGAACACGCAAGGGTCGAAAACTAAAACAAGGGGTCGAAAATTAGCCCAATGGGATATTGAATTGAAACGAGAAAATGAGTGAAAAATATACATCGTACACTTATTTCCTTTTAAATGTTAATTGAATATACATCCTTTTGTACTATTTTATCATATTTTCGAAAAAATAGCGCTATTTGGACGATATATTGCATTTTGTTAGCCATGCGTTGGTTTCATAGGTCGAATTATAGTGCCCTTACCCTATTCTAATTCTTTCTATTGAAAAATGTCGATTTCAGCCATAAATTATGACGAAATTATCCGAAGTTTGACTTATTATAAGTAAAGGATTGAAATGGCTGATTATTTGGGTCAAGGTTCGTTTTACTGATTCAGTCAATACTTTCAAACGACGGTTCTTCAAATTTCGAGTATCGACACGTTCTACATTTGCTGCCAACAAACAAAAATCATCGACATTTAATATCTATGTATTATTCTAAGTAGGGTTTTTTTTCTAATTCCCGTCGTAATAAGTTAAGCCATTCTAATTTTCATCATTTGTTGGATGGATTTAATGAATACTGCAAAAGTTCTTGTTCTGATTTGACTAAAACACACTTAACTTCCGATCCGTGAACTTTGAAATCACTGAAAAGCGACTATTAAAGCATATTATTGAAATTACGTAACTGACTTTATTTCTAAAATTCATCGTACCGTTTTAAAATCCGTCCATCAAAATTTTTCATCGTCCGAACTAAAAATCACAACAATGTTTACGAAGCTAACGCGCAAGCATTTGTGTAGAACGGCATGGAAAATGTTATTCATACAAAATTTCTTCAGGTCAGGCAAGTTTTCTTGGCTGTAGAATAACGACAATGCCTTGCGTGAGTTATTTTCATTTATGAATGACGGAAATTAAAACGATTAGTCGACATTGTCTTCTTCGTCGCACGAAAAAAACGTAGGAAATTTGGCTGGTAGGGCCTCTTTAATGATAAAAAGCATTTAAATAGATCTCAGCTCACTTTGATTGATCGCGTGTATGATAGACAACAAACTAAAATATTAGGGAATAACTAGTTTTGCATTGTGTGTCATAAAAATACTGATATTTTTAATAATTTGTGTTGGATAGGACGGGAATAGGCAATTACGCCGATGTAGCAACATACCCTAGGTACTTATAAATAATTGCTTAGCCTGTTAACTCGAATTCACACAGGGTATGATAAAATGGAAACAGTCCTCTATATTTTCACACTATCGATGAAAATTTTGAGTAACAAAAAAGTACTCAACATATATTAAAACGTAAAATTGCATGAATAATCATTGTCCTATTTACAAGAGATGAGATTGCCGATTACTGACGATGAGCATGATAGACCTACATTACTCAGGTTGGCAAAAACACTGACTAGAACTGCTAAACTTAACATTAGCTGCTAAGTTGCCCGTGAACGAAGCGGATGGTTTCGCAGCAGAACAACAATAACTCAACTCGTACGATGAGTAATAAACACTTATGAGCCCTGGTTGAATGAATTACAATAATCAAAAACAAAAAAAAATGCCTTTGAGAGAGAGAGACAGAGCAGCACTGCCTAGTTGTGTACAAACACAGCTCTTCTCCCACATTCGAAAAGGGTTTGGAAGTTTTCAGAGCGGTCCCTTCTGTCCGTCTATCTGTCTGACTGTTTGCAATTGCGGCTGCCGCATGCAATCGGGGCTCGTTGATGCTAAAAAGAGCGAGGAACTATTATTAAATTATTATTTCTATACAATGAAATGTGATATAATTATATTTTAATTGCTTCTCGTGCATATTTGCTGTAACCTTTTTCCCCTGCTGCTGCTACTGGAAGAAACCATTCGTGGCGAGACAACGCCTGAGTTCGAATCAAGCAGACCAGAGGTTGCAGAGGTTCCAACTTTTACGAGCCCGAACTCTACATAGTTCTGCTGGGTTCTGAAGCGTAAAATTGTCTCGACTGATTCCGTAGGTAAAAACAACAACTCAACTAGACGTAAATCACTTTTTGTCACTCTCTACTGTCTTTTGTTGTAGGTACACTTATTTTTAACTTAATAGTAACGATTTCTAAACTTCATCTTGAATCAGCGCAAAGACGTTTATTTACTACTGCCTGTAAGAAATCCAAATCATTCGTGCCATAAGGGAAAACCCAGCAAAGGATGTGGATGGTTTTTTTGCAAGTGGTCATCATGACCATCAAATAGTATTTTCTTTTGGCCTAAACTAGTGCTACTTTACTTCAGTGGGGTTTGTTTAGTAGCTCAAGCAGATACTGTCTACTACATCGAAAGGGCGTTTCTTGTTAATCGAAGCTTACCTTTGATCAATTACTGAGCTCACGAGTGTTGCAATGCACTGTTGCACTACTGCCGGACGGACCCAGCATAGCGCACTAATCATTACTTGTAAGTGCAGAGAGCAGTACTTGCAGACGTTGCAAATCAACACCAAAAGCATAAATCAATTCGTAATACAACGCTACTTGTATCGCTTTTGGGTATTAATCTTCCCTGCCCTTGCAGCTCCCCACGGTCGTCGATGCGGTGGTTGGCCGACCGTTCTTGTCATTGTTTAACATCTCGACGAAAGCATCAATCAGCTGCTACAAAGGAGATAATTTTTTCTCTTCAGCTAAACAATAAAATATTTCAAAACCGTGCTGCATGCAGCACAGCAGCTCATCTTCCTCGTCGATCTACGGGCGAAACAGCGAGCGCCGTCTGGCGGGTGGGACGGCTAATAATAAAGAAATAAATTGAAACCACCCAGCTGAGACTGAGCGACTGGCACTTTACAATGTTTGCCGCCGAGCTTGTCGAGTAAAGCGAAAATCTCCTCTTTTCGCCACATTTCGAGTCATTTATTTATTTCTAATGCATCATTGCAAAACCGCTGCCGTTGGTCTTGCACAGAATTTATTGATCATGGCAGATACATAAATAGTATTGTTCGTCTTCGGAGTTGCGGAGGCAAAAGCGACTCGCGGTCCCGCAAACATTGGAAGAAAAATGAATTTATGCATAAAAGTTGGGCTTCCGGCCCTGTCATCGGCCCACCAACCGATTGCAGAACAATACAGCTGGGAATGGGTTCCCCTTCTTACGTTCACAGACCTCCTCCTCCCCCTCTCTCTTTCAAGCCTCGGGTCTATAAAACAATAATTCCAAAGCTTTAGCAAGAGAAGCTGCAGAAAAAAGCGGTACAAACTTTTATTTTATTATTTCTGAATTTATAAACAACAACATAAACTACGGTAGCCACAGCACGAAAAAATAAACCTATGTACCATTATCGCAAATTATCTCATTTCTCATTTCACCTGACTTCACTCCTCAACTGGCTGCGGTGTGCTTTCGTTTGGCTCGTACTACTGCCCTGCCTGCCCCGCTGCAACCGGCTTCAGCCCGCGGCGGCAGCAGCCCAGCGGCCGTCATGAAACTTCTTATTGTAATGCATGCAAAAATCGCATAAGCATATCAAAGTTTTCCTCGCCCTTGCTTGCTTGTGCTGCACGCAGGGAAGTTTTTGCGCCGAAACTTATCCCCGAAATCGAAATCGGCCCCAAAGGCTTCGAACCACTTTTCTCCGGTGTCCGAACTGAAGAAAAAAAAACGATATAAATCATCCGATCGATGATAAGCTGAAACCGCCAAGTTCCATTGAATAACTCCAGGGAACGAGCAAAAGGAGGGCAAGGGCTAGTAGAATCGAAACCAGTGAAATTTTGCATTCTTCCATCACTCTTCGCGGCAGCCAATCCGTCCCGCGCGCGAATGGATGCGATGCAAACCCGGTAACCCGGTACACACGACGGCGGCGGCGGCGGCGAAGGACGACGACGACGACGCGACGCGACGTCCCACCGAGAACGGTTTGGTTTTACATATATAGATCAGAGTGCGCCGTGACTTGCCTTTCAGGTTCCCCGGGGCTACACTTAAGCTACCGGTCTTTGGCGAAAGGGACGACGCGCCACACCGGGACCGGCACCGGGAGACGAACCGGCATTTATGTGCTTAAGCATAATTTCGGCTAATTCGACGGCGGCACGGTGCAACGGGATTGGTTCTCAATAATTTGCTGTTTTATTTTGGCTCTTTTAGTTTCTTCTATTTTTTTTTGGGTTTCTCCCCGTACGTTGCAAGCTAAAGCGAAGTTCAACATTGTAGTAGCGACGATGACGACGACGACGACGACGATGATGATGAAGACGAGGGTAGGAATAGTTTCCGCCTTTTCGTCCTTGAATGCAGTCTGCCGCCAGTCCGGTTAAGTCAACGGCGACGAGGTGAGAGTTTTGACGATGTGCCGTGAACTGTTGAAATTTGCATCCTTTCGGATGAAGTGTGCTTTCGTTTGAGGCGTTCTGTGTGAGGCGGTTGATTTTCGACTTTCGACGGTAAAAGGGCATAATAAAATTTCAACACTTGAGATTCAGTGTTCACGGCAGGTTTGTGTATAAGCATCGTGAGGCTCAGTACACCTTATGCCTCATTGCTAGTTATTGAGAAATTAACAATCTATGATCCACACTGGGATTCATGCTCACAATGATGATTTTTGATGTGAAAGTTTTCAGGACTCACACCAGTATGCGAAAAGCAACATAATAATAGAGTTTCTAATATCAGATTATTACTTGTCATAAACAATTTCCAGAGATAGTTACAATTTTAGTAAATTGCTAATTGGTAATCAGATGAGCAAGGTACAGAATCAAAAATCTGTTAAGACTATCTCTCAAGTCGTGGATTAATATAAAAATGTTTTCTTTTTGTATGTCAGAAAGGAACTGGGTTCAAAAAGCCACAGCGACTGCCTTAAAAATACTGTCGTCTTTTGAGCTAACACGATGGCCTGGACACAGTTTATGAATTGCTCATACGCATTGAAGGAATTGAGCTGAATGGTTGTAAGACTGTGTCCCAATTGACAATGCCCGTGATTGTGCATAGTTAACGTACACATTAAGGTGAGTAGTTTTTCAACTGTCCGGTAACCACCCGGTAACCCGGCGGAAACTACGGTCGTATTCCGACAGAGAAGGAAGCACTCATGCGAACGTTGAGTGTAGTAACGAGGAATAACCTTGTCAGCTTTGAATGTCTGTTTTGTGTTAGGGGCGGCTCTTGGTGGCTGGATGATTGCTCAACCAAGTGCGCGGTTTTACTCCAGGTTAGAAACGGCTCAAGACAGCGTCTGATCCGGTACGAGCAGCTAAATTATTTAACGCGTTGACTCGGCACTACATCTAAGACGTCAGCCTCATCATGAGACTCGGTGTTGTTTGTAGCGATGAGCAGAATGCAGAATCACGTGATGTAATGGAAAACGATCAATGAGAGAAAATTTATATTAAGCCATTTCTTCAACTACTACATTATAAATGTAGACTCGACAACGATAACAAATAGTTACATACGCAGTTGGATGCAACGCTAGCTGTTCGCCACGAGACATCGGGGATATGAACGCCCAGATCGATAGCGTATTGACCGGTGATTGAGCCCAATAGACTGCATTAACTTTGCAGCTTCCCAAGCACTTTCCTTTCCCGCAAAGATATCCACAAAGCCACCTAGACATCACCTTATTCACGAACATTGAACCAAATTGATCATATTCTCATCGATGATCGGGTTTTGTCGAGCATCATCAATGTACGTCAATCAATGCCTCCCAGTTGGCTTCAAGGTTTGACGCTGGTCTAATAAGCCAGTCGTCGTATGTTCGAATCTCGGCTGGGAGAGGCTGTTAGAGTCAATAGGATCATTGCAACTGACCCTGCAATTGTCCTGTACTCTAACTGCTGGCTACGAAGTCTGTCGTATAAAAACAGAAGATCAAGTTTCGATAACGGAATGTAGCACCTAGGCTTTGCTTTGCTTTTCATCAATGTACGTTCCCCACGGGGTGCGGTTAGTGAATCGGATCATGACCTAATTGCAGTACACGGGCACTCAAAACTATCGACGGCATATACCTCGCAGCAAAACCGCCCTCCCCGGGTAAATATTCGGCAATTAGGCAACCCGAGAACTACGCACGTTCTAGATGAAGCTCTACCTTCCATTGTGGAGCTAGGTGCTTCGACCCGCGAAGACAGATGGAGCAGGATATGCTCGGCCGTCAATGAGGCCGCTACCGAGGTGTTCAAACTATCAAAGCATTGCATTGCCACGAAAGAAAATTTGGCCAAGTATCGATGAGCGCGGTATGTGTTGACCGCGATCCTGAAAAGTAAAAAGCGCCAAAAAGAGGACAGAGATCTTGAAGAGCTACAGCAACTATTCTGGTCTAATGAGACGCGCAAGTTCTATGAGATAGTCATATGACTATCCATGACTATTCTATGAGATAGTCAATGGGATATCCAATCTCATAAAGGATACACACCGAAACCTGATCACAAACGAGCGCGAGGTGGTCAAAAGGTGGAAGTAGTACTTCGATGGGCATCTTCATGCAGGCGGGGAACGGAAGTTAAGCTTGGAGTGCCTACAAACCATGCGGCTTCCGATCTCGAGTAGATCCGGCGAAAAATCTGTTAGCTGAAGAATAATAGAGCCGCCGGAAAGGACCGAATCGCAACAGAACTCTACAAAAAAACACTAGTAAAGGCACTTCACTGGATAATTTCAAGGATTTGAAAGGAGGACATTTGCATGGAAGGTGTGGTTTGTCCCATCTATGAAAAGAGCGGTCGACTCAATTGCTGTAATTACCGCGGCATATGCTGATCAACGCCATCTACAAAGTGCTCTGCCAGATTTTGTTACGTCGTCTATCTTCAATAGCAAGAGGATTCATAGGGCAGTATCAGGCGGGCTTTATTGGCCCGTGTCACTATTTACTCAAATTTTCACTCACCAACAAATCCTTCAGAAATGTTGTGGGTACAACATGCCCCTGCATGATACGATACAGCTGAGCGCAACCAGCTATGACAGATAATGCAAAAAAACGGTTTTCCGGACAAACTGACGCGGCTGATCAAAGCTACCTTGGAGACGGTGCTTGAATCGTGTCCATGGCACGATGTAGGTTCACTTGTACGCAGCGAATGCCGTCTGCTACATCTAAGGTTTGCTCTCATTGGCCGAGTCGTAAGACTCAGACGACGGCCAGTAGTGTGTACGCTTTGTTGATTAGCCTACTTCCCAACATCAGAGAACTTAGGCGGTTATAGACCACAAGAAATCCCTTTCGACTCTGTTTGCTGGATTCTTTGGTGTGCGATTTTTGGTTAGTGGTAGACGCAAAGCTCCCTTACGCAAAGCTTAGCGAACCTTCGCGACTATTGCTCCTGAAGCAAGATCCCCTAATCAGTAGTTCAGTAGGAAGCCCTGCTTGAAAATTTGGTTAGCAGACAAGGGGTTTATCTTCAACACCAGTTCGACGGAATTCCCTGTCATGCTGCGACGAAGTACTTGCCGCGTTTCGTTCTGACTTTGGAGCAAAAGGAGGATCCTCTTGCTCTAGGTAACCATGGCTCCTTTGAAAATACCCCATGAACACTAGGAGCCTTGAGAGGTCCTTCGTATTATATTTTCGTAGCAGTGCTTGATCCCATGCCTTGAAGGTTGTTACCTTAGCCTCTAGCCATCTTATTGTCGCCTCGTCGGCACAAACGAGGAGCCGGTAGCAGTTCTTGAGCTGGCAGCTCCGGAACTTTGGCCATATGGCTGGAAAATTCTGTTCCGCAATGCAGTTCAAAATTTCATTGGCGGCTAAACGAGACTAGCTCTATAGGTCATACTTTCTGGGTGTTCAAACAGATCAACGTAGACATCCGGAAAAGTTTAGAACGTTTATGAATTCGAAAGGAAAATGCTTTTCGATTCCCCTGGAAGTCTACTTTGATGGCACTGAGTCCACCTCTGAATCTAATTCATGTGAATTATTTGCCGCGTTCTTCTCCTCTGTTTTCGACTGCAATTCCGGACCTGCAGGGACTTCATTGAATGTTACAGATAATTCCCAGCTAGCATTTTTACGATAAAAATCAGCATTACGTACAGATATACATGCTAATAAATCGTATTTGATGCGCAAAATATTGGCATATCCGTACTATTTTGGAGGCGCTCACGTATGATTAGAAACAATTTTAAGTATTTAAGTATATAAGTATTTATATACGATAATATCCGATTGGGCGCGACTCGCTTCATACTGCTATACAAGTTTGTGCTGAAAATCGTATATATGTCAGTTATTATGATTATAAACGATAGAAAATCAACTTGGGCCCACTTTATCAAGCTTTAGTTACGATTCCGAATTTGTTAAGAGATATTAACATTGATATACGAGTTGGTGCTAGGTGGGTTGCGTCGATATCAATATATTAGAGATTCGTGCTGCAAAAAAACTGAAAGCATCGTATTGTGCAGTACCTGATGGAATCCCTGCCGTTGCTCTTTACCGGTGCGTCGGAGCTTTAGCTGTACCTTAGTGTTGCGTTTTCAACAAATTATTCGTTCGAGGAAAATTTCCGGAGGTTTGGAAGCATTCTTCAATGTTTTTGGTTTTCGAGAGTGGTGATCGCCGCAGCGTAAGAAATTACCGTGGCATTACTAGTTCATCTGCCACTTCCAAATTATTCGAAATAATTGTGAGTGCCGCGTTAGCTCAATGCTCTAGATACTATATTTCGTCAGACCAATATGGGTTCATGGCAGGCCGTTCCGTGACAACGAATCTCACCGCAAATTGTATCACTGCGTTGGAATGATTTAAAGGCGCATTTGACTGACTGCTCGACAAAATCTTACGTCTAGACGCTTCGCAATAGTTTGTCACAAAGCTGCGCTCGTATTTGTCCGATAGGGTTTGGCAAGTGAAAGTCGAGTGAAAACTATCGTTCCCATTCACAAATAAATCTGTTGTACCCCAAGGCAGTAACTTGGGACTACTTTTATTTATCTTATCCCTTAATTCTCTAACGTGCAACATCGTAAGTAAAACCGATGCGATGAAGCTAATGATTATTTTTCCATGAAAGTACTCCCAAATAATGCTTAAGTTTTGATTTTCATGCAAAAATAATTATCCGAAGAAGCGCTAGGTAAGAAAAAGTCCAATTTCTCTTTTTAATTTTTCAAGTCTAGTACTCTATCCAGTAAAATTTTTAATTCAGATATATGTATTACAAATGCCGGTTATCGTATTAGACTACAAACCCGATGATCTGGTTTTGAAAAGGATTAATTATGTGAACGACCTTGGTGTCCGAAACTGGCATTTGTAATAATTATTTCCAAAAAAATCCGTCAGTTAGGATTTATTGCCAAAATAGAACGTGATTCCGCCCAGTTGGCTTCGAGGTACGATGCTGGTCTAACAAACCATTCGTCGTATGTTCGAATCTCGGCTAGGCGGTTCTGCTAGGTAGAGTCAGTAGGATTGTTGCACTAGCCCCGTAACTGTCTTGTACTCTAACAGCCGGCTGCGAAGTCTGTCGATAAAGAAGGGTAATGTCTAAAGACGGTTTATGCCCAAGGCTTTTTTTAGGACGTGATTCTAATGATCAGCATTGTCTCAAAGCACTCTAGTGGGAACTAGTTCGTCTTCTTTTCGAGAATGCATGTCAAATCTCCGGTTTGAACGAGTACTGAAAAGATTTATACGACTAGTTCTGAGCAATCTACCCTGACGTGATACTACTAATAATCTACTGCCGTTTACTGGAACTAGAAAATTGGAACGTCGCGGTGGCCTAAAATACAACAGGCTCTTTGAAATCAGATTAGAAATTACACATAAAATTTGCGTTAAATTTTATAGAAAAGGTATGGCACGTGCCCCAGTGTGTGTCCCGGGAACGCTAGTGATGATATGAAACATTTTTAGTAGTGACCAAAGCCATATTGCGCCTATATAACTTAATGAGTTATAACTATCAGAATCTGTTACAAACTTGAAACTTTTGTTCTCACTTCCTGATCAGTTTATTTCCGATTTGTAACACAATGTGTTATAAATATCAGAATGTGTTATAAATTTGATGTTATCTTGTTATTCCCTCCTGATTGGATTATGTCTGTACCGAAAACCAGGTCTTAGACAGGACGTCATAAGAGGCTTATCGGTAACTAAAAACAGGTCCCTGACAGGACGTCATGCTTTCGTAGCAATTGGTTACATTCTCAGTCACCTCACTGGTCGACTGCTGGACTACTGGACTGCTCGATTGCTCAACTGGTTGACTAGACTGCTCGAATAAACTGTTCGACTCAACTGTTCGACTTAACCGCTTCATCCGACTGCTTGACTAAACCTCAACTCAAGTGCTCGACTAGACTACTCGATTCAACTG
Organism: Sabethes cyaneus; assembly: GCF_943734655.1. NCBI lineage: Eukaryota > Metazoa > Arthropoda > Insecta > Diptera > Culicidae > Sabethes > Sabethes cyaneus. The sequence goes on along the minus strand of NC_071354.1, from coordinate 209,728,253 downwards.
CTCGACTGGACTGCTCGACTGGACCACTCGACTTAGCTGTTCGATTAAACTGCTTGACTGGACTGCTCGTTTCAATTGCTCAACCGGACTGCTTGACTGAACAGTTTAATTTAACTGCTTGACTCGATTGCTTGATTCGACTGCTCAACTCGATTGCTTGTCGCGATATCATATGGTCGGTGTTAAATCAGACCAGATCAAGTCACAAAATTTTAAAAAATAAGGTAATGATACAAACGATCAAGAATTTTCTAAGCAATATTTTACTCTAATCAGACTACATTAATGTTGCAAAAAGTCAGAAGTTTTTATTCAGTTAAATAAAATTCAATACGGCCATAAAAACTATCTGTTTCAGTTTCCGGCTATGACTCTTTTATATACAACATCTTAGAGCTATATTATGCAATACAGTAGGATTTCGAATTTGGCAACAAATACGTGTGCCTGTGTTGCCAAAATCGAGACCCTTTTTTGAAATGGATGATTTGATGAATAAAAATTAACTCATATCCTACAAATTATTTTTTTGCCCCCCGATTTTTCAAGCCAATTTTCAAGGGGGGGTGACAAAAACTTTCAAAATTATTTGCAATGGCCTTATTGTTCGAAAGGTTCTATAATCGCAAACTTTTTTTCATTAACACACTGAGGGCATACTTTTTTCGTTATTTAACCCTTTATAAGGCAGTGGCAACTATATTGCCACCAACAAAAAATTTTTATTTTGCTTCTATAATTATATTGATGTCATTATAGACGCAAAACAAATATTTTTCGTTGGTGGCAATTTTATGGCCACGGCCTTATAAAGGGTTAAAGTATGTATGCGGAAACTAACCGATATTTAAGTATAGTTTTGAAAGTGAAATATTTAGTGTTGCCAAAAACGGATACTTTTGTTGCCAAAATCGAGGCATGCCAAAATCGAACCAAGCCAAATTCGAAATCCCACTGTATAAGAACTCAAAGAACTAATACAAAGATTAAACATCTTCGCAAACACTGACCAATGGAATGTATCCGCAGTTTTATGAATTCTGAACAGACATTTATATTTTTCGGATCGTAAGATTCGGGCTCAACTAGTGTAATATGTAAGTCTACGTTATTTTATATTGTGAAATAACGCGGAATTTAATGTGATTTGCGATGCTCCACTTATGTGCATGTCAAAAGGCGTAAATTTACCGGAATTTTTCAAAGTGTGTAGAGCTATATGAGATGCATAGAGTCATGTAAATTCCTTCGAAGAAATTAATATGAAGCCTAAAGTTTGATTAAACCTATGGTTATTCTAGTTGCACTCTCCTCGAACAAAATGCATTGGAGTCGACCGATTTCGTAATTAAATCAATAAAAAAATCGGCAACATATAACAATGCATAATTAGAAACAACTAAGTGCAACCGTTCTGGCACTTGCACCAGCAAACACTAATATGTAGTTAATTCCCTCTCATTGATAAGAAAATTAATAGCGTTTGAAATCTTCAATCTCAACGTTATAATTTTATTAATTTCATTTTCGTTTTTACAGGATCTACACACTATTAAAGTATTCAATACACGATCTGCGCTTGGCAACCGTGACGGTGCAGCTTCAAACTTTACTCAGCTGAATGTCCGAAGAAGAAAGGGGAAGCCGAACGAAAAAAATATTTTGTTGTTCTTTAGCTAAAACAATTCTTTTTTGGGCAGAAAATTGCTCATTTGCAAGACCCAAACATCTAGAAAACAGCTTGTACGAGTAATGATCCATTACAAGAAACATGTACTCTTTCGCATTATGTACTCTCATAATAAGCATAATCGTTTCCGGTAGCGCTTGAACAGATGCGGTTGCAATGCATCGTTTTTGCGTAACGCAAACATAAAATATGTTTTAGCACCACTCAAAACGCTCGGAAAATCTATCATAGTAGAAATTAGCAAGACAGGAAGATGGATTTGTTAGAATTAAACCATCCATAAAGGTACGAAAAGTGTGGGATCTACGCCCACAGCAATGTCTGAGTTTTTTTTCTCTCCTCTTTTTCCTTTAATCGAATTGATTGTAGTACTCAAGCATTTGCAAAGCAATAAATGCAACGCACTCCAGCAGAATAGATACATGGTACCTACGGACGAAGAATGGACACATTTTGACCCGTTACTGTAGGTATAGAATGCCGGGGAACGTACCAGCTACACATGGACCTTCACGTGCGCACAAAAGTGAACGTGGAGAAAAAATTAAGAGAGCCCTGTCACCCACATAACACTTTTCAATTTTTTTGCAGCCTCCTTCCACGCATCGCCCCAGCAGCTGCCTGGCCGCCTGCCGCTGCGCTGGCTGCAGCAATCAGTACACCGCACCGTCCCGCTGCGCTGCGCTGCTGGCCTGGCACGGCAGGATGGTATAAAAGGGGTGAATTCATCCCCTTGTGCACGGTCGTCGCCGCCATCGCCGTCGTTGGCGTCGTCATCGTCGTCGTCGTGGCGTTTCTGCCCGTTGTTCCGGGAAGTTCTGGCGATAGGTATTTTTTGTGCTCACCGGCACAATGTTTTGTTTTATTTTTGTGCGCCTTTTCCCTCGCCAGTTTCGCACAGATAGCCGAAACCAAAAACTGAAACCTCGCTATTCGTGAAGGCACGCTGCTGCTGCTGCTGTTCCTATGCTGCTTTTTTTTCGACATGCTGCGTTGCCAAATGCTGACGTCGATAGCTGCGGGCAGACAACTGTGCGAAATTCTGAAGTGTGGGTGCGAGTGGAGTCGAACTCATGCGATACTCGAAGCATCGTTCGGTGGATGTAACTCTTTCCCAGTTTGTCGCACCCGAAAAAAATTGGCGAAAAAATATTCCTAGATCTTCCTGCCCAATCCAACAGCGCTGAGCCGAATCCGGAGGAATATTTCGCTTTAGAATGTATGTAGAGGATTCAGCCTTTCCCTTTCGCCGCTGTGATCCACTCACTCCCGGGGGTTTACATTTTTAATTTTTGCACAATTCCGTTACCTACTTCACCATCGCTGCACCCCCGTCTTCATCAGTCCACGTGCCCTCCAAACCGATACTACCGCTCCGAGCCCCTCGCGGGACGTTTCATATATGTAAAGTTATTATTATTTCGAGAATAAGCACGGCGATGGTGATACGAAATACATCGACTGTGTTTGAACGGTACAACAACTGAAGCAACAACAGATCCTATATCTGCAGCAATGAGCCATCGAAGCATGGGCGGACTAATATGCTGAAGGAGGAACGTACTCTGGCCGAAATATGCTTTTTTGTTCGATCAGTCAGTTGTGCCGAGTCTGCTGCTGCTGCTGCTGCTCCGCACGGCTCGAATTCCGAAGGGTACGGGAGAAATATAATATTTTCCCGTATTACAATTTACGTTCAGATGACGCTGCTAATGCAAAGAGATGTGCCTGTATGTTGGTTGGGTGATTTTTTTTGCGAGTCAGAATTTCAGTTGGTCGAGTTTTTTTTCATCCTCCAGTATCTCTACCACCACAGGAAATCGTTCGCCGGCTGAAGGGGTTGGAATTTGTTTCGCGCAGCAGAAAACGTTCTGAGAGCTCAGTCAGAACTGCTTGTTTCTCGTTTAATTTTACCATAACACCCCAAGCGGTTTGAATGTTGTTTTCCAGTAATGTAATTTTGGTTAGCACAGCCTTTTTTGATCGATTTGCTACATTTCGCTGTGCTATTATCGAAAAGCCGAAATTTTATAATTCACGAAAAAAGTGAGAAATGATGTTCCATTTTGTTTTACTACCGTAAATTTACGGTACTTTTACCGGTTTTGCATATTTTGAATACTAATTGACTCGTTAATATCTTCTTTAGTATTTAAAGTGTTAAGCCTAACCATTTAGACTGTCAACTGACCTCGGGGTGCAACATGAGTTTAATTTTTTGTGCGATTTTAGTACTCATTACAGGCTAGTCAATTACCAAAAATCAGCTTACTAAGCCTAAAGAATTTGAGGAATCGCAACGAGTGAACAGCAAGTCAATCTTTTTGTGATCTGCACCAGTACTTTATTACATCGACTTTACGTAGTCCTAGGTTAAACCGGCGGCTGTGTCTTGAAAACAACCTTCCACTTTTCAATTTTAGAACGTTTATTTTTCCTTTTCATGATAATAAGATACATGTAAGATGTGTATTTACTAAAACACAGTTTTTCGAAGATATTAGAAAAATTTACCCTGCATCTTAGTGTGCTTGATGCAATTCGCGATTCAAGCATTTGTGCCCCAATCCACTTTCCATTTTGATATCAAATATTGATCGCTAAGAAGCCAAGAAACCAAGAAGCAAGTGAAATTTGGTGACGTTAGCCCCATTCCACGTTACCACGTTTGCTCTTCATATTGTATCCTCCAAGGCAATGTTGAATAGCATGTTAAAAACCGCATTCCCTTGCTGCAGTCCATCCAACGTCATGAAAGTGACTGGGATCTCACTCGTTATTCTGACGCATGATTTTGACCCAACCAGCGTGGCACTAATCAGCTTACCTAGGTTCGTTGGAAAACCCTATTCTAGCATTATCTACTACAGCTTATTTCGTTCGACTGAATCGTACGCCGCCTTGAAGTCCACAAACAGATGACGAGTTATACTGCAGAAAATTGTATAATAACTGACGTAGGGTGCTTCGTACAGCTTCTCACTCTCCGTTCTTAGGGGTTTAGCCGGGACACAGGTGCCGTGAGCAGGTTGCCAGCTCTATCATTGCACGACACAGGCATGGCAAAATTCCGTCCTCCTCCTATTCGCGTCTTTTAGACGGTGGATTCTTTTCTCCGCAGCTCTACACTCTCCATACCGTTCTCTGTTCTGACGTGTAGCCGCAGTGAGCTTACGACTCCTGGCCTTACCCTTCTCATTTGTCACTCTCTAACACTCGGCATCACCTACTGTTACGCTGTATTCCACGCGTCGTACCTAAAGCTCTATAATATGAAGTAGGTCTATGAGGTAGTACAGTGCACCAATCGAACTGTCAAAGTGTGTCAAAGTCTAACAAAATGGCTGCCACGATATATTGTCTCAATAATTTACCGGATTTTATTGAATTCTGCATAGATTTTAGCAGCATGGAAGATGGAACTTTACTCTTTCAAACTCAATTTAGGATATCAGAATAAAAACAAAGCTGCTGGTTTAGTTATTAACCTTTACGTCCCCGACATCAAAAATGAAGGTACTTTCAGTTACACTTTTGGCTTTATTTTCACTGATTTTCAATCGATTTTTATGAAACTAGTCTTAAAAGAACCACATTAGATAGGCCTTTTTAGATCGGCTCAAAAAATATCCAAATATCCACTAAAGAGCGCGTGTTGAAAAATCTTGTCATTTGATACCCCATCTGCCATATTTTTTGGAAGAGAATTCCTAATGACCACTTTTGAGTTCCGATAGAACCGATGGCGGATGTTTATTCACATAAACTGGCGTTCGCATTTTTTAAACATAATAAATGAGGAATGAATCATAAAACCCCATCAGTCCTGTTTTTATTAATAAACTCTACTAAATTGACAGATAATTCGATTGAAAAAGTTTATAGCAAAGATTATATGGCTTTAAACGTTTTTCACGATAAAAATGCGTTTTCTCAACAATCATGGTGCTGGTCGTTACGTCGACTATGCATCCATGGGCAGCCTATAGTTCAACACTCTATAAAGATAGAAATTTTATTTCTTCGGCAAAGTTGCTTGTTTTTACATTATTTACATTATTTGTTTACTTTGCCGAAGAAACTATGTCTATATTTCGTAACACGAAAAAGTTATGTCTGTGCGATGTTTTATTATATCGACGATGAATAAACAAATTAAATTTATTTCATTATAGTAAGCACTAACTTTTGAAGTTTTGCATTCACACGAACATAAGTGCTGAAGACCATAAATGATAAAATGAAAGCAAAGGACTCTAGGAAAAAAGTTCCACTTTTCGCCCTTTTGGACTACTGTGCGCTGCCACGACATCTGCCGTCAACCGCTGGAGGTTAAACTGTAGTGTCCTCTCAGTGCGAGTCTTTACCGCGTTTGATCACTTTCGCGAAGTTGTGGTCATAGTCGATATTTAGTCCCCGAAAAAGACGTACATCGATGTCAATTAAAAAGTGTTGGCCATCAATCAGGACATGATCGATCTGAGAGCTAAAGTCTTAATTTGGATGCCTCCAGGTGAGTTTCCAAATACTCAGACGTGGAAAGTAGGTGCTAAAGATGGCCATTCCTCTGGCCGCGGCAAAGTTTATGTACCTAGGACCTTTATCACTAGTCTGCAGATGGAGGCTATGTATTCCAAGACGGAAGCATTCCTCCATCCCGCCCTTCACCTGGGAAACAAGCGCTTAAGTTCGCACCTCCTAGCTTAGCTGCTCTAGAATATACATGAAGCAGCTCCAGGTATGACTATCGATAGTCATGGTTTGACTCAGATCTGCGGGAAGGCACTAGGTAGGAGCTTGAGAGAGCCAGAGCTATATTTGACGCCCCTTTCAGATGACTCTCCCCATTACGGTAGTTTTAACAATCAACGGAGGGAACGGTAGAAGAAAGTAATGAAGCGCTGTTTTAAGGGGTAAAAAGTAACTTGTCTTATGTAAAAAGCCACAAGAAATCGATTGGTGATGGTCTCAACGCGCAGAAATGACGGGAAGTAGCCTATTTTGCCCCATTCACTCCAATTTTTTAATAGTTTTGAAAGAATCGTGTACAAACTCTCTCTGATTTGAGATTCTATGGCAAGGAAAAGAAGCAGAATGTTAGATAAGAGGTATATGATCAAATTTATTTTAATGCAACCTAACCTATAAGTCCGTTTTGCCCCAGTTAACTCAAAGTTTTTGTACTACAGGTGAAATGCCAATTCGATACTTTTACCAGAGATTTTCAAGAAGGCATGCCTGTTGGGAAGGTTGAAAAAGTCAAAAGATCGAATGACAATCAAGTTTTTCACAAAAAAAGTCGTGTAAGGGAATGTTTGACTTTGTTTTACCCTACAACTTGTACTGAAATCTGAAGATGCATTCATAGGAAAAGGAGCAACTTTAAAAGCGCTCCGATTTCGTTCAAATTTGGTGTGTGTGTTCCTAGTCGAAAAATCTTAGACCCGTACTTGTTTATTGGATGATTGGAGTGCCGCTTTCTGAATTAAGGTGGCTATATAAATAAACGTTTTTTGCGGTCCGAAATGCTTTGAGCTACAGTCGAATATATTTTTTGAAAATTTGATTGAAAAATCTTTTATTTGGAACCAAAATTTTTAAAATCGGTTCTGTGGTTCAAAAGTTAGGAAGTTTTGAATGAAATGAAATCGACGATTTTTGTAACCACCCTAACTCAGAAAGCGGCACCCTAAGCGCCTAAAAAAATATGGATTTAAAATTTTTCAACTAGGAACAAACACACCAAATTTGAACGAAATCCGAGCGCTTTTAAAGTTGCTACAGGTAAAACATTCCCTTACACGACTTTTTTGTGAAAAGCTTGATTGTCGTTCGATCTTTTGACTGTTTCAATTTTCCCAACAGGCATGCCTTCTTGAAAATCTCCGGTAAAAGTATCGAATTGGCATTTCCACTGTAGTACAAAAACCTTGAGTAAAATGGGGCAAAACGGACTTCTAGATTATGTTGTATTAAAATAAAATTGTTCATATATGTTTTTCATAACGTTCTCTTTTTTCCTTACCATAGAATCTCAAATTAGAGAGGGTTTATACATGATTCTTTCAAAACTATTAAAAAATAAGTGTGAATCGGGAAAAATAGGCTACTTCCCATCATTTCCGCGCGCTGAGACCATCACCAATCGATTTCTCGTGATTTTTTACATAAGAAAAATCACATTTTACCCCTTAAAAACAGCGGCAACAAAAAGTTCAGTTTTTTCGGTCGGTTCTGCCCACTGTGCGTTGATTGTAAAAACAATCTACTAAAAAAAATATGACGACATTGCCATATTTTGACATCGAGCAAATAATTTCAACTACAAATGTACTGGCAATGACCAAAATAAAACATGACATGACATATGGCAATGTTTTAATAGCGCGCACCTTGTATTGCATATTGTATATTGGTCAATTCATCTGAAATTCATTAAATTTCATGAAATAATGGCTACAATGGCGGACGGCGTGATCCATGTTCGTAATATTTGAACAGCATTTTTGACATTTTCTGGATACATCGCACATTTTCTTTGCGCATGTTTATGGTAATACGAGCGATGTATACAGAAAATATCATAAATGCTGTTCAAATATTACGAACGCGAATTATGCCGTCTGACATTACAGCTCGTAAAAAATTGTACATAAAAGTAATCATTTTTTTGATGTAGAAGTACATCTTATCGCAGCGTGTCATTCCGAGATTTAGATTAAGGCCAGCATCACGAAAAAATCAAAGATTTTGGACGCTAATAGCTCTTTCAATTCAGAACGGGTTTTCATGATTCGCATACCGTTCGACGCATAAAGGATCCAGGAATTGTACGCTTTTCCTGAAAAGATTATTTTCCAATCGCTAGATTGTGAAAATAAACGAAACTTTTCAAGGTTAAATTACCCCGTACATTTTTCTTGTGATAGCCATGCTTCACAGACACGGACCTCGTTACATACACTGGTTGCAGTCTTGCGGCTGCTTTACTACTTCAAGAAAAATATGAAGGAGAAACTTTCAGCGCTTTCGTAACCCAAACTTCTTGACATGTATCGTTTTATTTAGGTTACGTTACGTTATGAAGTATGTTTGCAGTATGTTCTGTTCAACTTTCCTCTTTGATCTATACTTAGACCCTACCAGTGCAGTGGTAATCCGACTAAGATATCGTCGTTTGTAAATTGATTGCACAAACTGCAAACGCTGCAAACAGTCGACATATGCACTCACGGACTAGCTAATGTGAATCAATTTTCGTGCCTTGACGGTTCGTGCAAACGTGCAACAACCCAGAAAAAAAGGAAGCAGACAAATGAGAGTATGTTCGGACGGCACGGGACAGAATTAAGTGGTATTTGAAGAATAATGTTAGTTTTTGATAATTGTCAGTGTGGACAAACGTAGGCTTAATGTAGAATTATTTGAATTTTGGTGAAGCTAGATCAATCAACTGCTATGATGATATGGATGTTCACATAATTTGACACTAATAAAAATATTCGTTTTTAGCAATACGAAACAGCTCACCTACCAAAAATACGATAAAACGCATTTATAGCAGGTGCCTTAACCTAGCCCCTAACATACGAAAACTTATAATTTTGCAATTAATTTTTTATAACGGTATTTTTACACAACCGACGGAAGGAACGGTAGAAGACTGTAATGAAACAAAGGTGTTGGTAATATCTCAGGGGAGACAAGGCGGGACAGGCAAAGAGTGGGATATTAAGTAAGGGAGGGTCATTGAAGCAACGCTTATTAAGTTTGTATAACGTTCCTTTTTACCCAAGCTGGGGGATCCGCGGATCGAATCATGTTATAGTGGGTGCTAGAAGGTTAAAACTTTTTCTAATTCTGAAAAGTTAAAACTTGTTCATTTTATATAAAAATGTTGACTCAGATTCAGCAAGCCAACTTCAAAGAGTACAAAAACTTTAGAAATAATTTGCAATGGCTTTATTAATGTTTACTGAAAACTGTTTTATCTTAAAAAACTGTTTAATTAAAAAAACTATTCTATTTCCAACGTGCACTGGTTTTCGAGATGTTGCTAATAACAGTGACAGTTAAATTGCAACAATAATAGCTGCTACACGGTTGATTTAAAGTATTTAGAATTGCATAGCATAAAAAAATAACACTGGACCCTCATCATGTCAGTACATCAAGAAAAACTCAATCATTAATACCGCTGGACTGGCGTACCGCTAACGATAAACAAACGCAGGCACAAAACAATAACCACCATTCGTCCTAAATTTACAACCCCTAAACTTTGACCCCGATTTAACTGCCGAACTAGCTCCAATGAACCGGACAGACAAGCCAACGTATTCATCGGTTCGATCGAAAGTACCCGTTCACAGATGAAATAAATCCATCCCACTTTTGTCTTATCGAAACAAACAACAGAATCATTAGCGAACGAACGAAAACGGTCCTGCAGCTGCAGCTGCAGCTGGACGTGGGTCGATACATCGACAGAACATTCGAGGTGGACATTCGAAAAATAACGTCTCTGTTATTCGCGACCAATTTTGTCAGTCTTACCCGGGGTCCCAACCAGCTACAGAGCTACAACGTAAATACGTATAGCCCGTAGTCCGTCGACGTCGCCGTCGTCGTCGTCGATGACGATGGAACACTTTCGGTCTTCTCTTCGAATTAATTAAAAACCAGCCTACATTCTCGTTGCGCTTCATTCGTATTCACGAAAGTTTACCAGATCCCGGGCATCTCGTGGCATTAGACCAGTATCGCACATAGGCTTTGCCGGAAGAACAAGGCTGAATTTGCATCTGTTTTCGTGAACAGACAAACGCATTCGTTCGCTAGCTCACTGCTGGCCCACCGGGGGTTGCGTCTTTTTTTCTGAGAAAATCTAGCGCATACGTAGAATAGGAAAATGACCAATCCATCCATCGAATTGGAACGCGTACGAAGGATCTTCCACCAGTACATGGTGCTGGATGATACCGACTGAAGCTTTCTCATCAGTCATCCTGTCACGACAGACGCAGAAGGAAGGCTTGTACATACCTATCTGCCGAGCTATCTAACGGTCCCATTCCAGTTTTCCACGCGTAAATGCTTGCACTGACTAGCATTCGGGAGGAAACTATCATTTTGATCATTTTTCCAATTCCTATTAATGATTCTGATTGCATCCGGCTGCGCCTTTTCTGATATTCCGTGCGAGCGCGCACAGACAGGACATACGGTGCATGCGGGTGCCTTTCTTCTTTGACGGTAGAAATACGGGATTTTATCGTGGTATTTTGTGAAAGCACTTACCGGAATGCGATCACCAGCAAATGAAAGGATTCAAGTTTTTTTTCTACAACCACTATTCAGTGAGTGCTTTCTACAAGTAACATATTTCGATTATTAAGCCAACATTAAACCATAAACTGACAACGCATCTGCTAGACCGCGAAACGATTACCGTTATTCTATTGCCAAAGTATTAATGATAATCATAATGCTTCGTTTTTCGTGGATTTCAAACACGCGAAAAAACAGACAGTCCGGATAGCGAGTGGCTGCACCACCCACTGCGTTATCCTTCGAGGTAGCATCAGGCAGCAGCAGTACCACCCCGGCACAGCAGCAGCAGCAGCAGCAGCAGCGGAGAGATAGAAAATTCTATTTACATACATTTTTGAATACATTAGCTACTTGTTCTCGGTGCGCTGGTCGCTGCCAACCAGTGCTTCTTCGCAGCATGCGAATGCCCACGGTATGTACGTATACCTACGCGGATCCCCTTTCCAGGGCGATGCGCGCACGGACGGCCGGGTGGCCTTTTTCGCGTACAGCACAACCGGCTGGTGGGTGGTGCGCTTCAGGAAAAAGAGGAAAACACACACTCAAACGCACTCATCATCAACAGCGATCCACTCCAGAGGTTCTGTCTAGAGAGCGGACGATTTGCGCGTAAGGATGAGAAAGCTGTTACCACTACTGTCTGTGCTGTCGGCCGGCTGGCGGCGGGAAAAGGATACTGACCCCCTCTCGCCGTTGACCAGCAGGGAGAAGGTGAGACAGGAGAACGATGCAAAACGTTGGAGCTTCCGTCGGCGATATCTGATGCGCCTAGGCCTGGAAATGTTTTTCTCCATCTGAAAATGCCCCACCAACATCGTTTCGTTGTACAGATCCGCGTCCGTAAGCTTGTGTGCGTGCGAGTGTGCACACGGGCAAATATAGCCAACGTCTATCATTTCGGTGAATTTCTCTGGCATGCACCGTGTCTCCAAGGGGGAATCTCGCATCGCAAGCCAGGATCCTTTTCGCGGCCCGACCCCGGTAAGTGGAAACCGAACGCAGTGTTCAATATTTATATTTACGGGCATCAGATACTGAGCCCGTTCCAAGGATTTGTCTTTCGTTTCGTACTCAATACCGCGGCAGTGGCGGAGCTTACACGCACGGGCACGGGAAAATCTCCACCGCGCGCGGCGGTTCCCAGGACAATGCAGTGCTACTATGCTAGGCCATGCTGGTGTGGCCTTTGGCAGCCTTTCCGGCCGGAATATTGCCTGGATTCGATGTCGTGATTGAAAATTTGCGTTTGTAAATGCCGCCCGGTGTTAGTCGGGGCCGTTTAATGCTGGCTGCCGCTTCTATTGAAATGGTCTAAATCAAGCCAATTTCATAATAGGTTGAATGAAATAGATGTTTTAGATGGAAAAAATGATGAAATGTATGAAAAACAACGAAAGCCAAATGATGTTGAAAAGATAATTCTGGAATTATAACGACTTTGCAAAGACTTTCCTTTTGTTGGAAGCAAGAAATTTGTTAATATCATGTTCAAATATTCTCTACAAAAGTTCAAAATAATAACCCCCCGGACAAAAGAGAAGCAAATATATTACGTAATATCCGATTCAAAAAACTCTACAGTTTAGAACCTGTTGAAAAAAAAGAATTAATTATTGCACCTGGCAGCAATTTAACGAGTCCTACGCAAATTCTTTTTTAATAATAATTATCCTGTACTTACTAAATACATTGAAAATAGGCTTGTCAGGCAAGGACGGGGTGCAGTGGGGAGGCAATAACGAAAAACTGATAGTTCAAATTGCCAAATTGCAAACATGCGTGGTAAACGCAGAAAATAACCACGCTAATAATTTCCGCGTGGGACTCTAAACAGGTGGAAACTCGGCAATATAGAGTAAAATGCAATAATTTTGTAAGTTAATAAAATACCTATTAATTCTCTCTTTAGTTTTTTGAGACATTCCCAAATGAAAACATTGGTTTTATTACACACTTATGGTTCCACTGACTAAGATTGGTTATAAAAACCACAATTATAATAAATCTCAAATTGCTAATTGAATTAATATGAAATTCATCATAGAGTTTAGCAAAACAACTTACTCTTTTTATTTTAATGTTTCAGCTTCCTCACTAAGCTAAGCGATGAGTTCTTTGATTAAAATTCTCAAAATAATTCTAATTAAAATTTCTAATTGTACCCAACAATTTAGCTTCAAAAACCGTAAACGTCAGGTACTGTAAAATTTAGTGAGAGGAACAACGCTAATAAATGAGTATGATTTCCCTTTCAATTGTCGAATAGATTTGAGCTGGTTTAGAAACATGTCGCAGTAAAAAATATATGAAAAAATCTAAATTTTTAAGTAGTTTTGTTTAGAAATACAGCATCCAATTTCATGAGTAAAAATATATGCTGCATGGGAGACAAAACTTAAAAAACTTTCAACAAACAGTAGACCCGTTACTATTATTGATACAATACAAATTTAATATAAATTTAATATTAATGCATATTGCAGTAAACATATGCTCAAATGCTGTTCGATTATGTTTTGTAAACATTTCGATATTTTTTAGACGATTTTTGACAATTTTATTTCAATACAAAACAGAGGCGTAACCAGAAAATATTCTAAGGGAAAGGGTAACCAGTAACCAAAAAATCTGACACAACCTAACGTTAATAAATCTCTTCAAGAAATGGGGGATTATTTTTAGTAAAAAGCTTTTCTAGTCCAAATTGAGAATAAACCAAAACTAAATATTCTTCATTTCATAAAAATAATTTAACTCAAGTAAGTACATGGAAACAGATGTTTATTTTTTCTGGAACTATGGTTAGTAAATGATCAAGGAATAAATCTGGACTCCAACCAGCATATGATTAGAGATCTCTTTGGCGTTAAATTTGCAGCTTTTTCCCTGATGAAAATCAATCTGCTCTACTAAAAAAGTGAACTGCTAGCTACTGACTCCACTGCGGCGTATTTTTAATATGTTTGTGGCTAGAGGCTACATTGGGGGGCTCCGTAGCCGCAAGGTTACCGAGTCTGCTTTGACAAGCGAGTGGTCGTGGGTTCGAATCTTAGTAGAATCAAGCCATTCGATGTCAAGTGACTTTAGCATGGGTTTATTCTCAGGCCCCTCCATATACCCTTCCTTCGCGCTGAATTCTTTATATTTATCCACTGAAGCCTCCTGTCAGTGCAAATGTCCCTCCTATAGTTAAGTGTACTGGTCAGAAGTACGAATGAGTCCTCGCTAGGGACGGCTATAATATTGAATAGTGCTAGTAGCGAGGAATAAGTGGGTAAAGTAGATCAAGCTTTGAAGGAAGGGTAAACCCCAATACACACAAGCACGCATAAATTTAATAAGCAATATCGCTCATTCAATAGCGATTGTAGCAAAAAGAAATCCAGTGCAGGTCATACAGCAAACACCCGGGCGATATACAATAGATCAACTATACTGGTCGCAGTAATGAGTCCACACATGGAAAAAAGAGGCTACATTCCAACTTTATGGAAATCTTCGTTTTTGTTTTCTATTTATAAATAAGAGGATAAAATGCTAAATTATCGCAGAATACCTCCCTCGAGCTCGATCGCTTAACTATTTGAGCTTACTCTATGAGACCGCATTTTTGTATGTTGCCAACAATGCATGAACTTATACCACCAATCGTTTGTCGTGCTCCTAAAGGCAGCCATCTAGGACCGTTAATATTTCTTTTAAACATTAGTGAGGTAAATTTTAAATTGTTTGTCCTTCGCCAACGATTTGAAAATCATCTATCAAATCAACCTTATTGCCAATGCTCACTATTCTCATCAACAATTAGACAGCTTTGCAGCTTGGTGTCGCACAAACCGTGTGAAAGTTAACCCGAGGAAATGTGCTATCAATTTTTCACGAAAAAAAAATCAAACTCTTTCGACTACAAGCTCTTGGAAAGTAGCATTAGAAGAGCTAACTATATCAAAGATCTAAGCGTGCTACAAGATAGCAAACTATCGTTTAAACAATCTTTTTTATGTATGATCGGGAAGGCCTCAAGAAATCTAGGCTTCATGTTTCGGATCGTTAAGGATTTCAATAAACATCTATTGCCAAGAGTCTTTATAGATGCCGAGGCTCACTGATGCGATTATCTTTTGAGTATTGCTGTTAAATTTGGAATCTGCATTTTCAAAATGGAGCTTCGATATAAAGCCGTACAACGACGGTTTGTTCTTTGACATATTCCATGGAGTGATCCATTCCGGTTACCCAACTCATAAATTTGGATACTGTAGTTGTCTGGGCGTTAAAAAATTTGAATAAATATAGATAAATAAAGATATGTTGCTTTGGGCATGGGCTTGGGCTTGGGTTTGGGCTTGGGTTTGGGCTTGGGCTTGGCCTCGAGTTTTGGCTTGGGCTTGTGTTTAAACTTGGCTCGACTTTGGCTTCGGTAAGGAGGTTGGCTTGGACTTGGGCTTGGGTTTGGCCTTGCGCTCGGACTTTGGTTTGGGTATGGAGGTCGGCTTGGACCTGGGCTTGGACTTGGATTTTGGCTTGGATTTGGGATTGGACTTGGGCTTACCGTTGAACTTGGGCTTGGGCTTGGACTTAGGCTTGGGTTAGGAAGTCGGCATAGACTTGGGTTTGTGCTTGGACTTGGGCTTGGGTCTGGGTTTGCGCTTGGGCTTGGACTTGGATTTGGGCTTGGACTTCGGCTTGGGTTTGGATGTCAGCCTGGAGTTGGGTTTGAACTTGGATTTGGGCTTGCGCTTGGGCTTGGACTTGGACTTGGGCTTGGGTTTGGGTTTGGGCTTGGGCTAGGACTTGTGCTTGGACTTAGGCTTGAGCTTGGGCTTGGGGTTGACTTTGGGCTTGGCCTTTGGATAGGGACAGGAGGACGGCTTGAACTTGGGTTTGGGTTTGGACTTGAATTTGGACTTGCAATTAGGTTTGGACTTGAACTATTGCTTGGGTTTTGAGGTCGACTTGGACTGGGTTTTGGGCTTGGACTTGAATTTGGACTTTAGTTTGAGTTAGGAGATCGGCTTGGACTTGAATTTTGGCTTGTGCTTGAGGTTGGACTTGGGCTTGGATTTGGACTTTGCTTGGGTTTGGAGATCGGCTTGGAATGGGGTTTGGGCTTGGAGTTGGATGGATTTGGGCTTACGCTTGAGCTCAGGCTTCGACTTTGGTCAAATCGGGTCAAATCAGGTGAAAGCCGCACGCCATATTGGGGGCTCATAGCAAAATGTCCCCAAACGACAACAACTATCATTCCTCAAGCCTCATCATAAACACTTAAATTTTTTTACCGAATACCGCAATTTTTTGACGAAATTAGAACTGCTGAACGTTCGGTAAAAATTTCGGTGACAGATTTCAACGTTTTCGGACCTTGAGTAACTTTGGCATCACCGAATTTTTTCGAAACATTCGGCAGTTCTAATTTCGTCAAAAAATTGCGGTGTTCGATAAAAAAATATAGTGTGTAATATTATACCGGAATGCATTCAGTTGCACAACATGCACGAGGTATGCGGACTAAACTGGATGCTCCCTCAATCATTAACAAATTTTCCTTAAAATACGTCTTTAAAACTTCTTTCATCAGTCCGCGGGCCACACAGTCGATCTCAAAAGGCCGCTTGTGGTTCGCGCGGGCCACAGTTTGGCCATCACTGAACACAGATTCACTATAACGGAGATAACCAGAATATTTGACCAAAACGCGCAAATCTCGGGTACTTTTTCACTTAGACGTATCTGCAAATGAGAGATTCTCTTCGTGTCTCCTCTCTTCCGCTTTTTACGGCGATACTAATGCATTGAAAAGAAATTTTTAAAACATTTGGCTAGCTAGTGACTCCGGCAACCGATTCATCCAAAGCTGATGTGTCAAAATCCATTAGTATCGCCGTAAACAGCGGAAGAGAGGAGACATGAAGAGAGGCTCTCATTTGCAGATACGTCAAAATGAAAAAGTACCCGAGAAATGTCCTTCTAACGCTATGTAACTCAATGAGACCCCACTACGTTACTGACGCTTGTCTTGAAGGAAATCTGGCATAGTTTCTTTTAATTTTCGCTTACTTTATATGCTAATTTTCCACTGCCAACCATGGCGCTGAGGTTTTAATCAAGGTACTGACCAGCGCACATCGTTATATCACAAATATTGTTATGTATGTAACACCAATTTCTTTTTCAGGCCCACAGAAAACCCTGCTCCGGATTAGAGAATATTCGTGAGATGCTCGCGCCAGCTTTATTTTGGATGCACATGTGTTAGGTTCAGCTTTGTGTAAAACATTTAGGGAGCAAGCTGCGAAAACATGGCGTCCTGTTAGGGGTCTGGTTCTCGGTACAGACCGAATAAGGCGCTTTATAGTATTAGATTTCTTTACTTTGTGTCATTTTTGCTCATTTTTATGTATTTTTGTGCCATTTTCGTATTAATATTTGTATTATTTTTGCATTTATTTTTGTTTTTTTTTAATTCTTCTTCGTGTTATACTTCGGTCATTTTTGAGTAACACCATTACAAATATTTAAAAAAGTTTTTGTCCTTCCTGTGTTGGCCAACCGAAAAAAAACAAAGAGACTTTTTTAAACGAGCAAAAAAACTGCGTTTTTAGCATTTTTACTTAAACTGTAAACATGAAAACTAAATCTATTCTTGCTTTTTCTAAATCCGTTATTATTTTCCGTGCAAAAAAAAAAATACGAAAAGAAAGACAAAATCAAATGCAAATTTTTTTTGCCGATTTTCGGAAATCCCGTTGTTCGAAATTTCCATTTCTGTTCCGTGTTAGAAGCGTTAATACTAATTTTTCGAGTTTTTTAGGCTGTAGAGCCCACAAATAATTGATTTTATAAAAATATTTTGACTTATATCCGACAAATTATTTTTTTGCCCCCCGATTTTTCATACCAATTTCAAAGGGGGGAGGGGTGACAAAAACTTTAAAAATAATTTGCAATGGCTTGAATAATTTTATCATTTCTGTTTTATTTTGGTTTCATATATCATTTGAGCTCCGTTTCTGCAGAAATTCGTAAAATTCGGGTGTTTTTCTTTTTTTTTTATTGATTGTTACATTGATAAAATTGATAAAGAACATTTCTAAGCCAGTTTTTGTGTTATTTGTTTGCCTTTTTAGGTAAAGACCCCTAATCCCGTTTCTTTAAGATTTCTTTTGTTTCATTGCTTTATTTTTGTATTACATTATTATGTGTCATCTTTCTATCATTTTTGAATAATTTTTCTAATATTTTTCGTATCATTTTGGTGTCATTTTTGCATCTCTGCTATACTACTCTGCTACACTTTGACTCAATTCACATTCATTTGACTGTACCGTCTCAGCCAAGCAAAATTTGAAAAAGTTATGTATGGGACGATTGAAAAACTAGTTATTATCTACAACTTTTTTGAATAAATTTGGGTTGTGTCTTCTGTATTTACGGAGCTACAATGCTAGTAGCTTATTAGTAGCCAAGTGAACGTTCACGCTCCTCCTGCGGTGATATTATTTTTGTATGACTGCTCTTTGTTTCTACCGCCGAGAAGAAAGATTATTATCTATTCAGTCAGTGCGGAAGAAACAAGCAGTGCGTTGCCGACAGTCGCTCCGGCAAGTCTTCGTGTGATTAACAACCATGGGGTGTTTTTTTTTCTTTTTTGACTTGTATATGACCGCGTATACGGGTTGTGACGTGAACTCTTTTTTGAAAAGGGAGGGAGTGTCTGATGCGAAGAGTGATTAATTGGGTGCACAGGAAAATTTCGTCTTGTAATTATTATTCTCGTTTTATTTTGATTACATTTTCCCAAATTCACTGAACTGAGCAGGTTGCAAGTTCTTCAAATAAACATCCAAGTCAAATTTTTATGCACTACCCTGCAAAGCATTATTATCACACGTCAAGTAATTCATTTTCTGGATCACGACAACCGCCTCTCGGCAGGTGCCTTTAGGGCTGCCAGCATTCCCATCCACCAAAGCACCGTTCGAAGTTCGTCAATCATCTGAAAACATCTACCGTTGTTGTTGTTGTTGTAGGTAGGCAGGTATTCAAGAGTGCAGTCAACAAATTGCGAACGCTTCGTTTCCAAGTCCGTACCTTCAAGTGCATACTTTCCCATGCAGCCGTTGATTTGCAAGACGAATTTCTAATGTGCATGCCAAAGCAGTGATTTTACGCAAGCAATTTACTTTCGGGCTGAACTTCAGCTTCTTCCCATCTCGTTCATGGCACGGCAGCACACCACACACACACACTCCGGGCGAGCTCATGTGCAGGTAAAATAATTGTAAATTTATTATTTACTGAAGTGCGGTACGGTGCATATCCTGTACAGCAGCAGTAGCATGCTCGGTACTCCGAGGCAGGGCGAGAAAAATATGAATTGTTACAGACGTTGCAACTAACGCCGATGTGTGAATAATTGAAAGTGTAGTTTGGGATGGAGCATAGCCTTAACGATATGCAATAATTCATATGGGTTTTGCATACACTACTGGAGAATTTTTCCGTGATGGAGTACGGCCTGCTTGAAAATTAATTTTATACAATTACGACACTCTTAAGCAAAGAATACACAGTTGCAAATCGAAACTGCATATGAAAGAGTAACACTTGAGGGAAAAGCATCGTATGAATATGATATGTTTGGTGTAATATAGAGGATAACATAAGCCACTGGAAGCAACTTTGTAATATTCGTGAAATATATGCTGATGATGACGTCTGGATGCAGTCAGCATGAGAGGATTTTTTTCCGCAGTTTGCGCATTCGTTATTATCATACGGAAGTTATCACTACGATTGCAAATAAACAATTTCCATATTGTACACCCAAAATCCCCCCACTAATAATAATCAGAGTGGAATGGCATCGTGCTGGCTGGCTGGTGGATTCGGTCTTATTCGCTTACACTTGAGGTTTGGTTTTGCTGATTCAATAGAGCTTCGCATTTTGAACAAGTAATTATCGCATGCGAGCAACCGTACCCACTGAATTGAATATTCTAATTTCAAACAACATTTTAGCCGATTTCTCGATAATCAATTAGACAAATACGAAATTGCCAACGAAATCGCCATCGCCTTCCAAATAATCTATCCACCACCCCCGTTGTTCTGCTCCTCCTCCTGTTGGCTCGGTCCCTTTCCGACTATGGATTGGAACGAACGGTTGGTTAACCCTTCCAACACAAATCGAAAACCACAATTATGAATTATGGAGAAAATCGCGCGCGCGACTGAGCTTTATATCGACCGCCCACCCACACCCCCACCAATGAATGGTCAAACCAGAAGCACGCGGTCCGGCAAAAGGAAAATGCATTTATCGATTCCGAGACACTCACACATAATTCGCGGTTGCTGCGACGACGACGACGACGACGACGACGATGGCGACGACGTCGACGACGACGATGATTCTAGCGGGAAGCTTTGCACGGGACTACAATACTGGCGACGGACGGCTGCCGGCAGGGGTTTGCATTATTGAGAATGACTTTTCAATTTTCCAGACGACACATATTTCGCCAAAGCGTTCCATGACCGCGTGACCCCGCTGCTGCTGCCGTACGGAAAACGGATCGAATAGTGTAGTGCCAAAAGTGCACACTCAAAGTGGCTTCCCGGTACAGTTAGTCGTGCGTACGTGAGCCACTTTTGCCACAGTCACGGGAACGGCGGTTCTAAGTGCAACTCTTGAACCTCAATCACGACGGTAGAACAAACCTGGACTCCGGCCACCGAGCTGCCACCGCAATGCATGCACCGCGCGGACGGAACGCGGTACAGCAATGATTTCTGGCTTGGTCAAAGCAGGGTTTTCCGCGGTGGTCACTCGAGCGAACGGGGGCGGGAGGGACAGCAAACGGAACAGCAAACATTGTCAGGTGAATTATGTAATTGAATATGTAGGAAATTATAATTTGTATGATGAATATTAGTACGATTAGCGGGTGGAATTGTCCACGGAGATGGAAAATGAGTTCACTCCGCTCTGCGGAGCTTTACCAGGTGCCAGACAGGGTGAGCCGGATTCTCGAACGAATTGGCTGTGATTCACAATCGTTTGGTAGCTGGTTGACTTGAGCGTGCTGACGAAACCCAATGGGAAGACGAGTACTGGTTTTTGTGGGAAAAATAGAATTATTTCGGACTTTTTTTCTCGACTAAGACATGTATCAAGCTTTTTCAATATTTTTGGAAGCTCAATATATGTTACAAGCTGTAGTTCGCATAGTTCGTATCGCGTCTAAATGAGAGCGAATCAACTTAGTTCATTCGGGACCTTATTCTAACCTATTTATCTATGGTCACCTAGATGGCCCCGGTTATATGGGAGACTGAACAAATCGAATGAGGACTGGTGAGGCGAGGGTAATTGTAAAAATAAGACCCGTGAATAAATTGAGCTAAGTGATATGACTGTGAGAATAAGATCCAAGTTGACTGTTCCACGCTACTCGTGTTTTGAACCGGTTTGACACTGATAAAGGACATCACTTTCCTCTAACAATACTACCAATTCAGATAGAAACCTACGTAAATGACATCCAATCCCAACCCCAATCCCAATCCCAATCCCAATCCCAATCTCAATCCCAATCCCAATCCCAACCCCAATCCCAATCCCAATCCCAATCTCAATCCCAATCCCAATCCCAATCCCAATCCCAATCCCAATCCCAATCCCAATCTCAATCACAATCCCAATCCCAATCCCAATCTCAATCCCAATCCCAATCCCAATCCCAATCCCAATCCCAATCCCAATCCCAATCCCAATCCCAATCCCAATCCCAATCCCAATCCCAATCCCAATCCCAATCCCAATCCCAATCCCAATCCCAATCCCAATCCCAATCCCAATCCCAATCCCAATCCCAATCCCAATCCCAATCCCAATCCCAATCCCAATCCCAATCCCAATCCCAATCCCAATCCCAATCCCAATCCCAATCCCAATCCCAATCCCAATCCCAATCCCAATCCCAATCCCAATCCCAATCCCAATCCCAATCCCAATCCCAATCCCAATCCCAATCCCAATCCCAATCCCAATCCCAATCCCAATCCCAATCCCAATCCCAATCCCAATCCCAATCCCAATCCCAATCCCAATCCCAATCCCAATCCCAATCCCAATCCCAATCCCAATCCCAATCCCAATCCCAATCCCAATCCCAATCCCAATCCCAATCCCAATCCCAATCCCAATCCCAATCCCAATCCCAATCCCAATCCCAATCCCAATCCCAATCCCAATCCCAATCCCAATCCCAATCCCAATCCCAATCCCAATCCCAATCCCAATCCCAATCCCAATCCCAATCCCAATCCCAATCCCAATCCCAATCCCAATCCCAATCCCAATCCCAATCCCAATCCCAATCCCAATCCCAATCCCAATCCCAATCCCAATCCCAATCCCAATCCCAATCCCAATCCCAATCCCAATCCCAATCCCAATCCCAATCCCAATCCCAATCCCAATCCCAATCCCAATCCCAATCCCAATCCCAATCCCAATCCCAATCCCAATCCCAATCCCAATCCCAATCCCAATCCCAATCCCAATCCCAATCCCAATCCCAATCCCAATCCCAATCCCAATCCCAATCCCAATCCCAATCCCAATCCCAATCCCAATCCCAATCCCAATCCCAATCCCAATCCCAATCCCAATCCCAATCCCAATCCCAATCCCAATCCCAATCCCAATCCCAATCCCAATCCCAATCCCAATCCCAATCCCAATCCCAATTCCAATTCCAATCCCAATCCCAATCCCAATCCCAATCACTATCGCATAGCTATTCGGGAGCGCGAGATCTGTTTTCGGTGCGATGCAATGCCAGAACATCAAACAATGACGGCTCTACCAGTGGTTCGCCTTATACCTCGTCGTTCGTTTTCATTTTCTGGGATGGATTATTGCGAGACATTTACATTCGCCCATTGAGGGGGAGGATGTGCGTCGAGCTTTTTCTTCGTTTGGCGGCAAAGGCTGTGCATTCTCTTTGCATCTATCGATTTGCTTACTACAGCAGTTGTGATTTTACAGCTTAGAAAAAAATTAAAAGTACTTGACGAGAAATATTTCAAAAGGTTCTATGTGTAAATGAGAGATGTGAGGGTTACAATGCTGCTAGAGTAAATGAGAGATTGTGTCTCCTCTCTTACGCACTTCACGTAAATGCACTTAAAGGCGTCTATTTTTCATGAAATGGTTGCTGGCGTTATTGGCTTGCTAATCCTTAAGAAAAATTGGATTGAAATGCATTTACGCCGCCGCATAAGAGAGGACAGAGGAGACGCAAAGAGAATCTTTCATTTGCACAATGGACCTTTTGACATATTGGTCGAGATTTAGAGCACATAAATGAACTGATTTCTCCTCTTGCCGGTCATCAAAGCAAAAAATAAACAATTTATTGTAAACCCGATGGAGTTGAGATCTGGAGACTGGGAAGACCAATCGAGCATTTTCTTATTTTTCGATAAGAAATAGTACTTGCAACCCTCGGCATGTGTTCACGGTCGTTATTCTGTTGGAATTCTTACTCAAATTCATTTTTCTGAGTGATGGCTTCAAGTTTTCCTCTGAGATCTTCACGTATGATTCACCCGTCATCTTTACATCAATCCTGACAATATTACCAAGCCCGCTTCAGGAGAAGCAAGTAGTAATTCTCCTCCGTGCTTAACTGTTATTTGAGTACATTTGGATTGCAGACGTTCTGACTTCAGATAACATGTTCGTTGACGCCTCTTGGTGTTTTTCAGTTCAAACTTGCTCTCGTCAGTTCAAACGATTGGCTTCCAAAAGTTAGTAGGAAGGAAAGCATACTTTTTAACAAAATCCTGACGTTTTCTGATATTGACGTTTCTTAGAAGATGTTCCTTCATTCGAAGCAGCATTGTAACCCCGCTTCTTGAAGTCGGTTGCTTCCAGTTATGCTGGTGTTGTTGAGATTTAAGTATTCCTGGATTTCTCTGCAAGATTTTGTCGGGATCTGACCGAAATGCACATCGAATAACGCGATCTGTATGAACTGAGGTCTTACGAAGCCTTCCACTTCCGAATTTTTGCTTTAAAAGTGTATTATACTTTTCCATTATTTTCAAAATCTTTCCGATGGAAATATTTCATTTTTCTATTGTTTTACGCTAGCTGACGTTTCGTTTTACGTAGCAAACAATCGGCCTCTAAATTTCTGCAGATTTTCCGCCCGTTACTTAGATATCATAGAAATATTCCAATATTGTTATCCAATATTGACGTAACTTAGGGGGATCTAATGTATTTAGCACTTTCACTCTGCTGTTACTGGAAGACAATCGAATTCCGGAAAGAACTACGCTGGAATTGACCAAAACGTTTTTGTTTACTTTTTATTTTCCGATAGTTAATCAACATAGCTACAGATAAATTTTTCTATTACTAAGATGTGCGCGAATGAGAAGTGTTACTGTAGTATACCATCAGGGTGAGGACATTGGAATATGCAGGGGTAATCAAATTATATTAGGTATTTTTTATGAGCAATCGTCATTAGTACCTAAAGGTAACAGTTGTTTACTTTTTTATTTCCAACACTGTATTTATATGTAGTGAGCGTGAGTATATTTTGTTTATAGTTTGTTTGTATGTTTCGCCATAACTCCAGAACGCCTTGACCGTTCTCCACCAAACTTGGTACACATCTCTCTTGACATAAGGGAATTAGCACTGGATGGTTGACAAAAGGGGGAATCCCTAACAAGGAGGGAAGTTCAATAAGTAAAAGCGGCTGCACAAGTGGCAGACAAGATGATGGGAAGGGGAGAGGGGTAATGGAGGGGGGATCTACCGAGGAGGCATATATGGAAAAAAGGCTTGCCGCTCCTGTTGATCGTTACCAACTTGGTTGGCATTTGGTAGCTGATTAATTATAATATTCCCTAATCTAGGCTCTTTTCACTGTTGAATTCCACTAACTAGTTTATTTACGGCAGGGTTGTATTTCGGCTACGACTGGCAGACTTCGTCCGTGTCTGTTTTTGAACTTTCACTAAAACCCTCAAACATTTCAGATCTTATAAGTCGACAATTTAGCTCTTTTTGTAGCTTGATGCACGGTAATAGACGACACTTCCAGCTTTTCTGCCACATTTTGAATGGAGAAGGTTGGGTTCCGCTTAAAGGCACTGACCACTCTTTTATTTGATTGTTGGCAGTTTATTTGGCCACTTTTTTTTTAACTATTTCGCTAATTCGACGTGTGAGTAGTTTGAATTTTCACAATGTTGGAGTTGGAGTGTTTGATAACTGAAGTTACTGAAGAGTAAAGGTCAAAATGAAAATAGAGGCAACATCCTCTCACACACACACACCTACAAAATGAGTGCTGTTCATATGTCATTTTAGTTTATAAGTCCACGAACCATACCCGTCTGTATAATTTTGTCAAATTCTAGTACCCTTCGTCCCTCACCTGCACGATACGATAATTCATCAAACTCTTTGACATTCATTTGCCGTTAAAAGCCTTCAACGAAACGCCTTATTCCGCATTAATGAAAGATGGGTTACTTTGTTGACAAGAAGAAATTCATTAAAAACACGACTGATTGACCCTCGCAAAACATCCAAACCGCAAACTGGTTCGATTTTTACCGTCGAAATTGCTGCCTATCCGAAGTGGTACTTGCTGTTCCTGCTTTACATTCGCTTGTAAGCATGAATTTAAGAGTTTTTTTTCCTCGGACCCTTTATGTTCCTTCACACCCTTTTCTCGTCGTAGCATGCGGTTTTACATACACTTGACAGCGCCAAAACACACAAAAGACATGAACGACAAACAGTAAAAGGCGAACACGCATCTTTTGTGCCGCGCGCAGTATTTACACACGCATATTAATGAATAAACATATGGATTGGTTTTGTTTCAATGTTGTTTAGATGTACACGAACATAAAAACGTGCTCGGTTCTGCAGCAAACGGACATTGTGAAGAAAATTATAAAAAACAGGTACATTACCGGTTTAATTTTTTTTTTCAAAAACATTTAACAAACATTCTCTAACATGAACAATACTATTCAAAACATAATAATTATTGTTAATTACCGTAACTTCGCTGCAGCAGTGCAGCTTCAAATTTTAGCCACACCCTATAAAGCGCACACACCAGTGAACTGTTCCACGCGTGCTGTATGTTAATCGCTACCTTTGACAGTGTGGTCTTGAGTCATTCAGAGCAAATTGGACAGCAGATATATGGACCCTAATGGACCTCATCCCTCCAATCTTCTTGTCAGTCGCGCAAGCCTACCGGGAGAGTCTGGCCATTTGGGAGAGTCTGTTTAGTTATTGAAGATAATTAGGCCATCGGATATCTAATTAGCCTGTCCGTTCTCGGATGGCGGCTGTTCTCCATCGTAACTGTGGTCAGATCAACATAAGGCAGATTCCTTTTATCACTGATAGGATGCATCTTACAGCTCATGAGATATAATATAATATTTTAGTCTCAATATGAATGTCAAAATTGGTGGGAAATATAACTGCAATGCCCGTGAGGTACACAATATGTCCACCCTGTCATCGATCGTCATCAGTTCCCTCGAAAATGTTTCGCATCATGCAGTAGAAAATAAGCCTAACGTCCGGAAAATGTCGCAAAAACGTAGTCTCCACCGTCCGCACCGCGAACAGTCATCACGGAAGAGATAAAATAAAATATATAAAATATAATTCAATTTTAAATGCCCATATCGTATTCAATGTGCACGGATGACAAGTTTCATCAAAATTCATACCCAGCCAGCGGACAGTGCAACCGAGGAACTGATCGGCCGACATCACCGTTGTCCTCGAAAACTCATCCGGCGTAGTCGAACTTTCCAGCTCTAGAGTAGTTTGCTTACACTTGCTGCTACAGCAGTGCTCTAGACGGTCCTCACTGACCGACCATCCAATGGTTGGTGAGGCATCCTCATCGGCAGTAGCATCGCAGCCCGCCATCGGACGCTCCGTTCTCGAGTACGGGTACTGTCCTAGTGCATGGCTCTTCGAAAGTTGTTGTCGACGTCAATTTCCAGAGGACATCCCCGGCCACTGTCCGGCTCCCAGTTTCCGAAACTCACCAACTGAGAGTCGGAATGCATCCATCACCAAAAACGCAGCTGCACAGGACGACTCCCAGGCAATAGTACCAGTACCAGCAGCAGCAGCAGTAACCAGAATGCAATCGTTCCCCGTCGTTCGGGATTTTTGATACAATTACACCTCTCCATTTCATCTGAAGCAAACAGAGAGAAAAACATACCTTCTCCATGGCCCTGCATCTGCAATGCTCCTCCCCCGTCTTCGGGCGGATGCATTCGGAATTTGTTGCAATTGATGACGGTCCAAGCTGACGATGCGTTTGGGACATCAGAGGATACCTACTACTACTCTCTGACAGGAAGCGCGCACTCTGTACGGTCCCCCTTCCAGCTGTCGTAACGACGACGATGACGACAAATGCGACCAACCGACCGACCGACCGACCGACGACCACCAGGAGGAACTAGGCTCGTGCGGGTCAATTCATGCATTGATGA
Source organism: Sabethes cyaneus (assembly GCF_943734655.1). Taxonomy (NCBI): domain Eukaryota; kingdom Metazoa; phylum Arthropoda; class Insecta; order Diptera; family Culicidae; genus Sabethes; species Sabethes cyaneus. Next base: position 209,700,643 of record NC_071354.1, on the reverse strand, counting down.
TTCGTCGTCGCAAAAATGTGATGCTGTCCTTTCTGGAAGGTGGACAATGGTCGCGGATCGCTTCGCATGCGGGCTGCTTTGGTGCAATGCTAAATGCTTTCGTTATTTCATAAATTATAAAATTTACTAAAAATTTACCGCTAAAAAGTAGAAAGCCTTAAGATTCATGCAAATCGATTTATGATTAATATCACGGAAGATAAAAGGTTTCTGCAATTGGGCATTATCAAACGAGACGAAGGTTTTTGTAATATTTTGATTAACATTATGTGATTGGTGCTAATCAAAATAATTTGCATACTAATTCATCGCTATTGAATATAATCTCGTTAGATTTTATGGTTACTAAATTATGCAAAGAAATGTGCAAATCCACTAATGGTGAGTAGTACAAAGAGCAGTCGTGATCGTCGTAAGTACTTTACTAATAGTATGTACTATTCTTCTTCAAGCTTAATGAGACAAACGATTATTTTACGGCCAGTCAACCGCGAACGGTGTTGGCAGTTTTATTGCTGCTATGATGAAGAATCCTAGAGTTCAACACCGAAAACATTTTTTCATACTTAAGCGTATTACCATATTTTAGCATTTTATTCATTTTGCTAGAAATTAAGATTGACTAATCGAATATATTTATTTCGTTTAAATGGCTGAAAATGGTCGCTATAAACCTTACAGAGACTATAGGTCTCTGTAATAAACCTGAGAAAGAGAGAGCCCAGTGAAAGATTGATTATTTTCGTTTTCTTCTTTTTCTTTCTGATTTTTTATACAGAAAATTCCAATATTCCAATAGTACCACTTAAATCAAGTCAGCATGCTCGGGTTTGAAATTTTTTGTCGCAAATTAATACTTTCCCTATTTTATTCAATCAAGCTAGACTGGTTTACAGTGACAGCTGCAGTTCTTACCCGGTTCGCGCTGACAGCTCGGTGCACAAAAACAATCCCAGCTGGTTCTTCTCTCTCTCTCTCAGCTATAAACCAAATCGATCACGATGATCTAACAGTAAAACTTTAACTTTTCTGCTCACGGCAAGTTTTTCAAGTTAACAAAGCTAGTTTTACTGGTTTGGCCTTTTTACCACAGTAAACTTTATGCTTTATAGCTTTGTAGTATAAAGAAAAAAACTTCAATCAATTATGCCGATTGCTGTCAATCAGCAAAAAGCGTAATTGGTTATATTGCTGCTTTCAGCAGAGCTCAATAAACGTACTTGAGTTTGTAACCTACCTTTAAAAAAATGTTTAAACCTTCTGATAAGTGGACCACTTGGCAGTGTAATGGTTTTATAGCTGTTGTTGGAAGGTTGTGGAGATCTCTGAGTTCTATTACCAGTTGACCAGTTCTGACCAGTTGAACTTGATCTTGAAGACCATCATAAGAGTATAATAAAACTTAAATTATTACTTGGGCTTACTTCTACTCTATAAGTTAAAAACAGATACTGAAGAAGCATACACATCTGCATCTGTTAAAGTGAAATAGGGTTTTTTTTCTAATTCCCGTCGTAGTAAGGAAAGGAAAGCCACTCTAATTTTCATCATTTCTTGGATGGATTTAAAGAAGTCTCCAAAAGTTCTGCTACTGACTTGACTCAAACACACTTATCTTTCGATCCGTGCCCTTTGAATTCACTAAAAAGCGATTATTAAAGCATTTTTATGAAATTACGCATCTGACTTTATATCTTAAATTCGTCGTACCATTTTGAAATCCATCCATCAAAATTTTTCATCGTCCGGACTAAAAATCACAATAATGTTTACGAAGCTAGCGCGCATGTATTTGTGTAGGACGGCATGACAAATGTTATTCTGCAAAATGTCTGCAGGTCATGGAAGTTTTCCCGGCTGTAGAATAACGACAATGCATTGCGAGGGTTATTTTCATTTTATGAACGACGGAAATTGAAATTATATGTCAATTAGTCGACATTTTCTATTTCGTCGCACGAAAAAATGTAGGAAATTTGGCTGCTAGCAATTCTTTAATGAAAAACAGCATTCAAATAGATCTCAGCTCACTTTGATTGATCGCGTATGATAGTCAACAACCTAAAATATTAGGGAATAACTAATTTTGCATTATGTGTCATAAAAATCGCCGATATTTTTAATAATTTGTTTTGGATAGGACGGGAATAGACAATTACGACGAGACAGCAACATACCCTAGTTAGAGTAGATCTTTGTTTTACATTTTTTATATTGCAGTCCAAAGGGTAAATCGTAGCAGAATGTACAACACGCCTCCTCATCACTTTGTTTTGGACTGCCATTCTCCAATCGCCCCAAATTCTTGCTACTCCAGCATGCGTTAGCGAATTGCAACGGATCTGTTTCGAAGTCGTTTGTTCGTTTCATCTCTTTCGGATTCCCTGCTAAATCTTACTTTCTTTACTTCAGTGGCAACGGTTCGTTATCGATCTTGCGCCGAACGAATTGTGGTCCCTCAGTACTGTCGGTTCTCTAATTCCCTCGAACACTGGACACATCCATCGGGTGCGGGGTTTGTTCCGAAATCTGCGGCTTCTTCCTGCTTCTCTGCCGAAAAGATTTCGGGCTACTCTTTCATGGAGCATTCCGGCCACGTGCCCAGCCCACTGAAACCTGCCACATTGTACTACCTTCACTATATAAGCATATTTGTATATTTGATACAGCTCGTGGTTCATGTGTCTGCGCCACTCTCTATTTTCCATCATGCCACCTAGTATAGATCGCTACTAAATTTTATGCTCAAAAACTCGAAGTTCTCGTTGATAAGCTTTTTTGCGTCCATGATTCATATTCATAAAGGGCTACCGAAAGGATTTGCGTTCTGTAGAGCACCAGTTTTGTGCGAGTTTGCCAAATATCGAACTACAACTGACTACGCAATCCGAAGAAAGCACGTCACATGTCACGAGCGTACCAAAATATAGGAATTCTTCTACTACTTCAGATGGTTCCCCATCAAGTTCCAGCTTGGCATCAACGATATTTGGACTCACATTTTCCCCGCCCATCCAGCGTCGCACCTCAACCTGAACCTCAACTAGCTTATTTCATTTGACTGAATCGTACACCGCCTTAAAATTCACAAACAGATGAGGCTGCAAGTTGGACTTTCGGAACTTGTCTAGTAACTGAGATAGAGTAACCATCTGATCCGTCGTAGAGTGGCCCTCTCGAGAACCAGCTTGGTACTCGCCTACGAAAGACTCTGTTAACGGTGTCAGTGTACAGAACATCATACAGAAGAACACCTTACAGGCAGAATTGAGCAATGTAATGTCTCGACAGGTTTTAAACTCGAATCGATGTCTTTTTTTCAAAGAAGGCTAATGAGGCCTTCCAACCACTCCACCGGTATTTCTTCTATCTCCCAAATCCTGACAATGATCCGATCAGCCCGGTAGCAATATTGACTTTTTCCGAACAAAATAAGTGAAATCAACATTACTCTGAAAAGTCGGAAAAATCGGATTTTATTTTTTGCATTTTTAAGACGCTTATACCTTCAGAAATATCATGTCAAAAGAATTTTTTGATATCTGATCTCGTTGAAAACTTACGGCAAATATTGTGGAGTTACCCCAAGGGAAGTCCATTGCTGTACGAAGCTGGACGCGTTTTCCCCGAAACCTCGTTGCTTTAGCTGGTGGTACGTGTATCTCAGAATCTAGTGAACCGATTTGGCTGAAAGTTTTTTTTCAGCATGTAAAAATGAATTATCTAAATTGTTACGTAGACGTTTTTTGATATCCCAATTTTCCAATTTTTACGAGCTCTTAATTGGCGATTTTTGATGAAAAAACTTCTTTCGTTTGGGAAAATTGCCGCCATTCTGCTAATTTTTCGAATTTTCAAAAACCGCTACGTAACAATTTAGGAATTGACCTAAAGTTTCAAAATCATCCTTGAAATCCGTTATACGATGATCCGTTGGTTCCCGGCATGTACCGCCAACAAGGAACTATATTCTAGAGGGCATTCACGTGCCCACCTGCCACCAGCATAATAATCACTATTCTGGTATTCAACAAATACAAAATATATCTTTAAATATACCTTAACCAAAAACCAAAATACCCCAACACTTAACTATAGTTCTAGCATCTGAAAAAAATTTACGAAAATCTATTATTTTTCGGTCTTCCAGAGTATGGTCCCCCCTTAACCGGAATTATTGGATCACTTCAATGGTAGTTTGCGTGTATAAGAACGATTCACTCGGTATTTCTGCGGCACCAATCATAATCGACAGCCCGACACCTTGTTTCTAACCGTGTAACGTCACAAATAAGTCCAATATTCCGCTTCATAACTTATTGAACATTTTACTGTATCATACACTGCCTTGAACTCTGCAAACATTTGTATAAAAATATGGTGCAGCATAGAAAGACAGTAGTTTTACCAACTTTGCTTTTATAACCGAAGAAAGGTTCATAATTTGTTAGAAAAATCAGACAGTTAGACAGGAGTGGGTAAAGTAGTGCAAGCTTTGAAGGAAGAGTAAAACCCATTATACACAAGCACGTATAGAATTAATAATGAGCATATTGCTCACGCAATAGCTATTATATTAAACAGAAATGCAGTGCAGATTATACAGCAAACATCCGGGCGATATCGTAATAAATTAACAGTAGGTAATCGCGATGAGTTCATACGAGGAAACAAATGTAGGTTAGTCATTTTTCGTTCTTTCTAACATCTGACTATTTTCCATCTTTACACCGTCTTTTTGTCTTTTTCAGACATTTGTTGCCATTTTTATTGTATTTTGTGGCGTTTTTGGTCGCTCTTGATGGCATGATTTATAGTCTGTTTTAGCATTTCCGTCACCCTTTTGACGTTTTTCATCATCTAATCATCGTCTTCATGAACTTGTTGTCCCTTATTTGGTATTTTTTCAGCGTCTTTTCATTATCATTTTTTGTCTTTTTACATCGGTTTTTCGCCAACTTGTCATCACTTTTTCGTTAGTTTTCCGTTGTCTTCTCTTTCGTCTTTTTGTCGCTTATTTGCTTTCTTTTCGTTGTTCTTTTTCCGTCTTTTTGTTATCTTATTGCTGCCTTCTCGACTCCTTTTCACCGTCTTTTGTCATCTCTTTGTTGTCTAAAGCGTGTTCCACATCAAATTGCACCACGGAAGAAATGCTGTAGAAAATTACCCATTGGGTATTTTCTCCTGAAAATTTGAGTAGAAGTAGTTTAGAGTGTATTGCTTACACTCTACACTGAAGTCGCTTTTTACGCGGTTTTTACGCAACTATTTTTACGCGGTTTTCGGAATTGACGCGGTTTTTTACGCGGTTTTCGGAATTTACGCGGTTTTTTACGCGCTTTTCGGAATTTACGCGGTTTTTACGCGATTTTCGGAATTTAAGCGGTTTTTTACGCGGTTTTCGGAATTTACGCGGTTTTGATTTACGCGGGACGTATCCTTCGCGTAAAAAACGACTTAAGTGTATTTTTATCGCGGTAAGTTTTTCGAAAATTGAAAAAAATGGCGTCACCCGAAAAGCAACGTCGCGAATTTATTTTGCGCAAGCACCTGGAAAATCCTCAACTCTCTCATCATGAATGAATGACTTACGTCAAGGTGGACTTTCGGCAGCTTCCGGGGCTACTGTACTTCACCGCCCAGCACAAGTTTGATGTTCCGGAGGAAGTAAGGATGCAGAAACTTTCATAGTTTGCCAAGAAATACATGATATGGCCAAGAAATACTTCTGGCCGGATCTACCTTCGTGCCAATATTCAAAGGATGTATTGGAGTGGTACGAAGCCAACGGAGTCACTTTCGAACCCAAGGACATGAACGCCTCCAACGCACCGGAACTAAGGCCCATCGAAAAATACTAGGCTATTATGAAGCAGGCACTACAGAAGCATCTCAAGGAGGTCAGGTCTGAGGAAGACATGAAGAAAACGTACAGATTCGACGTTCCGTACAGATGACGCTACAGCTAGGTTGTACAAAACTTTTTGAGTGGAGTTAAGCGTAAGCTGCGAGCATACGGTTATGGTATTGAAGTTGAATGAAACAAATATGCCAAAAGCTTACTAATGGGTTATATTTTGTTGTCTGAAAGTTTGGAAAGGATCGGTCAATTAGGTAATTTTCTACAGCGTTTCTTCCGTGGTGCAGTTTGATGTGCGACACCCTTTAGTCTTCGTGTTGGTTATCTTTTTGTCATTTCTTGCCGCATTTTTGTTGTATTTGTATGACTTTTTGTCAGCTCTGTTTTTAGCATTTATTGTAGCTATTTTCGTTGACTTCAAGTCGTTTTTTTGCTACTGTTTTAGAGCCTTTTTGTTGTTATTTTGTCGTTTTTTCTTCGCTTTTATTTCTTTTCACAGTCTTTTGACGTGGGACTTCGGCTCTTAAGAAGGTAGTACAGGGGGTATAATTCCAAAAAATCAAAATGTGCACCTCTTTTCTTCAACCGATTGTATCGTTTAAACATTAAACCTAGTCAAATTTGATGTCTTGAAAGTGAAACGTCATAGAAAAGTGATCCTTTCATTTTGCCAGATCGTATCCATAGACTGCAAGAATTTGTTCGGATCTGTTGTCTTGCAAGAAAACAGGGCTGAAGAGATATTTGTGCATGTAAGGTAACGCAGCAATTCTCAAAGCGAGGAAAATCAGCGACTGTCTTACCCGAGAATAGTTATTGAGCGTTTCAGTTGCTGCTGTGCGTCAGTTAGTTGCTTGCAATTGTTTCCATAGTTTCAATTGTATTTCTGTCGAATATGTAAATAGCTGTAAAATAGAATGTTGAAAGAAACTAGTAACAACCAGAGGACGTTAGCTAATTGATATGTTAGCTGGCTGTCTACATGTTAGTTGTAAGACAATTCTACTTCAAATCAATCTATCACAATAACTGGTGCTATCAACAATTTCGTGTAACTTGACGAATTCGAATCAGTATTGTAAATGATAACCCAGAAATAGTGCTGGTTCGATCATTTTGACGCAATTATGCGGTTTTTACTATAATTTTCAATATTTCGCAGTCACTAGATAGTGAAATTTAACTAAAAGTTTCAAGATCAGATTCTCCCATTTTCCCTTTTCGATCGCTTTGCTTCACAGGTAGGAACGACAGTTAAAGACACCATCTGTTTGCTGTGTTTTAGATTGCTTTCCTTTTAGAAAAAAAATGACAGAGTCTCCTCGTCGTCGTTGCGTTCAGGGCTTCGACCGATCCTTTTTTTCTACCGCAGTCACACCAACGCGCATTAAAGTTCACACCGTCCGTTTAGAGGTGGAATACGAACGCTATGCATAACACAACTGGCAGTTTGCTCAGTCAAACGCCGATTTCACGCAGCAGAACGAACGCGTTCTAGAGCGTTTTGACATTTTCGTTTCGATCAAGTTGCCTTTACCGTTCGGAGCAGCGAATGACTGCAAAACAGTCAAATGACTGGCAATCACCACACTAACGAAACGCAACCGCACAATTGTATGATTCAATACTACAAAAAAACCACCACTACATGTGCATGGAAGAAGTCGGTCGGACTCCGTCCAATACAAACGAATATTTTGCTTGCGTCGGACCGACGTCCGGGTGACTACTGTGAGCAGCCGATTTAGAGACAAAAAGAGAAATGAAAAAATACGTCACCGTATGCTTCCAGTCAGTTTGCAGTTTATATTCTCAAAGCGCAAAGCAAAACGGGAGATCGACTGTTTGCTTTTGCTGAGATGCCGCATGAATTGTAAGACGGCAGCAGCGCAAGCGGCAGATTGACTGGATTCAAAAAACAGTCAAATGATCGTTCAAAAAGCGGAGCTTGAATGCGGAAAGTTCGCATTCACGGCAGTCACATTCAACTTGCGATCCCTTTTCAAGCCCTGGCTGCGTCCATCCCCATTCCATTTAAGTCACACCAACTGACTACATTGTCAATCTCTTGCTGTAATACAGCGCAGTAGACCAACGAACTGATTCACGAACAGGATGAAAATTAGAGCAACCGAGGTGATTGCCTTGTGGGATGCCGAATAGTGTTAAAAACTACCCGATTCGATGGATCACAATTTCATAAAGGACTTCAACCGCAAGATAAGCCAGTGAGGAGAGCCCAGCTACAATGGGAAGTAATTGCAACCGAACCCAGCTTTTTCCTCGGGCCCTGTGGATCGCACATATTGGTGCCCCTTTGAACCACAACAGACTGTGGTTACTTTCCTCTTATGAGTTTACTGCTGTTCAGTTGTTTTTACCAAAATACAAAAACATTCTAACCCAGTGTCCACTGTCAGAGCAAATGCACTTACCGTCCCGATTCGATCCCAACCGTTCCTGAAGCATTCGGCTATTCGTATGTACATTTTCACAAAGTTTGGGGATATTTCCGTTAGGACTGTTTGGAAATAGGTAACTGAAGCCGCGTGTGCATTTCCCTCGTTCCCTTGTCGGTCGCTTTGCTTGCAACTCAGCTACTCGGCCACCGCACCGACGCGACGCGACGGTAGCGGCGGACGTCAGTGTCGCCAAAACATGGAGAAGTTGATCGATGATGGATGCATTTTTAGTGAGAAGAAAATAAATTGCTTTCGATTATTTTTGCCCTAGGAAAAAGTGATCCACTACCGTTGCAGGGTGCTTTTTCTCGACCCCAGGAAAGTAATGCGTTTTCGTGACTGAAGTAAGTTGTTTTCTCCGCTGTTTGGTGGAAAAATAACTCATTTCCAATTTGACGAAGTCGTTTGAATAATTGCGAATTGTGACAAAAGATGTTTTGTTTTGCAAATTCATCAGTCACCACCACTAAGGTGACAACAAATCAGATTTTCTACTATGGATTTCAGCTAATGAAACTAGGATTTCAGAAACTCGACAATGGTTGCTATTCGGCCTTTGGGTATTGAAAAAATGAAACTAAAACTTGTCTCTTCTTTGTTATTAAACATTCCCAGCCCAAAATTTTAATTTGCCAACCTACAATCTTTCCCTGATATTGCCCATATACTAACACTTCTGCTTTATGAAACACACTAGCAATGCTGCTGCTTTTGATGTGATTGTTAAATTTATAACAACAACACAATCAGCACCAGTTCCATGAATTCGCCCGTTATCCTTTTCAATCGGACCGAGCAGCTGTGGAAACTGGTGCTAGGCTGGTGAAAAATCATCTACTTTTCCCCTTCCGGCCTCTCGCTCAAACACAGTTAAAATTAGAACACACCATATATATGGAATCCGTGTAACGTAACGTAAATTGGCACAGTAGAGAAAGATATCCCCCCATAAATTTATAAAGATATCCTACGATAGTACCAATACTCGTAGCCAAACTAGTGTCTAGTTTTGCGCGTTGATTCTCCCGCCATAGGCCCGTTAGCCCCAGGAGCCGTATGTTAAAAGGCGTAAAAGTTCATTTATTGCTGATAGCCGATAGGCCAATTTGTAAAACACAAATAAAAACAATAGATGTAGAAGTAAAATAAAATATGTTTGATTATCACGCAATTCTCGCCTTCCTGACGCGAGAGCCGCCACAAGAACGGCCTCTGTGTGCGAAGTTCCTTTCCATCCGGTCGGTGCCGTCCGGGCACAAACTTGAAGCCAACCAAAGTGCCTGCCTGGAACCTGGAACTACGTACATACATGGAAAGTTAGCTGGGTTCGAACCTTACACATATGGTTCAACCAGAAGTCCACCGAGCCGAGCTGAGCGAGCGCTGCCAACGAGTGGACGGGTTCGGTGCAGCCATGATGTGTTTTCGCCTCAGCTGGCAGCTTCTATAGTTTTTAGTGCTTTGCCTTTGCCAATAATCATCATATTTCAAACCGGGGAGGTGAAAGATAGCACGTGTATCTTGTCGTACGTGGAGACCCCCCATACGAGAGGTTGACGAAGCTCCCGTTACCGTAGGTACTGTGGGCTATAATACTGCTCACATTCTAGTGCACACGCATATTTTACTGCACGTATAGAACCTGGACCCTGGAAGGGGGAAGGTGTAACAGGAACGGTTGGTTGGCTGGTTGGTTAGTTGGCCGGTTGGAACGCCAGTAGATGCATGTTTGTTTTATTATTCTTTGGGGCGATTAGGATAGCTACATTCTTGTGTGGGATCCACACGCTAAAAGGACGAGTTTCGCAGTAAATGCATAGTTACCGCGCACCTTCGATGCTGTTTAGGTGCGGTTTTATATAGCTTGTATAAAAAAAACCACCCACACGACGCAATTATGTAATTACTAGCGGTGAACAAGAAGTAGTTCATACGCAAACTGTGCTATGCACAATTTGAACTACAAAGTATGATGAACTGCTTTGTACAACATTTGGAAAAGTTATCATTACAGATTAACTTATATAATCCAATCCCTTTCTAAGCTACAATTCTAGAACGAATAGAGTTATTCAAGTATGGTGATAAAGCAGCCACGTAAATACCTGCTGACACACCACTACTCCTAATTGCTGTCGTTTAACGCCGGTTGTGCTGCCGTTGAAAATTTAACCGGATATAGTCATTTGAATCCCGGTATCCCCGTAATGACACGTCTGTGACACACCTGCGTTGTCCTACCGCCGGCCCCGGCGGTGGCACAACCTACAACGCACCGCGTGCTACTGCTAGTAAGACGTTACAAAATATTACGAACAGCCTGAGTGCCGGGGTCGTGAAGCCTCGTCCTCCTCCATCGGGCTCGCGGACCAACGAAAACAAAAGCACACACACAAATACTGGCACAGAGCAAAGTAACATCAACATCAATAATTACTAGGTTTAATATTTAATTTATTTTATCGAAATGCCTCGAATAGTCTAAGTTCCCCTCGGTTTTCATCACTGCTGCTCCTGTTTATCCTGCTCATCGCGTGCCTCTCGACCTTGGCTGGTCCTGCTTCGTTGCGAAGTGCTTTGCTTGCTCGCCTTCCATTCCATTCCATAGGTACAAAAGCAGCAGTTCGTTCCTCAGAAGCCGAATGATACAGGCAGGGGATCTATACATCATACTCTCTGGAAGCGCGCCAGGCATGTATTATTACAAATATATTTATTATATTATTATATGAATAATAAATAATCATTGCCGAGTCCGTTTGGACCCGTCGTCCCATCAATAATACATCGAATTACGGGGTGCGGTTTTCAGGGCGCACTATGAATGTAAAACCGAGCTTCGGGTGAATGCCTCGAGCGAGCTGCTAGGTAATAAACTTATGTTTGACACTCACTGGGAGGAAAATAATATTCGAAAAGTACATTCACCGAGCGGTGTCATGTGTCATAGCCTACAAAAATAGTTATAGTTTATGAGGGCGTGATGTCTCCTGTAGTTTTAGTTTACTTTAAAAATGTTCCCTTTGAGGGAACTCAGTTTTAACCAAATCAACCGTGAGGTTTGATTTCAATTTTGATGGTTAAGTTTTAATTTATTTTAATAACTTTTATTAGGTTTTGAAGATTACCTAGCAACCTTTTTATTTTTATTGTTTTAGTAATTGAATTTACTATGGTTCTTCGTTTATTACAATGTACAATTTCAAGCCAAATTACGGCATAATTAATCAGGTTCGTATTAACTTCAGTCAAATAAAACAGCCATCAAACAATAAAATGACATTAAATAATAAAAAATGAATCGTATAATAAAATCGCCCGAGTGAATTTTGGATTGAAATTTTAACTCCATGATTCTCTTTGATCCGCAATTTTATCATTTTGATGTCCTTATAAAGGTAGCTTTGAAGTAGATATTAATGCAAGCGCAGAAGTAATTATTTTCATTCTAAATTATTCAAAATTGGAACAAATCTGAAACAATGGAAGTATCGTAGCTAAATTATTATGCCTATATTGATGCTCAACCTACTTATATAACAGCCAGAATTATATTTTGGTTTTTCATTACAATAACTTACAAAATTACAACAAATTTTGTAGTAGAAACAATGTGTCTACAACAGTTTTTATTGTGGACATTGAAACTCATGGTAAATTTATTGTAAAAGTGTCTCAAATTCAAATTTTGTTTATATTTTAGGTACTGATTTTATGTAACAGAATTGGCCACAGTCCATCACAAATTTACTGCCATTTGTAACTAGATTTTGTTTTTTTCGCTTATATAAATTACCATAAAAGAATGATAACTTTTACTGTAAATAAAAAAATAGATTTTTTTTATTGTTAAGATACTTAACAACCCATCGTTTCAAATTTCAAATTTCCAGTCCAATTTGAAGTCCAAATTCAAATCCATTTCAAGTTGATTTTCTCGTACACTTTAAATTTAGTTTCACGTTCAAGTTCACGTGCAATTTCAAGCTCACTTTGAAGTAAAGTTTGCAAGCTAAAGTCGTTCAAACTTAAATCCAATTTCAATTACAATTTCAAAAATAAATTGCCTTAAGTCCAATTTCACGCCCATTTTCTAAAATTAAGAAATTTCAAGTACAATTTAAGTCTTTTTCCAAGTCCAATTTCTTGTCTCATCATAATTACTATTTCATGTATTATTCCAAGTTGAATTTGTAGTTCAAATTCAAATCCAATTTTAAGTTAAATTCGACGTTCAATTTTCAGTTTAGTACTCAGATTTCAAGTGTTAATTAGCTCAAATTTAAATACAATTCCATGCCCAATTTTTTATTAATTTCGAGTCCGATTTCGATTCTAATTTCAAGATCAAATTCAAGTCCGAATCCAAGTTTAAATTTCAAGTTAAATTCTAATTTAAAGTCAAATCCAAGTTCATGTCTTGTTTTCAACCTATCTTCCCCTCTGCGATAAGTAAATAAATTGCGTAATGCACCCTACAACTACTCGATTTACTAGGCAAAACATGCTTCTGAATACTGGGTCCCCAACCTTCTGATTATGGTTGGACACATCAGTGCTGATCAGCAGTGCTTGAAAAAATTGACAGTATTGCATGAAGGCGAATATAAAACGCATTCAGTGCATACAGTTTTACTCCTGGTAGCATTCTTTTTTCTGTCAGCCCGCCCAAGTAGTACACTTTAGGTTCATTTAGTTGAAGCAACCGGATTACGACTGAAATTAATCATAGTTCGGTTACCACAACAATTTGTAGCAACCGTGCTAGTAGGGCATGGACTTGACTACTGAGCTGCTGGCAGTGTTTATCTCTCTCAGTTTTCTACCTTTTAAAACAATTCATTCATGAATTGCAGGGCGGAATGATTGCTCGACTAACCTATCTATCAATTTTTTTTAGCTCTTTAGCTCTTGATATTTTAGATCCTTAAAGTTTAATTTTTTAAACTGCTTGCTTTTTAAAATCAACCATAACCTGGCTGAAAGTAATTTATTAAAATTTCGGAGCAATGTTTATTGTAATTTCGTTTGCCGTTATCGGCAGTTCAAAGTGAATAAATGATTCATATATGATTTCATTCACCATTATCGAGAATGAATGAATGTAGAAAACAACACGAACATAAACGCAAGTGATTCGCAAGTTTAGGTTGTTTTCAGGTTGGCACTTGGCAATGCTGTGTTCATTTCATCTGTATGAGCAATATGATGCTGGTCTAACAAGCCAGTCGTCGTATGTTCGAATCTCGGCTAAGCGGTGCTTGCTAGTTAGAGTCAGTAGGATTGTTGCACTGGCCCCGCAATTTTCCCGAACTCTAACAGCCGGTTGCGAAGTCTGTCGATAAAGAAGGGTAATGTCTAAAGACGGTATAAACCCATGGCTTTTTTATGAGCAATAAGTTGAGAATGAGCAGTATATTGCATCAATTCAGGGGTAGTGCATAAACTGAATATAAGATTTCTACGCACTGCTGATCAGTCAAACCATGTGCCATCGGATGGAATAAATAATAATCAGCAATATATCGATAATATGGTGGGAGGGATAGGACATCCCTTTTGAGTGTTTCCAAGTAGGTTTAAACGGGTATTGTTTATTGTTTATTGTTTATTGTTTATTGTTTATTGTTTATTGTTTATTGTTTATTGTTTATTGTTTATTGTTTATTGTTTATTGTTTATTGTTTATTGTTTATTGTTTATTGTTTATTGTTTATTGTTTATTGTTTATTGTTTATTGTTTAT